>NC_138055.1:6384992-6706489 GCF_964194185.1 Rhinolophus hipposideros
GTGGTGCGTGGCGCGTGGCGCGAGGGGGCTTGGCGCGCTCATTCACTGCCGAACTGAGCTGCTTCCCGCTGAGCCCGTTTTCTCCCTTTGCGGTAGTGGAGCGCGCTCCGCACGGGGCACCCCGGGCCCTACTGCGCAGCTCCACTGCCAGCCTTTGAGGGGGTGTCTCAGCGATTGCGACTAAACAGAGGAAGCTCGGGGACCCCCACCGCTCCAGCCCCCGATGCATGACTGACCCTCCGGTTCCCAGAGCCTCCAGCGCAGGCCAGGATGTTCGTCTTGGTGGAGATGGTGGACACGGTGCGGATTCCCCCGTGGCAGTTTAAGAGGAAGCTCAACGACTCCATTGCCGAAGAGCTAAACAAGAAGTTGGCCAACAAGGTACTGGCCCCACGGGGTCGCGAGGCCTTGGGACGGGAGGGCCCAGGACTGCCCACCCATCAAAAGAGAGACTGGCTTTGAAAAAGGCCCTTGTAACCGCGAGGTGCTAGATTCCACGCTTCCAAATTACTCTGCAATCTTGGGCAAGTCATTTACCCGCTCTGGGCCCTTCCCACTTGTAAAATGCAAATAATAGTTACTGTCAACCACACATGGTTTTTGTGAAGATGGATGGTCAGGAGGTTTATCCGTTTATTCCTGCAAAAAATAAATGTTCACCTTCTATGCCGGGCCCGCATGCCTTAGTGCCAGCTCTCCAGAGGCCTTCCCACTGCCCTTCCTGTAGTAACCCTCCCCGCTCTGTTATTCTGTGTCATATCACACTTACCACACTCCATTTGCTTATTTGTTCACTGGGTTACTGTTTTTCTCTTTCCCTGTCCGTGAGGGCAGGGACCTGTGTCTTATCTTCTTCCCCACAGTGTCCCTCACGTGTAGCCAGAGCCCGGCACAGAGTAGATGTTCCATAATTGTCTGTTGATTCATTGAATGAATGAAACGGACAAGGTTCAACAGATATGCCTGAGAGGGTCCCGCAGATGAGTGTGATGAAGAGTTGAGGTAAAGGCTGTGAAGGACAGACATGCACAAGCCTGTGGAATAAAGGAACTTCACCTACAATGAGGGAGACAAGAGGCTTTGAGCTTTGTTAGGGAGGTGGCATTTTTGCTTGAGCTGACATGGTGAGGAGGAGCTAACTTGGGGATTGGATTTTCATGGTGGGAGGGGCTGGGCGGAGAGAAGAGCTGTGCAGGCAGTCCAAACCACATATGGCAGGAGGGAACATTGCACCTTCATGGCGTGGAGTAGGCTGGCGTGGCCTGGGCAGGCTGGAAAGGTGGTGGGGGCCAGGCCACAAGGGCCTGCACGACTTCATGGGGTATTTATTGGTCTTCAGAGAACAGTAGGAGGTGATAGGAGGGTGGGCAGGAGCCAGCAAGAGAAAGATTGGCTGGCTTTATTTTTTTCCCCTTCTTCCACCTCCCCCGTCCCCCCGCCTACTCCAGTTCAAGCCATTGTTTCTCCATCTAGTCGTGTAGGACACAGCTCCCTGGCCCATGCTGGTGTTATGAGCCTCGCTCCCCACCCTTTCTCTGGTTGAGGCAGTCGGACGCCGATCGTAGGTGGTCATAGGTGGGCCACTCACGGCAACTCACGGCAGCTCTCGCTGGCTGCCAGCCGCTCATGCTGGCCGCCGGCCGCTCCTGGCAGCACATAATAGCCCATGACAGCACACAGCAGCCGGCAGCAGCTCATGCCAACCTCCGGCTGCTCACGGCAGCCTGGAGCCTTTGTTCACAATCTTAGCTGTAGAGGGCACAGCTCACTGGCCCATGTGGGAATCGAACCAGCAATTGTGGCATTTGGAGGGCGTTTGGAGCACGGCGTTCCAACTGCCTGAGCCACCGGGCCACCCCATTCATTGATTGGCTGGCTTTAGACAGGGGGCGGTTTCCCTCCATAGAGGCTGAGATCAGAAGGGGATATGCAGATATGGGGAGTTGGTGGTGGAGAGAACTCATGGAGTCCTTGGTGGATGGCTTCTGGGTACTTTGTGAGGTAGAAGGTGAGGGGCTCTGTAGGGAGATGTGTGAACATCGTAGAGAGAGAAGGTGTGCAAAGTCCAAGAAAGGAATGGAGTCCCTTTTGTGGCACGGGTCCTTCAGTGACCTGTTAAGACAAGTCTTTCCGTGTCTGAATCATTGAGTCATTTGAGAGGAGGCCACACAGAGAAGGCCACGGTCCGGCCAAGGACATAGAGCTTGTGCCGGACTTTGCTCCATCTTGGTGAGGTGTGGCCAGGACTCGTAAGTTCTCTGAGCTTCTTGCTAATCCTTGAGCAGTCCTGCCAGGTCTCCACTGGGAGGCGATGACGCTAGTGGCAGATTAGCAGACACCAAACAAGCAGCCAGTTGTTTGGAGCACCATGGGGTGGGGATGGGGATGGGATGTTCCTTGCCTGTTCTCTGCCCAGTCGGGCCTTGGCCATGTGTCACTGCCAGCCTCAGTCCACTTGGCCACGTCTGTGTGTCTGAGACTTTATGAGCAGAACAGGGATTAGCTGTAGTTCTGACACTGAGCTATGAACTTTGGCCTGGACTTGGGGGACCTTGGGAAAGTGTAGAACCAGGGGTTCCCTTACCACTGAACCTTACTAGTAATAATTGTGATCCTTAATTATTATTTCTAGCATGTGAGCCAGGTACTGGGATAGAGGTTTCCCATCCATTCTCTCTTTATTTCAATGCTGCAGCCTGGTATACCCATTTTTGCAGGGAAACTGAGGCTCAGAGAGCTGACCTTCGAGGTCACGCAGTAGGTGGTGGAGCTGGCATTGTAACCTGGATCTGTCCTGTCACCAAAGGCCCTGTTTTTTCCAGAGCTCCACATCCTTCCAAGCTACCGTGTCCGTGGAGACTTTAGGCAGTGTCCCAACTCATTTCCAGCTGTAAAACGGGGGGATCATACTGGCCCTGAGGTGTCTCGAGAGAGACTGCCTGGGAGCTGGGCCTCGGGGTCACCGTGCGCGCGTGTCCAATTGCACACAGGTCGTGTACAATGTGGGACTCTGCATCTGTCTGTTTGACATCACCAAGCTGGAGGACGCCTATGTGTTCCCAGGAGATGGCGCGTCACATACCAAAGGTGGGTGCCCTCTCTTCCTGGGGGGTGTGGGTCTGGGCGGGATCTCGAGCCTAGTCCTGACTCTGCCAGGAATCGAATGGGCAGAATCTTCCCCTCTCTGGGCCCCCGTTTCCTCATCTGTAAGAAACCGGAGGCAGACGATGTGATTCTCAGGCCTCTTCAGCTCCGAGACTGTGGCTCCGTGTCTGTGCCCCTTTGGTCTCGTCTGCTCCTGAGCCCTGCTCTTTGCCCGGCCCTCAGGCTGCTCAGTCTGGTTGGGGGGACAGACCAGACAGGCAGAGACACTTGGAGAGATCGTTGCTGGGTTAAAAGTGAGGGGACTGCAGCTGCCCTTCCTGGGTAGGGAGGCTGCTTGGGGATGAGGGACTTTGAGGGGCATTAGGACCTGATGTTAAAGCGTGGCCTCTGAGTTCACATCCCCATTGTTCTCTGTGTGTCCTAAGCAGAATATGTTCTCTGTGCCTTGTTGCTGTAAAATGCAGTTACAATAGTTTTTATGTTACAGGACTGTTGTGAAAATTACTAGATAAACATGCAGAGCTCCTCGGCGGGACCGTGGTACAGGGAGTACTCAGTGCTTATCGATTAGAATTGTTTCTCAAGACTGTGGGCCAGCTAGATGGCTTCTTCTGGGCTGGCTCGGCCAGGGCTGGATGGTATAGGTGGCCTTGTGTCCGGTGGTTGGCAGACTGGTTACTGGTGGGGGGGGACCTCTGCTGGGATGACTCATCTTTCCTGTGGCCTCACCCTTCAGTCGGCTAGACTGGGCATCGGGGAGCCCCTGCTTATATCCCATTGGCCAAAGCAGGTCACATGGTTAATGGCAGCAGCAAGGGATGGAGAAATAGGCTCCATCTCTCCATGTAGGAGCTGTAGTCACTTTGCAAAGGTGTGTGTACCCTGGATGGGAGGGGTAGCTACCAGACCTGGAGGGAGGGAGGGAGTGGAGCATTTCTTCACTCTCCTGACTGGACCTAACTAGAACCAGAAGCAGAGGGCAAGGGGGCCATTTGGGTGGTTTAGGGCTAGTTAGAGTATAGGCACGAGACTTGCCATGTCTGCCTCAGACCTGCTGAATCACAGTCTCTGGGGCTGGGGCCTGCAGGCTCTTTTAAGCAGGAGCTGGGTGATTCTCGCCCAGGGCCACGTTTGAGGAGCCCTGCCCTAGCTCATACTGCTCAGCCTCTTGACCTAGGCGTAGAGATGTCTTCCAGAACGTGCCACGAGGCTGCCTGGTGTCCGTGTCCAGGGATCCAGAGACTTAATTAGCTCGCGTGGATGCCGTCATGCTCAGCAGAGAGCCCTATGAAACAGGCTGTTTGTAGGGACTAGGAGCAGTTTCATTAGCAGAAAAATAAGACGGTGCCACGAGGCCTCTGTTTACAGAGGAGGATGACCCCAGTCTCTGCCCTTGGACGAGGGCCTTGGTTGTCCAGGAGACAAGTAATAAGAGCCACCAGAAATTCAAGAAAAACTTGGAGAGAAAAAGTTAAATTTGAAGAAATTGTGTCCATTCATTTGGTTGTTTCTGCCCTTTGGTATAAGATTTCACTTGATTTCCATCAGAACTCCCCCATTCACCTGGATCCCCCGTTTTCTTGGGAGTGAGGTATGAGGTTTAGGCCCCCACACAGAGCTAGATTTGAATTCTGGCTCTGGCCACCCTGGGTAGTGCCCTTGGGAAGGTAATTCCACCTCTCAGTCTCAATTTCTTCATCTGTAAAATGGCCTTAATACTGGCAGCTACAAAGCTCCCCATGGCCCGTTGAGCACTGTGCAGGGTAAGTTGGTGATTTGTGGTGGTGATCAATCACCCTGCTTCAAGGCTGACCCCCGGCCGAGACCCCTTTCACCCTTCCCCTGTCCCCCACCCAGGGCTGGGGCCCAGGGTGTGCTGAGGGAGGGCTCAGCTCCATGGCCCCATCTTTTGCTTTGAAGACTTCATTTGCCGATTGTTTCTATTCCTTCCATCTGGAACAGTAGCATAATAATAATAGTACCTACCTCATAAAGTGACTGGGAGGAGTAAACAAAAAAAAAAACCCCGTTGCAGCCTTGTTACGTAGTAAGTGCTCACAAGATTTCAGCCTTTGTCATTTGTAACACTGGCCCTGATTGTCCAGCCTTATCTCTTGTCACTCAGGGTACTTTTATCTGGCACCAGCCTCATGTCCTCCATGCTCGTCATGCTGGTGGGACCTGGCCTCCCCTGGGAAGCCCCTCTTGACCTGCCCCGTCACCCCTGCCCAGGCTGGATTGGGCCCCACTCGGAGATCTGGAGTAGCCTGTCTTCATGCCTGCCATCTGCTTTGTTCTTTAAGTTGTGACGAAATATATATATAATATATTTATATTATATATATTTATCTAATATATAATTATATATTATATGTGTTTAATATATAATTATATATTATATATATTTATATCATACATACATAAAATATTTTGCCATTTTAACCACTTTGAAGTGTCCGGTTCAGTGGTACTAAGTACATTCCCATTGCTGTGTAGCATCCAACTCCAGAACGTTCTCATCATCCCAAACAGAAACTACCCCCTCAGCTCCATTTCTCCTCTCCCAGCCCTGGGCAACCTTGATTCTCCTTTCTGTGTCTATGAACTTGCCTCCTCTGGTCCCTCACATGAGTGGAATCGTGGCTTCCGTGCTTTGTAGAAACTCACCACGTCCCAAGGTGTCCCAGTTTCTCCTGGGACAAATTTTGCTCAAACCTACAACTAAGAACAGGCCCTCCTCTTTTTGTTTGTTTTTTTCTTTTTTTAAAGATTTTATTGGGGAAGGGGAACAGGACTTCATTGGGGAAGAGTGTGTACTTCCAGGACTTTTTTCCAAGTCAAGTTGTTGTCCTTTCAATCTTAGTTGTGGAGGGCGCCGTTCAGCTTCAAGTTGTTGTCCTTTCAGTCTTAGTTGTGGAGGGCGCAGCTCAGCTCCAGGTCCAGTTGCCAGTTTCTAGTTGCATGGGGCGCCGCCCACCATCCCTTGCGGCAGTCAAACTGGCAACCTTGTGGTTGAGAGGACGCCTACAACCAACTGAGCCATCCGGGAGGCAGCTCAGCTCAAGGTGCCGTGTTCAATCTTAGTTGCAGGGGGCGCTGCCCACCATCCCTTGCGGGACTGGAGAATCGAACTGGCAACCTTGTGGTTGAGAGCCCACTGGCCCATGTGGGAATCAGACCGGCAGCCTTCGGAGTTAGGAGCACGGAGCTCTAACCGCCTGAGCCACCGGGCTGGCCCTTCTTTTTTTTTTTTAATTAAAGTTTTTGGGGGTGACAATTGTTAGCAAAGTTACATAGATTTCAGGAAGTCCTCCTCTTCTTAGTGACCCTCAGACCCACCGCTTTTTGACTTTCCAGGCTTCCCATCTGCAGGCTAAACTTCCCCAGAACTTTGGAGGGGTGGCTCTTGGGAGGTGGTCCCCAACACAGCACTGTCCTGGCTGGCCCTCCAGCTGGCCTGTGGCCTGTTTTTCATTTGATTATGATATAATTCATACACCACGAAATTTGCCCCTTTAAAGTGTACAGTTCAGTGCTTTTAGTATAGTCACAGAACTGCGCCCATTACCGCTGTTTAATTCTAGGACATTCTCATCACCCCCAAAAGAAACCCTGTACCCGTTAGCAGTCGCTCCTCATCCTCCCCTTCACCCAGCCCATGGCAATCACTAATCTACTTTCTCTCTCTGGATTTGCCTGTCCTGGACATTTCGTAGAGATAGAATCATGCATTATGTGTTTGTAACTGGCTCCTTTCATGTAGCGTGATGTCGTCGAGGTACAGCCATATTGGAGCACGTGTCGGCACTTTGTTCCTTTTTGAGGCTGAATAATGTTCCATCCAGTCACCTGCCGACGGCCACCTGGGTTGCTCACCTTTGTGCTTTGGACGTGGTTGCTCTGACTGGAGCTCCCTGGGCACAGGGCACATTGTCCTGTAAGCCCAGGGCCCACGCCTGGCCTGGCACAGACCTGGGAGCCTCCATGGGGATTTATTAAACCAACTGATGTTGTGTCATATGGGGGCCAGGGTTTTTCCATCCTGTGGGTAGGTGACCCTTGGCTGCCCTCATCTGCGCTCTGCCAGGTCAGCATGAGGATCTGTCGTCTTCATGATGGCTCAGATGGCTCGTGTTTCTCGCCTCACAGGGAGGGAAGGGGCACCTGCTGCCCCCTCTCCTTTCCCCACGCCTGCCTGACTAGTGGAGCCCGTGGAGGCAGCCTGGCAGGCAGCTGGGGACCTATGTGGCCTTGGTGCCCTTGGGGCGAGGCTGGCAGACCAGGCAGCTGAGGGTGCTGGTGGCAGAAGCCTGTGTTTGGGGATTCAACCTGTCTGAGGAAGGCAGATTGAAGCCCGTGGCCCTGTCTGGTGGTCCAGAATGACTCGGAGTCTCCCCATGGCAGAAGAGCTGTGTAGGCTGTGAGCAGGTTACCCAGCCTCCCCCCAGTCTCCTGGGGGGAACAGGAAAACTGACACGGGTGGAGTGTGGGAGTCGCTCGGCAACCGGCAGGGGGCAGCCTCATAGTTTCTCTCTAGAACTGGTGGTGTTCAGGCCAATGATGGATCCCCCCTTCAGGATTTTAAACGGGAGTGACAAGGTGATGGCCTCTGCTGGGCCCTTGGGTCAGAGTCTGTGATGTGGGCACAGACCTCATCTGACATTTTCCTTGGGGTCCAGTGAATGGGGGCCACCTAGGGCAGGGCCTGCAAACCCACAGAGGCATTTTGCATTATCTGCTCTGCCTGCCGCCTCCTTAATTTCAGGGCATTTTTAGTGTTCCATTCCATCCATTCCATTCCAGGTCGGGCACAGGCCTGGGGCAACGCCACCAATCAGTGGGAGCCGGGGACCGATTCCCAAGCTGGTTCCCTGGCCAGTTGCTTCTGCCCTTGTTAGGATTTAAAGGAGAGGGCCTGGAGGAAGGTTGATTGACTTTGGAGTCATCATTGGGCCAGAATTTGGGCTCAGGTGTGACTTATCTGACGCATTTGAGTGCCAGCCCTCAGTTCCAGGGCCACTGCTGCAGGCCTCTTATGAGGGCCAAGCTGTGGTGTTACCAGGTCCGGGTGAGGGTCCCTCTGGGCCCACAGGGGAACGCTGTGTGGACTGCCGGGCCGGCTCCTGGAACAGCCATGGAGCCTCCAGCTCAGTGCACGAGCCTGTGGGAAAGCATGTCCGCCCTGGTTGGAGCGCCCGTTCCTCACGTGCCTGCTCATCACTGATGTGCTTTCTTCACTTGCAGTCCATTTTCGCTATGTGGTGTTCCATCCGTTCCTGGACGAGATTCTGATTGGAAAGATCAAAGGCTGCAGCCCGGAGGGTGTGCACGGTAACTGACCCCGACTCCTCAGAGGAGACCTGGGAGCATGGTGGGGCGTCCCTTTAGCTTCCGTGCTGGGCCCCATGGTCAGGGGCGGGGTCAGCTTGGGAAGCAGCATCTTTGGGTGGGGTCAGAGAAGCTTGGGAGCGAGGGGCATACTCAGCCCGCTCTCGCGTTCATGAGGCACTGAGGACCTCAGAGGCTGTGCGGCTTCACCTCAGGGTGGGCACTGGAGCCGGCAGAGGTGACTCGGGGTCCTCAGCACCCACTGGGCCACGTTGTATGCGGTGTCCACCTCAGGGTTGGGTGGCTGCTCAGGCTGTGAGTGACACAGGCAGAGGCCTGGGGCTCCAGGGTGGGGGAGGGGCCCCGATTTCCATGTGACATCTGCCCCGTGGGCAGCACATGGTAAGGGACTTGCCTCTTGAGTATCCAGACCCCTCGTTTAACTGTCCCCGAGCCCCTGTCCCATGCTGTCACTTCGTTATTTTTTCCAGTCTCTCTAGGGTTCTTTGATGACATTCTCATCCCCCCAGAATCGCTGCAGCAGCCAGCCAAGTTGTATCCTCCCAAGTTAAAGTGGGTCACAGGCCTCTCCAGAGAATGGTCCTCACTCCTGGGGGTGGCCCTGGTCCTGTTACGGGATGCTGCTGGCCTCTGCCCAGCCCCCCAGCCTGCACTTAGGCTCTGGAAGCTCCCATCAACCTCTGCTTCCCACACAGGCCATGGTGTCCATCTGCCTGTGCCTCTCTGGGCTGTCAGGCCTGGTTGTGTCGGTTGTGCAGTGTGGGCAGGGTACTTCCACTTCCGGTTCACTTGGCTTAGATTGTCCCTGCAGAAATCATCTCAAAAACCATGGCCCTTGAGAGGTTTGCCTTGACTGGCTCCCCTCCCCTCCCTGGTCTGCAAGTGGTGGCATCAGCCAGCATTTGAGGGCGTGACTGTGAGGCTCCTGGTCTGGGTTGTTGCCCTCTGCGGCTCCCCCATTGTCCCTGTCCCAGCCGTGAGCCTGCTGCACTGGAGTGGTCTGTTTCTGTACATCCTCACTGCGACTGCTCACCAAGAGGGGCCTCATCCTGTCATCACGGTACCCGAGTGCCCAGCACAGGACCTGGCACATGGGAGGAGAGGCAGAACCCACTGCCAGGGCTGCAGCTAGAGAGCAGCGTGGCTCCCCGTGTGGGCTCTAGGGAGACATGGGGCTGCCCTCGCTGGGTTGGCAGATAGCTCTGACTGGGCCTGTGCGGGGCTGGGGGGCTCTTGTGTGATTCCAGAGTGTGTCACAAAGCCTGGCCCGGCCAGGCTTGTCCTCTTGCTGGTTCTAAGCCCTCAGGCATGTGACCTCCCATCCCACCACAGTCCTCTTGAAAACTGGGGAAGTCCTCGTGCTGCCTGCTGGTCAGTGTCACAAGGTGCGGCTGGAAAGGGATGTGGAATTGCATTGTCCAGAGAACACAGGACAGCCTTAGCTAACGCGGGAGGGCCAGCCGGGTCCAAGTGTGGGTGGGCCTCGCTGCTACAGTGCGTTTCACTGATGGGGACCCTGGGGCACTGAGGGATTGGGCCTGACTCCCGGTCACAGCTGGCAGGTCGTGGAGCTAATGTCTGCACTTGGCAGTTGGCCTGAGAGGCATAGGCTGTCAGACTGGCAGGGAGGGCTCCCTGGGCAGCAAGGGCCGTGGGCACCCCATCTTGAGGCAAAGTCGCGCTCTGCTCTCGAGCCTCCTTCCTGCTTTGGTGACCTGAGGAAGCCTGTGGGTGCCTGGCCGGGGCCCCCGTGGTCCCAGCCTAGGTCCTGATCCCTGAGAACTCCTGCTCCTCTCTGGCCCGGACCTGGCCCAACCTCACCTCTTACATGTGGGGCTGGTCCTGCTTTTCCTGTGACTTCCCAGCCCAAGTGATTGGAATTTGCTGGGGGGTGGGTGTTGTGGGAGGAACCCCCAATCCTCAGGCGCTCCCACACGGCCTGGTTGTTGCCTTGACCTGGGTCCCACCCAGCGACGACGCAGAGCAGGTGTGGGTGTGGGAGTATGAGACGGAGGAAGGGGCACACGACCTGTACATGGACACCGGGGAGGAGATTCGCTTCCGGGTGGTGGACGAGAGCTTTGTGGACACATCGCCCAGCGGGCCCAGCTCGGCCGAGGCCGCCGCTTCCAGTGAGGAGCAGCCAAGGAAGGAGGCTCCGTACACGCTTGTGGTGAGACGTGCTGCCGAGACCACGGGGCCTTGACGGAGAACCCAGCGGCGGGGGCGGGGCAGGGCACCTCCTTGCTTCTTGGCTTGGGTCCCACTCCTAACCCCCAGCCCAGCTCAGGGCGCAGGTCCTTGCCGTGTGTCTCAGGCAGTCCCTCCTCCCCGAGGAGCCTCCTTGTGGGGAGGTGGTAAAGCTGCCAAGGCTATTGTGGAGGGTGGGGGAGTCACAGCCCCACCCAGAAGACAGGGGCAGAACCCACGCTGGGTGACCCGGCTGCTGCCAATGGGCCTCAGAAGAAACCGAGGAGTGGGCTGGGGAGCCAGTCAGAGCCCCAGGGAGGGGTGACCCTCAGGGCTGCTCCCACACCAGGCCCAGCGTGGGCCTGAGGTGGCGGGGAAGCTGTGACCGGCCAGCTCTGACTTGGGTCCCTTTTGTCTTTTACCATGATGAACTCAGTGACACATGACAAAAGTGGGGCTTTGGGGCCTTCTGGTAGGGTTTTCTGGTGTAACGTGGGCTCCGGGTTGTTCACTTTGGAGGCAGTTGTATGTCAGAAACGCGGGTGGCCCAGGATACCCCCCTATATATTTGGGGGCTGGGGCTCAGGGTCACTAGGTAGGCCCTTCTGGCAGGGCGAGACCACAGGTGGCTCTGGAGGGCATGCTCAGGACTGGCCTGGGGGTGACGGAGGGAGACCTTGGGACCAAGGGCCGTGCCCTCAGTGAACCAGCCCTTTCCTTCTAGGCCTCAGGAGAGGGGCAGGCCGGGAGTGCTCGTGTGTGCCAGCTGGGTGCCCAGCACGGAGGGGTGACGGAGGGAGGCCTTGGGACCAAGGGCCGTGCCCTCAGTGAACCAGCCCTTTCCTTCTAGGCCTCAGGAGAGGGGCAGGCCGGGAGTGCTCGTGTGTGCCAGCTGGGTGCCCAGCACGGAGGGCTCCTTTAGCCCCCCGTCCGAGCTGGCTCACAGCCCGCAGGTGGATGAAATGTGCCCGTTCTCTCCCCCGCAGGGATCCATTAGTGAGCCGGGCCTGGGCCTTCTCTCCTGGTGGACGAGCAGCTAGCCCCGGGCTTGCCAGCGCACCTGCCCAGTCTGCAGACCCTACCCCAGCCCTCTGGAAGGTGCCGTGGAGACAGGAACAGCCTGTGCCCGAGGGAGCTGCATGGCGGGGGCCAGGAGTGCCCTGCCAGCTTGCCCCCTCTCCTACCATGGTGGCCTTGCTCCTCGTCCTGAAGTCCTGCTCTCAGTGACAGCAAAGACATTTAATAAACAATGGCAGCACCAGGTGGGGAGCCACTCCTGTCATGGCCACTGTCAGAACCTGAGGTCATCGCGTTGCCACAGCTGGGATAGCATGTCCTTCTCTCCAAATCACTTGGGAGACGGCCTCCTCCAAATGGCAGGACTTGCCACAGCAGATCGAGAGGCCGGCCTGTGGTAGCTGCACTTGCTGAGCAGTCTGTTAAGGTAGCACCTTCCCCCTGACTAGCCTGTGGAAGGTGGAGGCTGAGCTTTGCTGGCCCAAGGTGAGGGCTGGTGGGCAGCTGTCACTCGGACCTTGGCCACACCAGGAACACCCTGTGGGTCTGCTGCAGACCCCAGACCTGGCATGAAGGCAAGCACCCCACTGTTGATTCAGCAGCATGGGAATGCCAGGTTCCTCCTGCCCTTCTACCCACTTCTGCTGGGACCAGGGTTTCCTGGCAAGTCTGATCTTGGTGAAGGGGCCCCCTGCCCTGCGCTCTGGCTCACACGTGGCATGGGAATGTGGAGTGTGGGTAGTGCCAGCGGGGTGGCTCTAGGGGGAGGAGTAGCTGCAGAATGGTGCCTGCCGCTGCCTCGTGCCAAGGGGCAGGGGATGGTGTGCTTCGTGGACTAGCTATGACCTTGGCCAGGGGGCCTGTGTGGGTGATGGGGGGCTGTGCCCACCTGTCTGGCGGACTGAATCAATGGCCAGAGGAAGGGGAGGCCTCCCCCTGCGAGGCTCCATGTTGGGCCCAGCCCCCTGCCCACCAGGAAAGCTACTGGAATGGGTGTGGGGGAGACTGCCCTGCAGGCAGGCAGGGGTTAAGCCGTGGGAAGTCTGCCAGGCCAGTCTCCTTCGCCGCAGTGTGGGTCCAGCTGTGGCGTGGGTTCTGAGGGCCTCCACCAATTTGGTGAAAAGACTCCTCTGAACCCTGGAGTTGATAACCGCACAGACACCACGACTCACACAGGAACAATCACTGAATGTGGATTCTTTCTTGTAAGAGAAAAAAGGTCTTTAAAATCCTTCAGCCACGAGTGAAATCATCAGACAGGAGAAAATGTTCAGATGAGAATCTTGTCATCAAAAATAAATAAGAGTTACATGGAGTTGCTTAAGATCTGAACCAAACTAAAAACGGAAAGGCCGGGGGCCATAACATTTTAAGAATTGTCCCCATCCCACCCCACCCCACCCCCACATCATACCATGGGTCACTCCGTGGGCTGAGGAGGGGAGGGGAGGGCAGGAGGCCTGGCCACACCATCTCAGAGCTGGAAGTCATGGCTGGATCAGGTCAGATCTGGTTCTGATGACATGCAGAACCACTTGTGACACCAGAACTGGGTCCGAGGAGCAGGGCAGTGGGACCTACTGTAGCTCCTTCATTCTGTTCAGAGCGCTGCCGGCACGGAACCACTCGATCTGTGTCTCGTTGAACGTGTGGTTCAGGAGGATGGTCTCCTGGGTGCCGTTGGGGTGCTTGATGATGCACTTCAGGGGCTGCAAGGGAAGAGGCGGCTGTGGGTGGAGTGGCTCTTAGGGGTGCAACCCCCCATTCTGCTGGAGCAGCAGAAGGCTGGGCACCCCTCAGGCCTGGGGGCCAGCAGGTGAGCCAGGTCCTGGGCCAGCTCTGGGGAAATCGGCGTGGTAAAACGTGAATGGCATAACCCCTGGGGCCGAGAGGGTCCTACTGGGCCTGAGGTGTGCGCTTGTCAGTGCCAGGCCTGGGTGAGGAGTGAATAGTAGGAGGGCCTGAACTGGCTCCACCCTTATCTCCTTCACTCTGGGGTTGCCTAGAGAATTTCAGGGCCCTCCCAGCTGGAACAAAGGCTCATGGGAAAAGGTGCGGGTCGGGCCAGGTGTAGAAGGGGAAGCAAGGTGGCTGTCCACTATCCCTCAGGAGGGCCTTGGGGGAGACGGGACCGTCAGCCTGCCCTCCTTCCCTGGCCCCTGACCTTGCCGGGGGCAAAGTCCTTCAGGCCCTGGATGGTCAGCTTGTCCACGGGGTGAATCTTGTTGTAGTCGGCTGGGTCAGCGAAGGTGAGGGGCAGCAGGCCCTGCTTCTTCAGGTTGGTTTCTGGAAGGCAGAGTTATACTCAGTCCACAGTGGGCAGGGCTCTGTTCCCCTGCTCTGTGCAGGAACCTTACCCGCCCAGAGTGCTTCCTTTGTCCCTTGGGGCTCGGAGACACCCCAGTCCTACAACCTGGGGACAAAGCTGGGGCAGTGACAGTCCCAGTGACACGGTGCCTTTCACTAGGGCCTACATGAGTGAGCCCTGGCCTATGTCTCTGTAAGCCTTCCTGGTGGACATTCACCAGCAGGACAAAGCAGGTGCCCTGGATAGGCCCACGTTTGGAAGCAAGACCAGCGCTTGCCTGAGATGGGAAGCTGTGGGCGTCAGCACATCTGAAGGGGAAGAGGCTGGCGGGTGTGGAAAACAGGAGCCGTGGGCACAGCCTGGAAACCTGGCACAGGGCTCCAGGCCCAACTCAGCCACTGGCAAGTTGGGTGACCTTGGACTGCCAGTGAGGGGAAGTTGGTGGGGCTGGGCCCCAGCCCCAGCTCACCGTGGATCCTGGCGAAGCTCTTGGTGATGATGGCCCGGCCCCCAAGGTGGCGTGGTTCCAGCGCTGCATGCTCCCGGCTCGAGCCCTCACCATAGTTCTCATCTCCAATCACTACCCATCGGATGCCATGTTTCTGTCAAGCAAGGGAGGAGTGACGTATGAGGGACAGGAGGGCACTGGCCCCCCCACCCACCTAGCCTAGCCCTTGGGCTCCTGGAGGCTCACAGGTGAAGAGGCCAGAGGCCCCTCCTCACCAGCCAAGGGCAGGTGATGTCAGGTGATTCAGGTCCAAACCAGGCCCGATGGGACAGATGATACAGGCCCAGTCTGCAGTGGGCACGGGGAGGTGCAGCCCACCCATCAGTGCCCAGCAGAGGCCAGGGTGGAGAGCCATGGTGGGAACAGAACCCAGAGCAGTGAGGGCAGTGGAGGTGACAGGGCTTGCTCACATGGCCCTGAGACATCATTCAATGGCAGCGCTATTGGTGGGGGCTCCTGAGTGGAGAACACCCCTTCCCTGGACCGCCTCTGCCCTGCCCAGCCACCAGGAGGTGCCAGAGGACCCCCACCTTGTAGTAGCGGGCAGTGTCAGGGACAGGACCAAACTCCTGGGTGACGGCGTTGCGCACAGAGTTGGCCTTGCCGTTCTCTATGTTGATGGCGCCAATGAGCAGGTTGTTGGAGATGTTGTCCAGGTGGCCACGGAACTTGAGCCAGGGGCCGGCGGCGGAGATATGGTCCGTGGTGCACTTCCCTTTGACCTTGGGTGGGCGGGCAGAGAGGACAGGTTGGGCATGGCCCTTGAGCCATGGATGAGGGGAGAAGTCCCCTAGAGGCAGGCAGCAGGCCCCTGTGGCTGGGACCCAGAAAGGGTGACAAGCAGGTGCAGGACACGTCTACAGTCCTGGTATTGTCACACACTGGCCAGAAGGGCTCAGACCAGGCCATCACCCACCCCTCAACGGCGCTGGGAGTGAGATCTCCAGGACAGCGCACTCCACCAGGGCAGAGGTTAAAATGGGCAGACAGGTATGTCTGCTTGTTCACCCTTCAGACCTCACGCTGGATAGAGGAGCCCGGGGATGTGTCTGGATCCTGGCTGGTAACCCATGTTTCACCTGTCACATGCGCTTAATACTGGCTGTTACTGCCTGGAGACCCGTTAGTAAACAGCCTCAATTCACGTCCGACACGGGTCTGACATGACAAAGGCTTGTCTGCTCAGCTCCCAAAGAGGCCACGCCACTAATGCCCAGCTGTGGGACCAGAATAATCAATGGCTTCTGGAACCTGTTTGATTAAGCCAGAGTGGAGACCTGCTGTGTTGGCTCACGTGTGCCCTTCTTGCCCTCCCTGCATTCCCACCACACCCACTGGAGGTGGCCCTTACCAGCTGCAGCCAGATGGCCAAGAGCCCCAGATAGCTGGCCAGACCCAGCTCTGCCTGGCACAGGGGAGCTACAGGTGCCCTTGCTCCTCTGCAGCCAAACCTCCCTTCCTGTCCCCCACCTTACTGGGCCCAGGGGAGAACACGTGGTTTCATGGCCTTCCTGCTGGCCAGGGAAGGGTGCCCTGGCAGTCTGGCTGTTCTCCCTACCCCCCGCGTCTCTGACCTTGATAAGGATTTGCAGGTCCTCCAGGTCTTTGCCATCCCACTTGTCAAAAGGCTCCAGAAGCTGCAGCCGCTGGCTGGTGGGGCTCACGTCCACCCGCTGCCCGCTGCTGTCCTTGGGAGGGTGCTGGTAGGTGTCCTGCCCAGGGTCGAAGTCCTGCAGCAGGGGACAGGGACATGAATGCCCTGTTTCAGAAGACGAGCTCCCCATGCCAAGTCTTTCCCTCCCAATGAATATAGTTGCTGCACCCTCACTAACGGTGCCACCCCCGCCGGCCCAGGACAGGTGCTGCTGAGATACCCAGGTGTTGGGAAGGAAGCGGGATGGCCACAGAGCACGTGGCTGTGGCCTGAGGCCCCCCAGGCCAAGGCAGGTTTGCAGCAGCTCACAGCAGAGGGAGGCAGTGCCCACTCACCGCTCGGGGAAGCTCATCAGCATCCGGGGCCTCCAGTTTGAACTTCTTGCCATCCTTGCCTGTCAGGAAGTCGGTCTCTGGGTTGAACTTGAGGGTGCCAGCAATGGCCAGGGCTGTGACAATCTGAAACAGAAGGGGCCGGTTTACTGGTTAGTACCGAATACCACTCCTGTCTCCCCACTTCAGCCACAACTGAGAGCAAAGCTGAGGAAATTTCCAAGTTCTCCGTAGAGGCCGGAGCTGCAGGAATCTCCAGGACCACAGGCCATCGGGCCGGCAGAGGACCCATGAACTCAGGGCAGTCTGGCCTCTACTGCTCCCCACTGGACCTCAGCGCCTTCCTTGGGCAGGGCCAGCACTGCTGTCCGCTCCCCTCACAGGTGTGTCACCCTGGACCGGGAGAGGCTAGCACAGAAATGCTGCTGTGACAAAAACACTCCTAAATGGGTAACATACTGAAAGAGGGAAGGGCCACTCTTCACTCATTTTTAGCAAACAAATGTATTTCTGGAACGCTCATTTAAAAAATCAGGTCAAGACTGGCTGTGTGCCGACAATGGCTGAGGCTGAATTCCCACTAAGTGCCCGGAGCACCTGGCTCCCTCCACATTCGTCATAACAAAGCCCCTTCCCGGCTCAGACAGTGCAAGGGCTTTCCGCACTCGCTCCCTGACGGGACCGTGGATCCTGGGGCACGGAAAAGGAACGTGACTTGGTGGTGAATCCAAAGCTCCTGTTCATGACCACAACTGCACTAAACAAGCACCTGCCTGCTGGGACGTGAGGGGGCCACGCAGGGGACACCGAGAGCGCGCGATGCTTGGGGCTGGCGAGGCCTGTGGCTCTTGGTTTCTGCTCCCACAATCCCTTGCTCTGCGATGCCAGCCCTCCCACAGCAGGTCCATGGGGACGCAGGCTAGGGCCTGGCTGAGCAGCCTCACCTCTGGGGATGTGACAAAGGCGTGGGTCTCGGGATTTGCGTCATTGCGACCTGTGAAGTTCCTGTTGTAGGAGGTGACGATCGTGTTCTTCTCCCCCTTCTTGATGTCCTTCCTGCCAGGTCAGAGAGGACAGGGTTAGGGACGTCTGGCCTTGTCACCTGGCCCATCCTGCCTAGGTGATGAGAGAAGGGGTAATGGAAAGACCCTGAAACAAGCCTCGTCTATGGGACTCACGCAGACAGAGCAGGAGGGAACCGCAGGGGTCACTGAGGTTCACTTGAGACACACGTTAGAGGCAGAGCCCAGACCAAAGCCTGACTTTCCTGATCCGGGGCCACTGCCTCCCTTCAAATGGCTCCATGGGAGGCCCCGCTGTGTCCATTAGGACGAGCCTTGTTGGCTTCTTCCCACCAGCCGAGGCTTCAGGCCTGCTGCAGGGCTCTTCCTCTCTACTTCCAACCCAGCTTTCCAGTCCTGCCTGGAAGTCTTCTAACGTGCAACAGTCCTTAAAGCTAGTCTCTTCTTTATGCCCAGTAACGTCTCCCTGCAACATCTGGGGCTCTGCACCCCAGGACACAAGGGGCTGTTCTCTCACCTGTCCCACTGGCCGATGCAAGGGCCACAGGCATTGGCCAGGACGACGCCACCCACTTCCCTCAGGATCTGTGCCTGCAGGCGAGAAAGGAGAACAGGGAGTTGTCAGGGGCAAGCCAGTGGCTGACGGCAAAGGGTGGTTCGGCCACTTGAGGGCTGAAGAGCGTCCTGGAACCCTGGGGCAGCTGCAGGTACTGGTACCAGCCCTAGCCAACAAGGCTACGGCTTGTCCTGTCCTGAAGCCACATTCCTCAGCAGTGGGGTGGGGAGCTGGGGTAGGAGCGTGTGGGCACTCACATAGCCGTCCCGCTCAATGGTGGCACGGATCTGCTCAGAGCCTGGCGTGATGGTGAACTGGGACTTGCACTTGAGTCCATGAGACAGCGCCTGCTTGGCCACAGCTGCTGAACGCCCCATGTCCTCATAGCTGGAGTTGGTGCAGCTGCCGATCAGTCCTGGTGCATTGTGGGTAGTGGGGCCAGGGGTCAGGAGGAGACAGTGACTGGAGGTCCCCACCTGACCTGGTTAAGAGTTCACCAACTGTGCTGGGCCAGGGGCTGTTCTGAACCAAGACAAGTTAGAAGCAACCTAACAGTAAAGGACGGGCTCCTCGTGACCCAGCCATTGAAGGGAAGACAACGTGGCCACTGAACGTGACACTGAACACATGTGGCCGTGTCGGCCATCCTTACAATAACAATCTGCATGTGTTCGCACATCAGAGGGCTCACACTGACACATGAACAGTGACCACCACTGAGGGCTTTCAGGAGATGCTCATTTGTTTCTTTTAGACTTTCTAGAACTCTCTGCCTTTTTTATTGGCTTATCATCAGGGGAAAACAGTTCTTTTAACAAAAGTCTATCAAGGTTATTAAAAATGTCAATAAAGACTGAATGACATCACAGACATCAAGAATCTCTCTTATCAATCCAGTGATTTATTTTCGAATTATTAAACCACAAAATATTTTTTTTTAATTTGCTTCAACTACTAAGGCAAACACATTACACAGCACTTTACGCCAGGCTCTTTTATACAGAAGCTCTTGCATGAAGTCGTCCCTCCTCCTAAGAACTCAAATGAGTAAGTACGATTATCATCCCCATTTTACAGATGGGGAACCGAGGCACAGGGAGGTGGAGTAACTTGCTCTCGGTCGCCAAGCTATAAAGCAGCAGTCAGATTCAAACCCAGGCCACCTGGCTCCAGGGGCCACACTCTCCACAGCCACACTATACAATGTGACAATGGCAGGTGCTAGTGACATTGACGTGCCAGTGCGTATGTATACGGAAAGCATGTCAAGTGAAGTCAGACACTGTGGTGATACGACGAAAGGTTTGGAAAAAAAAGATACACACATCAATATTCGCATGTACACAGAATCCCCTCAGAGCGCCTTCCTAGAGCTGCTTTCAGGTTGGGGGCTGAGCTTAGGGCCGTTTTACAATGAGCACATAGTTCTTTTATACCAAGAAAAAGTAATTTTTTGTAAAAGGCACAAAGAAAAAAATAAACGAGTTTAGAAAGTGCCTGGTACATGTAGGAAGTGCCCCACGGCGGGCACAGGCCTTGTCCACAGCCCTGGGCAGACCCACGAGCCCTGAGGCCTGTTAACCCAATGCGGTGGAAAGTGCTCACCTACTCGGATGTCCAGGGGCCAGCCTTCCTTCTCTGCCACGGTGCCCACTTCTGCCACGGGGTGAGCTAGGTCAGGAGTGAAGGGCCCGTTGATGTGTGGCTTCAGCTGAACAAGACACGACACGGGAGCAGAATGAGAGAGGAGAAAACAAATGTTGGAGTGTGCACAGCCTTCGGAGGCTGCCTGGCTCCCATCACCAGGTCCCTACAGCGGGCCTAGGGGGCCAACTACTGTTCCTAGGTTTCAAAACTCGTCCCAAGAAACACCCAAGCAGGGGGCGCTGTCCAGGCACAGCTCCTGGGACCCCGCCAGCCCTGCCAGGCTCCAATTCTCTCCTGGCTGCAGATGGAAAGCGGACGGGATTTGCTCAAGGTCACATAGCTAGGCGGTAGCAGAGGCATGGAATGAATCAGGGTTGTCAGCTTCCCAAGTCCATTATCTCCCATACTATGCTGCTTTCGGGATTGTAGGACAAAATGGACGTAAGGCCAGATGCTTTACATATGATAATACTTATACCAAGAAACGTGAAGCACTTAGCAAAGCGCTTCTAGAAAAGCATTTTGAAAAGCACTCTGTAAGCATCAGCAAATGTTATGATGCGAATTAGCTCCTTCAGTTCCCATGACTGCCTTAGGTTTCACACATGATGAAGTGAGGCCCAGACGTTGACTTAACTTGCCCAAGGTTACAGACTTAGCTGGAAGAGAGGATTTGAACTCATGCCGACCGGCTTTAGGGACAAAATCCTTGACCTGTACTCTGCTGCTTCTGTTGCTGCAGCCTGCCTTTCCTCTGACATGGTCTGCAGGACTCAGGGTGCCAAACCTTGCTCGGGCCTGGGAATCTCAGGCCTTGCCCTCTGAACTCTGACAACCAAGCAAACTCCAGAACGAAATCCTGGCTTCTGCTAAAGCTGAGGTGGGGCAAACTGTACCGGTTCCTGAATCACCAGCCATAGCCACCTCGCTCTCCCCTTAGCTATATATCCTGCCACCCCTCCCACCCCACTGTAGCCTGATTCAAGAAGCAATTTGCAGGGACACTGGGGAACCAGGGGCCCAAGAGCCCTGCTGCTGCGCCGGCAAGGACCCTCCCTGACCCTCCCCAGGGCCCACTAGAAGCCCCACATGGGGCCTGAACTCCCCACGCTCAGAAAGTCCTTGGACCCGATTCCCTTCCTTACCTCGTTGAGGTTAATCTCAATCACTTGGTCATAATGGCAGCCAGGGTCGGGTACCAAATGCTCCTTGAACTCATCAGCAAGGTTGGCAATGGCTGAAATCAACAAGGGAGGGAGACCACAGCGTGTGAAACAAGTGAGTCATGAGACCTCATCCATCTATTCCAAGCCAGTTAACCTGGAACCTGGCAAACACTGGGCTCTGGGCACTGACGGCAAAGAAACCAAACAGACAGCACAAGACATTGTCATTGTCTCTGCTCTCAAGGAGCTTGCAATCCAGCGAAGGAGCTACCAGTGAGCCAGAAGTGACGATACAGTACACCAGACACACACACGGGGACATGGGGACGCAGGGACACACAGGAGAAGCACTGACTGAGAGGTTCAGGTCAGAGAACGCTTCCTGGATGTGAGAAGAGCTGAGTTTTGAAGAAGTTACTTGGTAATGGAAGGGAGGGATGGGCCTTCCATGGAGCACGCCATGTGCGCACGACTTGGAAACGAATTGACAGGCTCTCCCCATGGCCCCTGGGCGTCTGGCTCTACCAATCACCGCAGCTCACCTCCCTTCAGAGGCTCCAATCATCCCTCCCACAGGCCCCATTTCCAACTCCAAGCTTCACAGAAGCCAGGCTAGAACTTCAGGGAAGTTGTAAGGGAGGCTGGGAAAGTGGCTTGTATTCCAAATGTTTTCCTCCTCCCCTTGTTAGGGCAAGAATTATAAACAGAAGCAGATCCCTGTCATTTCTAGAACTTCCTGCAGGGGACCGGGCCAAGAAGATGGGACACTCAGCCACCCTCTCAGGTGAAACTAAATTCCAATCCTGAGACAATCTGGGATGTCCCAAACTTAGATGCCAGGCTCTTCGAGAAGTTGCTGAGAGCTACAGACAGCCTCCCTTAAACAGTAGCATAGACTTCATACACAACTTCGTACACTTTTAGGGGCTTTTCAGAGCCGCTGAAGCCAGTCCGGAGACACGGGGTTGAAGACTTCTGTTCTCCAGGGGAAAGTGGAGCTCCTGCCAGCTCTGCCCCACCACCCTGCTCCTGCCGCTCACCTGCCCGGCCCGTCTTGCTCAGGTATTTCTTCATCCGGTGGTTGTAAGGAAACACTGATGTGGTGGCCCCAATTTCTGCGCCCATGTTGCAGATTGTCGCCATGCCTAGAGGGAAATAGCCCATGGGGCTGGCTGAGCTGCTGGTGTGAGTTCCACATCTTCACACCAGGCAGCGGGCATCATTTCTGTCCTCGCTCACATGGCCACCTAGTGGCCAGCGGGCAGACTCCTCCCTTGTGTCCCAGGGTTAAAATGGGGGCCAGAGCTCAGTGTCCCGGCTCTCAGTGTAGCTGCCGGGTAGAGTGAAACGAACACAAGATTCAGCCCCTCCAAGCTGAGTCCTCGTTCTGGACCTGGCTGTCCTGCTCGGCGACTAGATGGCCACGTGTGCTGAAGGCTGACCTGGCCAGACTGCCCAGCTGTTACTATGCTCATTTTGCAGGTGAGGGAACTGGCTCAGAGGTCGGGCAGGCCATAAAGCAAATGCAGGTGCGACACTCGGGTCCAGGTCCACCTTCCTGGTATCCAGGCCTGCGCTCTCAGCCACAGCACGGTGCTGTATGGAAGTGTTTCTGGCTCCCACGTTTTCTAGCCGTGAGACCGGAATGACGTCCAATGTCTGGACCTCAGAGCCCCATGCAGCTGGTGAGACTTATAGATGTCCTAACTGCTATCAGGACACCGGCCTCACGGGGTTGCTGGGACAGTGTTTTGGGGTTTGTTATCAACTTCCTAACTGAGCAGTCAAAGGTGGTAAGGGCTACCTGTAAGAGTGGGCTCCCCCATGTCAGGAGGGGTACAAGGGCCAGCTGAACAGTCGCTCTGTGGGGTTACTGCAGGGCTGAGGCAGGCACCTGGCAGAGTCTGAACCAGACCATCTCTCAGGCTTATTCCAAGTCTCCTTGGATTTCTGCGGGCCCAAGGCCTTGAGGCCAGGTCCCCGGGAGGGATAAGCAGGAAGGGGCTGCTTCCTACCCGGACTTGGATGGTAACAGGTGACAGATGGTCTAATCCAAGGGAAGTGAGTGAGGCTCCAACTCCAGCCAGAGGAAGATGTGGAAACAGGGTTGCTTTGGGTGAAGCCCTGGCTAACCCCCATTCCCACCATCACCTCCAACCTCTCTGGAATTCTCTGGATCACTCCAGGCGGCCCAGGGTATGGCCAGAGCCCAACAGCAGAAGTAGGCTCGGCCCGTAACTCTGTGTGCTCCCAGGGAAGTCGTGTGCCCTACCTAAGGGCCTGGATCTCCTCCTGTGTGTAATGAGGATCTGGACTAACCACCGCCCCTCTGCCTCTAAGTGTCCATCCCAAGTCCCCAAGCCGATGGAACAGATCCTCAGGGGAAGGCCATTCACTGCTTCCATGGCTCAGCCACAGGCCCCATCAGGCCCCGTGCAGGGTGAGGGCCACGTCACGTGGCCACCTTCCTCACCAGTGCAGGAGATGGAGTCTACACCAGGCCCGTGGTACTCCACAATAGCGCCCGTGCCACCTTTCACTGTGAGGATTCCCGCCACCTTTAAGATCACATCTTTGGGTGAGGTCCAACCGGAGAGCGAGCCTGTCAGCTTCACACCAATCACCTGAACAGGAGGGGCAAGACAGCAATGATAGGCGCTGTGAGCTACATGCTCCGTTCCCACCAGGACTCTTACCTGCTGGGCTTCCCATTTCTGCTTGTTTATCTCTGCCTCCCTCCCCAAGAGGTTTGAGGCTGACCTATTTGCTCTTCCCTTTTGGGACCTACCTCTCCGATTCATCCCCACCAAACGCTCCCCTGCAGCCACCCCTGAGTGAGCCCTTCCCTACCCCTCACCTTGGGGCACTTCAGCTCCCAGGGGATCCCAGCCATGACGTCCACTGCATCAGCACCTCCAACTCCAATACAGATGGCCCCGAGGCCACCGCCATTGGGGGTGTGGGAATCGGTGCCAATCAGAAGAACGCCAGGGTATGCATAGTTTTCCAGGATAATCTGAAAAAGAATCCAAGATCTTAAGCTGGGTCATTCTCAGGTACTTCTCCAGGACGGGGCCTCTCCAGTGGGGCCCGGAAGAGCCAGAGACGGGAAACAGGTGGCCTGGCCTCAGGAAAAGCTCTGACAGTTCCTGCCTGTGTGACCCGAGCCTCTGAGTATCTCCCTGCACCTCAGCTTCCTCACCTGTTAGCACAGTAATGAGAACGCCCACACCAGCTTGACCCCAGACTGTGGCGAGAACCAGATGAACTGAGATATAAAACTGTGTCTTGTGACAGGCCTGGGGACAAGCATGAACACTGAATGGTGCTCCTGACGACAGTCCCTGCCTCGTGTGGCAGACATGTGGCATGTGCGCACCTGGCTTCTCACCACGACAGACATTTCTTTCATGAGCTGGCTCCAGCCCCCAGAGGAATCACAGGGCCAGGCCCCCACGGGAGCACCGGCCGTCAGCGTTTCTACTGCTGAACTGGAAAGGACAGGCGAGGTCTCCCACGCCTGAGGTGGGTGGCTCTGAGAACGGAAGTGGCTGGCTGAAGGAAAACGATAATTTGCCTCATCGCCCATCCCGTTTCCCAGTGCTCCCTTCTGAGGGAACACTTCTAGTTGGGAAGGCGCTGGCTGTGAGCATTTCCCCCAAAACATTCGATGGAGGTACAGGGTCAGCTGTCCCACGGTGGCCCTTCCCGCTTCCAGGCGCCCACGGGCCGAGCACTCTGAGAGCTGCAGGATCCCACCAGGAACGCCCCAGCCAGGAGCCCTGGGCCCTGGGTCTAAGTTCTGGCCCCGCCACCTACTGGTAGTTGTGGGCCTGAGGCAAGTCACTTCGCCTCTCCAAGCCTCGGTCTGACCTATGAAAAGTGGTACCCAGCTCACTGGATCATGTGGTGACGCAGTGGCACCACGTCCATTCAGCTGTATAGGAGTGCCTGGGAGACACGCTATTTTTATTCCTTTGCAGCAAAGGCCTGCATCTGAGTTTCTGCTGCTAACTTGTCAGATGGAATTATGCGCCCACCACACACATACGGATTTGGGAAGGACAAACAAGATGGAGGTGTGAAAGGCTCCATGAATGTCAGGACCGACTGAATGGCGGCAGGCTCCCTGGCCCATGACAGAAAGCCTAGGGCCTCTGCCCCGGGCTGGGCATCTGCCCAGCAGGCTAGCAAGGTGCGAGGGATCTTCTTCTCGGGAATGCAGAAAGTTAGGAAACCCGCTTCCTGCCCTGAACGTGGTAGCTAACTGGGAGAACAGGCCAACATAGAGGAAATTGCTAACAAAAACAACTGCTGGAGAGAACACTGGTTAACTGTTTCATTTCTCTAGGCCTCCTTGGCTCAGCCATGTACAAAGATTTAAAAGTAGTTCATCTCTAAAGCTCTTCAGGTTTGTAAGACTGAGCCGTGAAGGCCAAATACATGGAATTCCGTGTAACCCACGGTGTAGACCACAAGGGTGCTCCACACCCAGAAGGTACAGGCTAGTGCAGACCCAAGGAGTACAGAACGGGTCACCATGAAGCTGGCAGTTGACAGTGACCGCAGCGGTCAGCTGGATACGGCTGGTCCAAAGGGGAGGGGGTGATGGTGGGAGAAGTGTATTTTAGGCTGAACTAACACCTAGAATATAAAACTGGAAATTCAGCTGTCCATCTACACAGCGCACGTGTGAGTGCGCACACACGCACACACACACACACAGGACCTATTCTGTATGGACCTGGCCCTGGGCCCAGAGCAAGAGGAAAAAATAAGCACAGTCTTTGTCCCCACAGAACACACAGTCCAGCGGGACAAGCGCTCAGCACACACTGGGGTTATATTTTCAAGGGGTTCCACAGAGGATCACACAGGAGCGCCCCAATGCTGGGCACAGGGGAGGGCCGGGGGTAACCAGAGGGCAAAGATGTGGAGAAGATATGCCAGGGCGCTGGAGATGGAGGGAAAGGAGTTAAGCTTTGATCGGGGCATGGTGGATTAAAGCTTCCAATGGCCCAACATGGAGAGGGAGAGAAAAATAAAGCTGCATAGGATTGTATGATCCCTGAGAATTCTCTTTTTAAAGGAACAAATACATCAGGCCATGCTTAGCTGGTGGCGAGTGGCAAGTGTGAGGTGCCATCACTCACAGCCCCAAACTGGTCCGAGAGCTGCCAAAAAGGCCTGGGCATTTGTACTGAGGTGGAATGGGGGACACTTGGATTGGGGTGTCCTTCACAACAAAAGGCCAAGCTGGGTCCACCTGACTCCCTGGCCCTGCCACTGAGGCTTTTAGCCCCAGCAGACTGATGTGACCTGCCATTCGCAGGCAGCCCCTTCCTGGCAAGGGAGATGGTTTGAAAGGGCAGAGCAGTGATCCATGGGCTCTGGTTTCAGAGTGGGCCGTGCTGGGAGCCCACGGGGCCAGGTTACCGCCTGACTCAGCTCATCTTGAAGGAGGCCAGGGATAGAGCTGGGGAGAAGGGTCACCTTGGCAAGATGCACAGAGGCAGGTGCCACAAACACGACAGATGGCAAACGGCCACACAAACCAGTGCACATCCCACCAAGCACGTCAAAGGTTCTTTGATGAAAAGCTAAGTGCCTATCTCCCCAGAAACGTGCATATACACACTATCATAGAGACAAAAATTGATGACCAAGAGAAAACGCTATCGTTGGGAGAGTCCGGAAGAATTCCTTGCTGACCTGACCTATGGTACCTCCGTCCTACAAACCACCACAAGGGGCCAGGCACTGCGTGCCCCGAGGCGGAGGCCCCCCCCCCCAATGTGGCGGAGGCCGCGGAGCAGTCCAGCAGCACTGGTACCAGGGCCAGACTCCCAGATGCCAATCCTGGCCCCACTATCGGCCAGCTGGCTGTGCCTGGGCAAGCGGATTAACTTCTCGTGCCTCAGCGCCCTCGTTTGTAAGGCGTGGACAGTAAAACCACCCACCCCACAGGGTGGTGGCGAGCACTGCCGAGTGCTAAGTTGGTGCCTGGCACATGGCAGATGCTCATCAAGGGTTAGCTATCCACGCACAAGGTGTAACACTCGTGGAAAAACGCAGAACAAAAAAGAATACGATCCTATAATGCTTAGAAGAAGGTGTAACAAGAAACATGTCCAACTTAAAATGCTGGTTACCAAGGTGGTCAGAAGGGACTATTTAAATTTCTTACATGGAGAGTGAGAATGTACGCCTTGACACAATGAAAATTCCCTAAAAGGAAGGAGGAGGAGCCTACGGGCTGACTGAAATGGCATCCATTCCCTTCAGGTTCCTGAGCCAGGCCAGGAGGTGCTTTCGGGTTCCCTAAGGGCAGCCACCCCCACACCCCGCCACCCCAAAACAGGCCAAGCCCTGCTGTACCTGGTGAATGATTCCAGAGCCAGGCTTCCAGAAGCCCACGCCATACTTGGCACCTGCCGTTGCCAGGAAATTGTACACTTCTTGGTTTATGTCCTATTGAGACAAATCAATAACCAGAGCGTTAGTAACACAGTCTGAGTCTGGGATGACCCTTGCTCATGCCCTCCTCCCTCCCAGCCACCTCCCGTGTCTCTGAAATGCTGGCACCGTGAAGACAGGCCCTCTCCTTCTGCAAAGAAATCCAAAAGGGCCTGGATACTGGCCCACAGTCTCGGCTGGCAGGCCCAGGAGAAAAACAAGGGAGCAGAGACAGAGCCCCAGTTCTGGGACTCCTGGCCACAGAATGTGTCCAGAACAAGTTCCTTCTCTACCCTGGGTCTCAGTTTCCTTATTTGTAGAAGGAACCGGGCGACCTCATCTCCAAGGGGCCCTCTGGCACTCAGTCCTCCAGGGCCAGCCGTGGAGGGCACATGACCGCAGAACTGTGGTGCTGCTTCTCTGTCTGAGCCTTGGGTGCTTCATCCATAATCCTGGGACGTTTACGGAATGCCCACTGTGGAAATGGCATCACGCTAAACATGCTCACAACCCATCCCGAGGGAGAGGGGTACTGTCCTCAAGCCCATTTCACAGACGCAAAAACAGAGGCCCAGAGGTAAAACACTTTGCTGCAGATCCCAGAGTTAAACAGGGAAGTCAGGGCTTAAAACCAGGCCAGTCCAACCCCAAAGCCCAAGTGTTATATTCTAACATAAAATAATGCCGCCTCCCTACAGGGAGGAGGACGCCAGACCACATCTCAGAACACCTAGACCAGCCTGTGGGTGTCGTAGGTGCTCCATTCTTGGTAATATGTTTGATGGGCCCACATGAAAGACTGTTAAGTGGACCATGTTCTAAAATGGAAGTTTCAACAAAACAATGTCTAATTCCAAGGCAGATTCCTCAGGGGGTGGGGCAGGCTTCCCAGCACACTAATGTGAGGCCAGAGTTTATCTGGAAGCCATGGCATGGCCCTGGACAGGTGAGACCCCAGTGACAAAAGGGATAGGAACACAGAGTCCCAAAGGAGGAATGAGGAAATGAGACCTGCCAGCCTCTGGGCATGGGAGAGCTATGCTCCAAGGCAGAGGAGGGACTGTCAGCTCTCCTGGGTCCTCAAATAAAACACCCTCAAGACCACGCAACCCCCTTCGCCTAAACTCCAGACCAAACATACAGTCTTCTGACGGCCCCCTTGATTATCCCAGGTGAGAAAATGGCAGACAAAGAACTTGGGTCCCAAACCTCTTTCCGATTAATTACTGATATACTGGCGTTTTCATTTACAAATCAATCACTCATAAAGCTGGTACCAAGGGCAGGAGGCAGGTGGTTGTGTGTTTGGTACGTGTGTCTGTGTGCATTGGAGAAGAGGCAGTGTGTGGCCCCAGAGTGCTGGGTGCAGCAGGGTCTCGGCCTGAACCTAGCTTAGATCCCTCTCTGGCTAATGTGTGACCCTGGACAGGTCATTCTGCCCCTCTAGGCCCCACCCATAGGAACTGGCCATCTCCCTCCCCTATTTAAACCCTTCCGTGACTCCTAGGAGCTGCCCATGGCCCTGCAGCTGCCCCGCCCACCTCACACCACCTCCCCTCCACACAGAGTCCAGCACACAGGCCCCTCCAATCCTACAAATGCATCAAGTTGCTTCCTGCCTTGGGGCCTTCATGTACACTGTTCTCTCTAGAATGTTCTTCCTGCAGTTAACATCAACTAATCTGCGCAGGCCTCAGTTTACATGTCACACCCTCAGAGGCTGTCCTTTCCCCACCAAAGTCTAAATTAGATGCTTTTAAAGTAATCTCAGAGTCCTGAGCGTTCCCTTCCTAACGGGTATATATATACAAGTTGGCAATTACCTATGTATTTGTGTGACTGTTTAGCTCTGTCTCCTAGACTCTAAGAGCCATGAAGGCAGCGCCCATCTGTCTTGTTCACACCCAATTCCCTCGCCCCTAGCAGGGATAAACATTTGTCAGGTAAATGACGGAAAGAGCTCTGAAATCCTATGATGCGTTGACTCCCGTCTCCAGAAGGTAGATTCTGAATCCATAGAGTTAGGGGAAGGCCAGACCCTGACGGCGGTGGCCCTGCTGTGAGCAGTCAGTCACCCCAAGGACAGAAGGGGCCCCAGTTCCTGGCCACACCCTGTTCCCGGCACCAGAGGAGCCCTGGAATGTTACCATCACCACTGCTGCTGCCATGGAAACCACCGGCCAGCAGGCTGGGAAAAAGAGCCACTGTACAACCAGGGCACGAACAGGCGGGCCAGGGTGGGCAGACAGGGCTTGAATGGGAAAGCTGCCCCGAACGTTTCCCATGGGTCTGGGGCTGTCCGAGCTCGGCCGACCCTGGGAGTCGGAGCACTTTCAATTGCATGCCCCACGCTGTGCCCAGCAGCTCAGGCCCTGCCAGCATTCAGCTCCTGCCAACAGCCCCCATGAGGGGTGCCCACTTCCAATGCAGGGGGTGGGGAGGGCGGAGGCCCAGAGCTGGGAGAGACCTGCTGCTGCCAAGAACGAGCACACACAGAGGTGCCACGAGCAGAGCCTGGGGAAGGGGCAGGGATCTGGCTTCCTAAGGAGGTGTGGGGGGGATTCAGAGTGGCACACAGCCCCTTCTACCTCATTAAGCAAAGCTCACAGAAGAGGAAAGCCCCCAAAGGAGGCCAGTCAGTAAGAGAGCGCCCTCCAGAGGGAGCCGGGACCTGGGTCTGGCCCCCACGCCGCTGTGGGACTCGACCGCTGGACTTGGCCACCTCAAATTCAAACTATTGCCATCCCTTCCAGGGTCTTCTGGGGTCAGATGAGAACGTGAGCGAGCACACACGTGATGCTGGCAGGAAGGGAGATTTAACCTACCGTCTAGAGAGCACCCGGCAACAGGTACCAGACCTGACGTCTGCATCGTTTTTCTAACGTAACAGAAAAAGTACCAGAGATAAATAGCTGCAGTGTGGTAAAATTAAGGATGATTTTGGTGTTTTTAGGCTTTCTCTATATTTTCCAACATCTTCACAATGAGCAAATGATACTTTTAGAATTAGAAAAGTACAAAAACAAACAAAAAAAGACCACACCAAAGAAAGAGTCCTTTAGAATTTGGAGGCCATACCTAGTTTGAGGGCTTTGCCTCTTATCCCATGTCACACCCACTGTCCCCCCATGCCACCTTCAGCTCACCTTGGCACGACGCAGGTCCTTCTCACCCCCGAGCTGGGCCTCGATGAGATGGTCACAGTGGATGGTGGATGGCACAGCCACCTTGGGCAACCCACTGCTGATGAACTGCAGCATGGCCATCTGGGCTGTGGCGTCCTGCATGGCCACGCGGTCGGGCCGCAGCCGCAGGTACGTCTTGCCCCGCTCAATCTCCTGGTTGGCTGGGTCATCCAGGTGCCCATACACAATCTTCTCCGACAGGGTCAGAGGCCGGTTCAACCTGGGGAAAGCGAGAGGGATTGCCTGGTACCGTCTGCACAATCCCCTGCCCACCACAACCACTCCCTCTCTGTGCAAATGGCAACCCTCACAGAGGGCAGGGAGATGGGACCTTCACTCCACGAGAGTGGGGACACATCGGTCCTGCTCACTGTGGCACCTCCAGCACATGGCACAGCGCCCAGCATTCACTTAGGTGCTCCAAAATTACTTGACAAATAAGTGAATGACAGTACCACAAGAGGTCGCAGAGTTTTGGGGGTTTTATTAAGGATATTTGCTTTTTCAACATATTAACTGCTATTATGAGCATATATGACATGTATTTCTCACCACTTAATTCTCATTGTAGCCTTGTCACTTAAGAAAACAACCAAGAGGGAATGGAGGCTCAGCAGGGTGCTGTTAACAGCTCCAGTTTGCAGCCAGAGAGTCTCACCTTGAACCCTCTACTTCTCTCCTTCCATGAATGTCTCCCCTGTGCCATCAGCCCAACCTGCCCCGCCCTCCACCCACAGCCTCCGCCTCAGATGTTGGAGGCCTCCTTACCCTACTCTGCTAAAGCGTCGCTCTCACCCCATTATGAGACGTGGCTGCCAGCTCTCAAGAACAGAAACCCACATCACCTCCTCTAGCCTCTCACCGGTCCCCCTCTTTCCAGACCCCATTTCCTTGCAGGTCCCACCGCTCCCTTCCTCATTACGGCCAAAATGGCAGCCCAAGTCTGACCTTGGGGAGGGGCAGCCCCTGCCAGGACTAAACGGCTTCCTCCTCCGCCCCTGTAGACTGAGGTCAGAGAGGGCCAACTCTCACCCACCCTGAGGCACCCTGCTGTCCACAGCACAGCAGCCGCCCCTCTTCCTGCCCCAGCAGCCCTGGCAGGACCTCACACTCTGCCTCCCCCGACTCCTGGCTTAGGCCACAGCTGAGCCTCTTGTAAGGGGCAGAGCTCCCCTTACACCCCATACGCCAAGAAAAGAAAGTATCAGACTAGGAGTCGGAGGCTCTGAGTCCGGGTCTGGACCCTATTACTCAACCCACTGTGTATCACATAAGCAACTGCCCTTTGCAGGCAGCTCACCAACCTGTCTCTCAAGTCCAAGGCTTCGACTGGAACGAGATCACAGACAGCTCTTACAGTCAAACAGCGTTACAGAGGTATAATTGGCATGCAATAAACCGCACATATTGAAAGCATACACTTTGATAAACCTTGACATATGTATACACCTGTGAAATTATCCCCACAATCAAGATAAGAAACGTATCCATCACCCCCAAGTTTCCTTGTGCTCGCCCTCCCGCCCCCATCCCCAGGCAACAGATCTGCTGTCGCTGGTTCGATCACAGCCCTTCCTTTTCACTCAGCATTGCTCTAAGCACTTTCATGTATATGACTCATTTTATCCTCACAACACAGATGAGAAAACTGCATCAGTAAGGGGGCCTACTTGCCCCTGCTCTCTCAGTAACACCTGGGAACGTAGGGGCCCAGCCCGTGTAAGTGCTCCATCATTAGCATTATTCTCATCAGCAGGATGACTCCACTGGGGAAGCAGAGAAACTTCCTTCTGCTGGCCTGGGTTCCACCCCTCACTCCCAAGTTTACCTAAGCCCTGGAGAGCAAAAGTTCCCTAGGGTGCTGGCTCTGTGGACAACAGCAGAGTAACTGGCGATTCGGAAAATCTCTAGTTTTGCTGTCATGAGAACCCTGAATAAAAATAGTGCTGGCCTGAGGTACAGCCTGCCCCCTTTTGTGGCAGCATCTCTGAGGCTGGTGTACTGGAAGTGACTCATTGCACGGAGCACAGCCCCTCTTTCTGTGCCCCAGGGGAGATGAAAAATAGCACATGGGCTTTAAAACCAAAGACCTTGACAGCAAATGCGGAAGTCGTATAAAAAAAGCCTGACGATGACAAAAGCCTAAGGACAGTTCATCGTCACATTTCCTTAAGGATTAACTGAGGATGGCAAAATGGGTCCTCTATGTCCCTCTGTCCCTCTGCTTCACCGAGTACAAAGAGAGCCAGTACCCAGGGACAGCTCTGGGTCCCTTCTATCATGGACACAGAATGGAGGGAGAGTCCCCTGGCAAGTGCCCTGGCCTTCTGAAACATTCTTAAATCTGTTTTAGTCCACTGTGTCTTTTTAGAACCACCTCACTCCAGCCTTGTCTCTCTATCTCAAGGTTCTCAACCACGACACCACCGACAGTTTGAGCTGGGGAGTCTTTGCTGTGGGGCTGTTTTCTGCACTGGAGGGTGGTCGGTAGTATCCCTAACCTCTACCCACTAGGTGACAGTAAACCACCCCCCACCCTGAGTTATGACAACCAAAAATGTCTCCAGACATTTTCCCCAGGGCACAAAATCAACACCCGCCCTCTCCCACCCGGTGAGAACCCCTGCTCTGTGGCAACAATGAAAATGGAACATCCCTTATCTGTCCTGACCTGGAAAATGCTGACAGCTATTGGACTTTTCTGGTTCACACAGGGTTGCAATAAATAGGCAAAGGAAATATTTTTTGGTTAATTTTACTGATGTAATTAAAACCAAACAAAATCCCCAGTAACTTAGACGGTAGTTTGGGTTTTGTTTTTAACTTTTAAAATTTATTTAAGTATGTTTTTCCAGGACCATCAGCTCAAGTCAAGTAGTTGTCTCAACCTAATTGTGGAGGGCACAGCTCACAATGGCCCATGTGGGTATCGAACCAGCAACCTTGTTAAGAGCACTGCACTCTAACCAACTGAGCGACAGCCGCCCCAGTTTGGGTTAATTTTTTTAAAGCAAAGACTAAAAGGTGAGTAATACTCTTTGTTGAGTTGTTTCAAAGCAAACTTCTGTTAACCTCCTCCCGAGCATGGTGAAGAGCTAGGCGGACGTGTTTTGCAGACTAAAGCAGAGTCCATAATTTTCCCACTGAGCTGCGGTCTGAGAGTGCCAAGAATAAATAAAATGTTTCCTGGGGGAAAAAATGTTGGAATAAGGTCCCGTATCAATAGGGACAGTGGTTTGCCACCCTGACTACACATTCGAACCAGCTGGGAAGCTGGCCAGTGCTCCCCACATTTTGATGAGGGGAGGCCGTTGGACTGCAGATTCTGTGGGTTATGTGGGGCCTGAGGTTCTGCACCGCTGCCCAGCTCTCCAGGGAGGCCCACGTGGCAGATCCGTGGACATTTTGAGGAGTAAGGCCTACACCCCAGGAATCGGAAGTGCTGGTGGTTTTAAACGCATCCCAGCTGGTTCTAACATGCAGTAGCCTCGATGAAACCCACAAGAATGCTGGAGCTGACACTGGGAGGCACTGGGGCCAGACAGACCCGGGCTTGAGGTTGAGGCAGGCTATTTCCCTAACCTTACATTTGATTTTCTTACCTGCAAAATGGGGAGTGGGGTAACAACTACACCCCACTTGGACACCTAGCTCCTATGAGTACGGCTACCCTTAACAAACACACACAGGTCCTCACGACAATTAGCTGAAGCACGCTGGAAGCTGCTGGAGATAAAGACTAACACAGTCCTGACCCTTAGAACGGGAGTGAGGACACCAGTAAAGGGGCAAACTGTGGCCGTAGAGGCGTGTGCATAGTGGCTAGAGTACTGGACAAGGGCATGGAGTCAAGGCCCCCCCCACTCACTGTGTGGCCTTAGGCAAGTTGCTTTTCCACCTGTAGCTGACCCTTAGCTGTAAAATGGGTATACTCCTATGTGCTCTCACTTACTCGCCAGGTTACTGTCACCAGGTGGGCAGTTCCAGGAGCAGGAGCCCTCTGGCGCCAGCATCCAGGCCTGGCATACAGAACAGCAGTGCAAAGATGGCTGCTATTTTACCAAAAGAAGGCCCGCCCAAAAGATATGCTCTCCTCTGGGTCTACATACACTACAGAGGAGACAGATATTTCTTCGGCCACGGGGCCTAGTGGATCACAGAGGGCTGGCCCAGGGTCAGCAGTCTGTCCTGGAAAGGGTGCCAAGGAGGGTGAGGTCACAGCACCCGTCTCGCAGATCTTCCCTATGGCCCATGCCGCCAGTCTTCTTGATAACAGAGTTTTCCCTGGCAGAGAGGGCAGAAGGTCCCCCAGCAACCTGGAAGGCCTTTCCTCAGCAGGGACCTCTGTACTGAATGATCCTGCCACCATCATCAGCCGGCCTTCATCAAGCACCCCCCCGCTGCCTGAAAGCGGCAGGTAGCAGAAGCGGCCCCCTGGGCCGTCCCCGTAGCTCCGCCCGGCAGCCTTACCGTTTGCGAACAATGTTAATGTTCTTCTCTAGCAGGTCGTAGCGGATGTAGTCATTGGGCTCAAAGTGGCTCATGGCCACCTTGGCCCGTTGGCACAAGACTGAGGCCACATGGTACTGCCGCACACCCAGGGCTTTCTGCAAAAAAAAGACAACAGCAACTGTCAATGGAGGACTTCGTGTGGTCCACCCCTGAGGGACAGCTCAGGGTGGTGAAAAAGGAATTACAGAGTCAAGAGCGATGCAGTGACTGCAGCCTCAGTTTCTTCATCTGAGGCATACAAATGACATAGCAGACACAGGAACACAGCCTGTGGTAGCAGAAAGGGCCAGAGATTTGTAGTCAGACTTACTGGGATCAAAGTCAAGTTCTTTCAGCTCAAGAAAACCCCCCATCATTTGAGCCCCAGAGATGGGGAATGGGCTATAAGCAGCTCTACTGATCACACGGTTACTAGGAAGGTTCAATGAGGACGTACATGAAAGTTCTCATTAAGCTGTTTAAGTTGGAGCTGCTTTTCTACCTGCATTGTAAGTTCCTTGAGGGTTTGGCTCAAGCTTTGTCTTATCTCTGTATCTAGACTACCTGGCACATATTAGAGATTTGACAAATAACTGTTGAATAGATGGAAGAATGAAGGAGGGGAAACCTTCCTTCAAGGGGATGCTTCTCATCCCTTTCACAGGTGGTGCCTAAGTCTCCTCCCCTTGAACCTGCAGCAGACTTACTTCTGATGGATAGAAAGTGGCACAGGCGAGCCTGTGTGACCTCCGAGGCTAAGTCACAAAAAAGATAGCATCTGCCTAGCTCTCTTTTTCTTTGACCGCTCTGGGGGAAGACGGTCACCATGGTAAGACATGGAAGCAGTCCAGGAAGAGGCCCACCTGGAGAGGAACAGCGGCCTCTTGCCAATAACCAGTACCGCCTTGCCCTGCATGCGAGCAAGCCATCTTACAAGCGAGTGGCCCAACCCCAGCATTCAGCCAACCGCTGCCTGGCTGACATCTGGACGGCAATTTCTTGAGCGAACCACCCAGCCAAACCGCTCCCTAATTCCTGAACCACAGAAACTGAGCCAGAAATGTTTATTGTTGTTTTAAGCCTCTGAGTTTGAGGGCAACCATCTGTTATGCAGGAACAGATAAATGATTGTTATGACAGGGCCTGTGTTTGTTAATTTTAAACTGTGGATGACAACCTTCACAGGGTACATTGTGACCAGAGAAGAATAAATGAACCCAAAGAAATGCCAGAGGGAAAGGAACAGCGGCTTCCCTTCTAGGTGGTGTTCCCTGTTTCAGGGGTCATACCCTTGGGCAGGACAAGGCACAGCTCAAGTCACTGCCAACAGACTCCCTTCTTTGTGTCACCTGGACATTTAAATCCAAATCCTGCCAACCTCAGCATCTGAACCAATACAAGTGCACAGTTGCCACTGCCTATTCAGGTCACCCAGGGCGAGAGCAGACCCCATCAGAAACGGAACCACCAACCACCACCCACCTACTCACCACAAAGGAGGGAGCCCCCAATGCAGACTTCAGCCCCACTTGCCCTCCCTTTGTGCTTCAGTGGGCAGGGGTGAAGAATCCACCAGGGGGACACATCACAGGACGTCCAACAGCCTGTGCCCAGGAAGAACGTGGGACACTGCAGCTGCTGCTACAACCCGCCGTGACTCCGGGGGGGGCCTGGGCTTAAGTCTGGCACGTCACTGACTACTGGGGTCATGCGGGGCAAGTCACCTCACTAAAGGCTCCTTTCCACACAGCGCTGTTCTAAGGAGGAGACGACACCAAGGGCCCGGCGACACACTTTCTAGTCTTATCCCTGTGCGTTTATTAGCACACCCTGTTTTTCACACAAATGAGAAACGAGAGAGCTGTCCTGCAAAGGGCGTTCATCAAGTATCAATGTATCTTCTACACCTTTCCAATGTCTTTATGCAGATCTATTACTTTCTTTTTGTAAATTAATGGCCCACCCCCTTCCGAATCTGCCATTAGTTTAGGTAACTCCCGGTGATCCTTCAAGTTCCAAAGAACTTCACTTTCTCAGATAATCATTTTTTTAACATTCTTTTTTATTTTTCAATTACAGTTGCCATGCAATATTATATTAGTTTCAGGTGTACAACACAGTAATTAGACATTTGGATAACTTATGAAGTGGTCACCCCAATAAATCTAGTCCCCACCTGCTCCGCCATCATGACCGAAAGCCTCAAAGAATTATTGTAGAACTCCCAGCCCAATCAGAGCCTAGTATGTGTTCCCACTTACTACTTCGTGACATTCGTGTGTGGGAGCTATCTCCAGTAGTTTGTAAGATTCCACTAGCGGAGGAACTGTGTTTACTTGTAATGAAATCCCCCGCCTGAATACCAGGTCTGACACACAGGACGTGCTACAGAACTCTCAGTGAGTCAAACCCATGACGTTTCTTCTACCGTGTGCCCCCGAAAGTAAGACCCATCCGGACAATCAGCTCCCATGCGTCTTTTGGAGCAAAACTTAATATAAGACCCGGTCTTATTTTACTGTAATATAAGACTGGGCTTTATATAACACAATGTAATATAAGACGGGGTCTTATATTAATTTTTGCTCCAAAACACGCATTAGAGCTGATGGTCTGACTAGGTCTTATTTTCAGGGAAACACGGTATTTTATCAACCAGCTCTTTCTTATTGAGGGGTTAAACACAGATCAGGTTCGGTTAACCTTGCGAGAGCAAACTATTCACAAGACAAATCAATAATTTACCAGTTTCAGATGCTTTTGGTTAGAGTGTAAACAGGGTCAACATTTTTGAATGACAACTACCGTGTTGCCCCGAAAATAAGACTTAGCCAGACCATCAGCTCTAATGCGTCTTTTAGAGCAAAAATTACCTAAGACCCGGTCTTATGTTATAGTAAAATAAAACCGGGTTTACATTAATTTTTGTTCCAAAACGCGCATTAGAGCTGATGGTCCGGCTAGGTCTTATTTTTAGGGAAACACGGTAGGCACTACCTATTAAAATGTAAGATATTTGGAAAGTAGTCCCCTCTTGGCCGCAATTTCACTGTCCACAGTTTCAATTACTGGTGGCCACCCCAGGTCTGAAAATATAAAACGGGAAATTCCAGAAATAAACAAATCCTAAGTTTTAAATGGCACGCCTCTGAGTTGCGTGATGAAATCTCGCGTCATCAGCTCCGTCCTGCCCTGGCTCCATCCCTGTGTCCAGCCTCTCTATACTGTGTATGTCCCCTGCCCTTAGTCACTTAGCCATCTTGGTTATCGGATCGATAACCTGCTTTGCTGTGCCTGTGTTCAAGTGAATCTTATTTTATACGTGACTCTTATTTCAATATCTTGTGATAGCTGTTTTATTTTATCACTTATTATTAATCTTCTGCTGTGCCTAATTTATAACTTAAACTTTATCATAGGTATGTATGTACAGGAAAAAACATAATATATAAACGGTTCCATACTGTCTGAGGTTTCAGGCATCCCCTGGGGGTCTGGGCTGTGCCCCCTGCGGACAAGGGAGGACTGTGCCTTTTAACAGCTTTCCCTCTTCCAGAAAGCGATCTTATAAAAATACTCACAAATGAGTGTTGAGACTGGTAAAGATGTCTGCAGCACAGTTTTAAAAACACTACCTTAGAGAGCTTCCAATTTCAAAAAATCAGTTATGTAACTATGTATGATGACGGATGCTGAACTTAATTATGGTGATCATTTTGCAATATGGTCAAATTCTGAATCATTATGTTCTATACCTGAAACTAATACAATGTGATACATCAATTAAAAAAAAAAAACAACTCAGGGGCGGGCCCTGTGGCGGTTAGAGCTCCGTGATCCTAACTCCGAAGGCTGCTGGTTCAATTCCCACATGGGCCAGTGGGCTCTCAACCACAAGGTTGCCAGTTCAATTCCTAAAGTCCCACAAGGGATGGTGGGCTCCGCCCCCTGCTACTAAGATTGAACAGGGCACCTTGAGCTGAGCTGCTGCTGAGCTCCCCGATGGCTCAGTTGGTTGGAGCGCGTCCTCTCAACCACAGGTTGCCGGTTTGACTCCCTGAAAGGACAACAACTTGAAACTGAACAGCACCCTCCCCAACTAAGATTGAAAGGACAACAATTTGACTTGGAAAAAAGTCCTGGAAGAACACACTGTTCCCCAATAAAGTCCTGTACCCCTTCCCCAATAAAAGAAAAACAAAAAAACTTAGTTCCAGGCTCTCTGCAGCATTCCGTCTACTGCACCGAGAGGCACAGAACCTCAGCCCACCCACTTGGGGCATGCCTGTCCAAGCACACCAGGAAAATGGGAAAAATAAGGACAAGGTAGCAAGTTCTTTAAAAAGGCAAACTTATTAAGTTTAAAACGTGTCCTTTGTTCTGAGTCTTTCCTTCTTATACCTTTGGCCTTAAAAAGGCCCCTTTGAAAAAAAACTATATTTCTTGTGGTAACATGGTTAAGAACATTATGTAAATTTCAGGTATACATTATAATTCACCATTTGTGTACCCTATTGTACCTTATGTTCACCACCTAAAGTCTTCTGTTACCATATATTTGACTGATTTACCCAGTTTGCCTTCCCTCATCCCCCCTTTCTCCTCTGGTAACCACCAGTCTGTTGTTTATATCTATGAATTTTTTGTTTTGTTAGTTTGTTACTTTGTTTTATATACCACATGAATGAAATCATGTTTTTTGTCCTTTTCTGTCTTATTTCACTTAGCACACTACTCTCAAGATCCATCCATGTTTTTTTTTTTTTAAGATCCATCCATGTTGTAGCAAATGGCAATATTTCACTTTTTATGGCTGAGTAGTATTCCATTGTGTATGTGTGTGTACACATACACCACATTTTCTTTAGCCAATCATCCGTGAGACGCTTATGGTTGTTTTTATGTCTTTGCTATTGAAACAATGGAGATAGCAGATGGTGATTTGGTTTTTTGTTTGTTTGTTTTTGCTATTGTTTTGGTGTCCCTACTTGGAAAAATTTAAAACCTGCAACCCCATGTCAATCCCCCAATTGTGTGTGTACATTTTGGTGCCCTCTATCATGCAACTTTCCCAGAACAAAACTGTGTCTGGGGGTTAGTAGCAGTCACTGGAGAAGATAAGAGAAGGAAGAAAAAGCTAGGATTTTAATTTTACCCTTATAATCTCAGTAGCAGTCAGAAATATGAGAAGTAATGAGCAGGGTTGACCCTAGTGGAAAATATCTACCTTCACTGTCATTCTCTCTTTTCCAGCTCCCTCCTACCACCAAACCTTATTCATTTATTCACCTGTCCATCCGTCCAATAGTTACTAAGGGACTATGGGTGCTAGGCACTGTTCTAGGTACTGTGGATATAGCAATGAACAAAATGACCCAATACTCCCTACCCTCTTGGGACTGACATTCTGGAAGGTTAAAGGGGAACTGATGGGGAGACAGATAAGTGGAGACAGAGAAACAAGTAAAACCTCAGTCAGATGTTGGTAAGTGTCATGAGAGATAATGAAGCAGGAGTGATGGGAAAGGGAGCCAGGGGATGGGGGAGCTACAATGGAAAACAGGATAGTTGGGAAAGGTTTCAATGAGAGGGTGACACTGAACAATGAATGACCTGACAAAAGGTGCAAGCCTGGGGAAATGGGGAGCTAGTGTCTAATGGGGACAGAGTTTCAGTTTGGGAAGATGAGAAAGTCCTGGAGATGGATGGTGGGGACGGCACAACATGAATGTACTTGATGCTCTGAACTGTGTACTTCAAAATGATTAAAATGGTAAACTTAAAATATATGGGGGAGGGAAAAGAGAACAGCAAGGAAGCCAGTGTGGCCAGAGCAGAATAAACAAGGGGGAGTGCGGGAGAGAGAAGACGAACGGGGAGCAGAGAATCAGACGGTACAGAACCTCACAGAACATGGTCAAGATTCTGGACTTCCTTCTGAATGAAGTGAAAAGCTAATGGAGAAGTCTGAACGGGGATCACGTGATCGGACTTATTTACAAGTATCACTCTGGCTGCTGAACACAGAGGAGACCAGGCAGGAGGCCACGCCACAACTCAGTGAAAGACAAAGTTGACTTGGACCAGTCACAGCGGTGCCGACGGCAAGAAGGGCTTGCAGTCTGGATCTATAGTGAAGGCAGTAACAACGGGATTTGCTGACAAATTAGCCAAGGGACAGGAGAGAAGAATCAAGAATATCACTGAGGTTCTGGGCTTGAGGAACTGGAAGAATGAAGTTGCTATAAACTGAAATGGGGAAGGCAGTAGAACTGCAGGCTTGGGGGTGAGAGACCAGTTTGGTTATGAACATTTGCCGACCTGACACCCAAGTGGAGATGGGAAGTAGGCAGAACTTTGCTCATTACATGGTTCACTTAGTCATAGATCATCAGAGCCCAAGGTGACCCCAGATCGCCAAATCCATGGTCTTCATTTGCCAGATGGAGAAGTGAATGCCCAAGGTCACAGACCTAGTTAATAGCAGTTTGGAGCAGAACTCAAGCCACTCGATTCTCAAGTCAATGCCGTTTCTACCACGTTACCTCCCTAATTTAAACGAAAGTGTTGCTGGTTCATTAAACAAATAGACTTTGTGCTGTGGTGCCTGAATTAATAAGCAGGACAGTCCCTGCCCTTGCTGAGCTTAGTTTGGTAGAGAAGACAGATATCAAGTAATCACTTGGGACAATGTAAGAGAAGGGCTACGAAAGCTAGGTTAAGCAGCTATGACAGTATAAAACTGGAGAAGCTAATCTGGACTGAGGAAAGGGCTTCTCCAAGAAAGTGATATTTAATCTGAGAAGTGAAACATTACTGAATTAGCCAGGCATAGCAAATGGGGCTGAGGGGAAGGCATCCAGGGAACCTGGCAGGCAGGGAGAAGGGCATGTGCAAAGGCCCCGGGGCAGGAAAGCACTTATAATTGAAAAAAGAAAGAGAAAGCCAGCTTGGCGTGAGCAAAGTGCAGTGAAAATGGCAAAAAAAAATAAAAAAAAGAAGGCTAAGAGGTAAAACGGAGCCAGGTTATGAGGGAGCTTGTAGGTGCAGGATAAAGCACCCCGAGTCTTGATAGAACACCAGAGGAGAGGCCTCTGAGGAGCGAAGAGGCCGTCTCCCCCTTGCCTCTTTCTCTTTCCCGTCATGAGAGTGTTTCCTCGCCTCCCGGGATCTGATGAGGTATGGAGCCTTCAGCCCTGGACCCTTCAGACGAGAGCCGCAGAAAATAAGCCCACGTAGCTGCAACAGGGCAGCCACACCTGCAGTGCGGTTTTCAGCTCCTTTTGTTTTGGTGTCCTCTTCAGTGTGTGGGACTAGGACCCAGGAAGCTGGCACCTTTGGCCTATTCGTCTTCTCACTGTATGTGTAAGTAATGAACTGTCTGAATATGAAAGTGGTTTGTACCTTTTCCGGTCCAATCAGCCAGGCTTTGACCTGGTTTTGTGTGTGTGAACTTTCCAGTAGGACATGTTAAATGTTTCGCTTGATCCCAGAAGCAATGGGAGGCCACTGAAGTGGGATCATGACAAGATCAGATTTGCATTAAAAAAAATCACTGTGGCTGCTATGTAGATAATTCGGGAGGCACAAATGTATAGGTTGATGGTGACTTACCACGGAACTTCTTTCCTACAAGCACATTTGTATTTTGACACTTGAGTGCCTATTCTGTGCCAAACAATAGGACACAGATACCAAAAGAGCACAAGAGTCCCTACACGAATATACCTTAGTCTGGCCAAGATCAGCAGTAATTGCAACCCATTGTGACCTGTGGGAAGAAGGAAGCACACACTGCGCAGGAGCGCAGCAGGGGGAACAATTAACTCTGCATCTTCTCAACCACAAGGTTGCCGGTTCGACTCCCACAAGGGATGGTGGGCTGCGCCCCCTGCAACTAGCAACGGCAACTGGACCTGGAGCTGAGCTGCGCCCTCCACAACTAAGACTGAAAGGACAACTTGACTTGGAAAAAAAGTCCTGGTAGTACACACTGTTCCCCAATAAGTTCCTGTTCTCCTCCCCCAATAAAATCTTTAAAAAAAAAACACATTTAACTCTGCTTGGAATGCCCACACAGGGCTTCACTGAGCAGGGCTGCGGAGGATATATAGCAGTTAGCAAGGCACTCAGAGAGGGCAGGCAGTATGTAAAAAGACAGAAGCATCACGTGACGTGGACAGGAGCTACGAATCACCCAAACGGTAGCAGGTAAAATACAAAGCAGGAAATGGTGGAAGGTCAGGCTGGAAACCCAGCAGGGCGGGGGAGGTGTCCTTCCCCATCCCCAAACTTGAATTATAACCTGTGGTTTACAAGAGGCAACACGGCACAGTGGGAAGAACTTAGATCTACCATTTACTTGTTATATGACCTCAAACAGGCTTCCCCTCCGAATAGTTTCATTTGGAAAAAGGGAGTAATACCTACAGTATTATGTATGGTATGAAATGACATGAATGGGTCCCAAAGAAGAGCAATTATTATGTTAATTGCTATAAACAGGTTTTCTGAAAATAGCATTTACTGTTTTTTTCCCCTCCCATTTTAAAAAGTAGGGCATGGTGAAAATTTAGAAAATACGTAAAACACAATTGATACCACCTAAATGACTGATTGAATGGCCACAGGCTCTACAGAGCTAACCGATTTATTAATTGAAATCTATTTTTCCTCATTCAGGGGCCTTGAGGACACAGAGGATATCCCAGCAAGATTGCCAGTCGCAACCAAAGAAGCCAACATGGTCTTCCAGGCGAATCTTGAGACTCCTTCCTCTCATCTGAGATCAGACAGGGCAAGAGTTCCGTGAATCCCCCAATAGGTAGGGGCAGCTGTAAGGCCCCGTCCAACAAGAAGCAGATACAGAACAGACCTCCTGTCCCTCAACTTCCCACAGACAATTTATGGGGATCACGTCTCTCCAGGACAAAACAAGGCAGGCATCTAAAGATAGGTGTCGGGTCTCCCTACATTACCACTCAGAAGACCTACCCTCTTGGTCCAAACTTCCCCTTTCCATTGTAAACAAATGAGTACAAGATACCCAACTAGATCAAACTGGCCACTCCCACCTGCGCAGATTAAAAAAGATGAGGTAACAGCCTCTTGTCAATCACAGGTGTCAATCGGGTGGTTCTGAAAGGAACAGTCTGTTTGAGAGAAAAAGATAAAAACCACCCAGGTCTCATTAGTCGGGGCCCTCGAGCCATTGTCTACTGCTCGGGTCCACTTCTATTTCTTTGAAGTGTACTATCTCTTCTAATAAACTGCTCTTTCACCACTTTATGTCTGTGTCTCCTTCAATTCTTTGCTCGAGACGCCAAGAACCTGGACATTGCGCCGAGAAGGATTCACTGTCCGGTAGCAACTGTACCGTGAAGTATTTTAAAAATTATAAACAGTTTAAACGTCCATTTATTTTTTTAAAAAGTTACATTTTATCCATTCTGTGGAATACTGTACAACACTTTAGGAAAAATCCCCAAGATTCATTCATTGCAGATAAAATGCACAATTCAGTGTTTTAACATTCTGTATTTTGGTCAAGGTCTGGTAGAAAAGGACCTTAGCTGTCAGTAGTGTGCAGATATTTGGAAGGATGTTCTCATCGCTACTTGTATGATTATAAATGCATGTACTATTGCACATGTTTTTTGTTTGGATTGGAAAATTTTAAACACATTGGAAGGAAATTTAGCAAAATGTCAACAGCAGTTACCTCTGGGTGGTGGTGGGATATGACAAATAATTACAGGCAATTTTTATGGCATTCTTTATACTTCTGCATTTCCCGAGTTTCCTACAATAGGTACACCTTTATAAAAAAGACAAAGGGTAAGATATGAATTTTAATGTAAAAATGGATATTACCGAGTCTTATAGTATGCTGACCACTGTGGTTGGGGTATGAGAAGTCCAGATCAGTATTATTTATAAAAGAATGATGGCTTGGGTACATTTAGAAAAATAACTTACCGGGGCTTTGTTTTTGTTTCCTAAGTCCGAAAGTAAAACTCCGTGCTCAGTTCACCTGATCTGAGCGCCCAGAGACATTCCTGAGTTCACCCGTAAGGCCATCCAAACCAGCTGTCAGCACAACTAGGAAACGTAGAACTTTTTCCCATACTTGGAGTCCAAGTCTCAGGCCTTGTGAAATTCCCCGGGGTAAATAAATACCAGGCCCTTATCTAGAAGAGAGGATTTCACTACTGCCTCCCCCTCCATTTTGTCAGGAACAAAGGGGACTAGGGCAGCCTCAAGGCACAAAACCTCCCCAAGTCCCTGACTCAACATGACGAGGCCAAGACGCTCATTTTCTTCCAGGAAGCCTATTCCACGACTGGATGGCTCTAATATTAATATTTTACAATAACAAATGCTTCTTACGTACACTGAACTGAAACACGCCAGCCAGATTCTAGTGTTGCAGACCTGGGCTCCAATCCCAGCTCTGCCCCCGACAAGCTGTGTAACCTTGTGTGGTTTTATTTAACCCCTCCGAACATTGCTTTTCTCATCTGTAAGCGGGGTTACCACCTTCGCAGGCTGCAGTGAGGATTAAAGGACAGGCCTCACTTCCTAGCCCTGCCCTTCGGAACCAAAGCAAATGAAGTCAGCCCCTCTTCCACCTGAGCCCTTCAAATTGCTGCAAACTCTAATCGTGTCTTCTCCATTCTGAGCATCCCTATGGCGTTTTCTCTGCTGTAAAACAGCTCCCTAATTTTACACTTGGGTGGGACTCTCCCATCAGGGTGTTCAGTAGCCAGATGCCCTCAGACCTGTTTGGGAGTCAACAGCAGTTAACTGCCACATTGCTCTGTGCCAGCGACTGTGGTAAACCTTGCTGTACAGAGGTCAGCCTCCCTAACTACCTCAGAGACAGGAAGTGGCCAGGCCAAGGTCACTGAGCTGGGAGTCTGCCGAGCCCAGGTCCTTCTCACTATGCTGTAGACAGTGTCTCCCAACCTGTGCTCGGGCCCAGCAGCCTCAGGTGGGCTCAGTCCTCCATGGGGCCGAACCCGAGTGGCCCTGGCAGAGTCTGGTCTGTGGTCTGGTAGTGCCCCCTTCCTTGCTGGATGGGATACAAATCTCCAGGGCTCCCAAGGAGAACGGAAGGCTCTGCTGACACAGGACACACTCTAAAGGAAGGAATAAAGCCAAAGCGGACCCCACCGGGCAGCCAGGCCAGAAATGAAATCAATGAAAAGTGAAAAAGAAACGAAACTGGGCCGGCCGGGTGGCTCAAGCGGTTGGGAGCTCCTAACACCAGCACGGGCCAGGGAGCTGTGTCCTACACAACTAGACTGAGAAACAACGGCTTGAACCGGAGTGGGGGGGGAGGCGGAAAAAGGGGAAAAACAAACAAAACTGCCAGGCAAGATCACAAAGGTTACGGTCTGTCCTCCCAACAACTGTGCCAAGTGGGGTTTTTACAGGTCACTGTGTTCCTTGTTTAGATTAGAAAATGGAGACTTAGACAGATGAGAAAGTCAATCCCACTAACATGTCAGCTCCATGAGGACAGAAAACTTATCTATGCTGGTTACCACTGCATACTCAGAGCTCAGGACAGGCTGACACACAGCAGTTGGTCATGAAATACTTGGTGATGGAATTGATGTAGGCAGAGCCATGACCTGAATACAAGTCTCCTCATCATGCTTTCAAGTTCAAGTTGTGAGTGTCCCTGGCAGAGGCTGTGCTGAGCCACCAGTGCCTGTTCAGGGCCAAAACATATGTGAAAGGGGTCCACCCCGCAGCATGTCCCATGGACACCCTCTCCAACTCTGGCCTCCCACCTGGCCAAGGTCAGACATGCTGCTCTTTCTTCCCAAACATGAATGCCTTCCCGTGGGACCACTTGTACCCAGAGAACAGTCCAAACCAGAGGGACTGACACCATCTCAGGCTGAAGGCCAGCCTGGCTGGGCCAGTCTGACCTTCTGTCCATCCGTGAAGCATGGCATACACCAGTGCTGCCCCAGGGAACCACGTGTCGGTGGGCACCAGCGGGCAAGTGAGCTGCCCAAACAAGCTGGGCTTCTAAAGGAGGCCCGGTCTCTGGAGGCAGCTGCTTCAGCAATAAAGAGTAGTCACCAGCCCCATTCTGACCTGTCGAGTGCCATTGCAAAAACACTCCAAACCCAGTGCCAAGTCACAGAAAGGGCATCTACTCTAAAGCTGGATGGCACTGGCTTAGAATCGCAGCTCCCCTAGCTATGGGACCAGAAATAAGATTCGTCCCCTCTCAGAGCCTTAGTTTCCTCTTCTGTAAAATGGGGCAACAGAGCAGAGATTTTGTGAAGATTAGAAAGAATGTATTACTTGGAAATGCAGAGAACAAAGTCTAGAATGATAAATACAAAATTCCTATAAGTGGTTGTCTCCGTGGGCTGTAATGGAGAGAAGGAAAGAGAGCTTTTATGAATATATTGCCTTCTTCAAGGAAAAAAGATATGCCAAGTACAAAGCTCAAGAGCTGGGTTCCTAGCAGGCCTTCACTCAATGTGAGCTGCTATTACTCAGCTCTCCCGGGAGAATGACATGCTGCCACTGACACACTGCCCACCTGTGTCCCGGAGAACGACGGGCTGTTTCCCGCTCTGCCCGCTACTCCCTTCCCAGCCACCAGAGACCAGGAGCCCCGGGGCAGATCACACGCACCAGGACAGCTCATCTCAGTACTGAAATGGCACTGGACAGGTCTCATTTATCCACTCGTTCTGCCCTCGAATGCCTAACAGAGTCATCCAACCTCTACAGGCCCGGTCCAGGGGTGGGGAACGCACCACCTTACGAGGCAGCCCATTTCACCAGCAGGGTGACTTCCGGGTCGAGTGGGTAAGACACCTGGTTCCTCTGACCATGACCCTGGGCAGCCTTTGGCCTCACAGCTCTTGGCAACTAGCTGCCTAACCCTTCCTAGCAGGGAAGCCTCAGATGGGCTGTCTCGGTAGGCGGACAACACAGGAATGCATGTCAGTCAACACCCTGCTGACAAGAAGCCTCTTCCCACACCTCTGTTGCTTCTAACAATTTTCTCCCACCCCTGGTAGGTGATGCCTGGCACCTCTCCTAACAATCCAAAGCTAAACAATTCTCTCCTGCCAGAAGGCCATCAGCTAGCTTGGTTGCTATGCAACTGGCAGGCACACAAGTGAGGCAGTCCCTTCCCGACGCTTGGAAAGGAGGCAGGGAGCTGTGTCTCTCCAAGTGACAACCTCTAATGGGCTCCCAGGCCGTAGGGGGTTCCTTTAAGGAATCACTTGATATTGTCACTCATCTGTCTAGTTCTCCTTTGCTGCTGGCTCAGCGGCAGACTCCAGGCACGCTGTGAACTGCACACCAACCCCCAGCTCTGCACCAATGCATTTAGAAGGGGGTCCTCAGCAAGCTCAGAGGCAGCCTGTGACGCTGACCCGGCTCAGCCTCTCCCTCTCAAGCTCTGCAGGTACTTGGAGCAGGAGGCATCCACAGCCCCAAACAGACATACATACAAACAGGGCGTGGAGCCAACCGAACTGTGTCCCCTCTATCCAGCCAACTTTACAGAGATCCAGTTTCTACTGCTACCCCCCGCAGAGGACTGTGGGGAAGTCTGACTGGGTGGTAGAAAGCCTGCCTTCTGCAGTCAAACAAATCTGCATTCAAAATCTGGCTGTGCTGCACGCTAGCTGTGACCTCAGGCAAGTATTTAACCTATCTTGGGGTCTCAGTTTCATCCTTGTGAAAACAGGCTCATGATACCGACTCCTTAGGGTGGTTGTGAAGGACAAACGAGGCAGTATTTGTGCAACAACACCTAGTTCAGTGACTGGGGCAGGGGCCTGACTAAACAGGCCACCACAACATCCAAGTTCCCGGATGGTCCAGTCTGGAGTTAGCAGTCTCCACCCCAGCACACGGCCCCTCCCTGTGCTTCAGCCCAGTGTATTAGCTATAAAGTGACTTCCTCACCAGCATATGAGCTCTTTTATAGGCAGAGCCCTTATCTTCCACCAGCTCTGTAGCTCTCTCAGTGAACAACAGTAACAGAAACAACACAATGTCCAGCAGAAGGTGGAGGAGCCCAGCACTGAATGGGCGAAGGGGGTTCAAGGAACTCCTGAGACCCCTTAGGAACCTCCCCAGACTGGCCACAGAATTAAAGCTCCCAATTAGAAACTGTCTCAATCTCCGCCTCTGCTGGGTGAAAACTGTAATACTCCTACTGTGCCTAAATTCCCCAAGGAATTTAATATTTAATGATGAAAATCCTGCAAGTGTAATTCTAGAGCTCATTTTCTCAATGTTGCCCTTCAACTTAGTGGATTCATTTCTACCTCTTCTCCCAGCTCTCTTACAGCGGTACCCAAAAGGCTTTCCTGAATAACCGTCACATACCCGATATCCATGGATACTATGGAAGGGAAAAGCAATTTCCCCACAGCCAGTCTTTTTCAAATGTGTGAGCTGAGGATAAATGCTGGGGCAATGAAGCCTGTCGGCCATCTCCAGGATTAGAGACAGAGACTACATCCCCCAAGCGCCTACATGCTGGGCCAGATTTGCCCCAAGTACTTTATACACACAGTCCCATTTAATACAGCTACCCTGAGGCAGAAAATAATGTGCCCATTTTACAGATTAGGAAACTGAGGCTCTGGAATGTTAGTTATTATGCCCAGGGCCACACAGCAAAGGTGGAATTCCAGACCTTGTTCCAAACTTGGTGCCTTTTCTTTTGGCCCAAGCTTTGCAGAATGAACCCCCCCACCCCAAAAAAATTCTCCATGCCCTTTAGGACCCCCAAAATAAAGAGCTTCTACAGGTTCTAGAAGCTTAAGGGCCTATTCCTAAAATAACACCAGAAACTATTCACAAATTTTTATAATGCATTAGCGTCTAAAGAACTTTCCAAATATTCTTAGGCCTTCAGGACCCTTAATGGGAGGATAGCTATTGATTGTCCCATTTTGCACGTGTATAACCTGAGGGCCACCGAGGGTTGAGGGCTTGCTTGGAGTCTGTGGCACAAGAAGTTTCCTGATATTCCATGTGCTGCTTTTTAAAATGCTGCAGCCTCCCTGCAGTCCCCACCCTGCTTTATGCTAAGAGGTCCAGAACCTTCAAAGCAGGGCATCAAAGAAAGCTGGAGCCAAAGAAGTGGGACGGCTCAAGCATCAACACTCATTTTAGATACTTTCCACATGGCCCTCTTGAAGTCACCAGGTACCAGAATAAGACCCAAGATAGAACAGGGCTCACTTCAGGCAAGATGCTCATACTCAATTGAGGGAGCCTGGGGCGAGACATCCAGCTTCCTCACCTGTGAGATACAGGTCTTTGTTAAGAGTTGATAAAAAGATCAAGAATTTATAAACCAGCTTCAGCCCTCACCTAAGTTATACAAATACTCTGCAAACACATGACTACTGTTCACCCATCCCTCAGCTGCTTCTGTCCCATGACCTAGGAGTCATGCTTAATTATTCCCTGTCCCTCACACTACACATCCAACCCGTCTGCCTCCCAAATATCTCCACTACCAGGACGCTAGTCCCAGACATCTTCACCACTCCCTGGTTAATTCCAACAGCCCCACTGGTCTCCCTGCCTCTTTTGTCCCTGTGATTCATCATCCATGCAGTAGCCTGAATGATTTTTCTCAACTATAAATCAGATCCTGTCACGCCACAGCTTAAAACCTTTATTACACTTGGAGCAAGACCCAATGTCCTTCCCAGAGCCTACACAACCCTGCCTGCTACCTCTTGCTCAGACCTTTCTCTCCTCTCGACAACTCGAGACACACTGGCCTCGTTTCTTATCCTCAGCTAAGCTCATACTTATCTCAGATGCTGCATGTGCTGTTCCTTCTATTTGAAGTCTCCCCCTCCCCAAAATGCTGAAGGGCTGCCTTATCATTGACCTATTGGCTCAAATGTCACCTCTTCTGAGAGGCCTTCCCCAACCACCCTGGTTTAAGCCATGCCACGTCCGAGCCCTACTCTCTCTACCATACTATCCTACCTTATCTTCCTTACAGCATTTAGTAGCTACAATTCTTATTTGTCTACTTGCTTATTTTGTCTCCTCAGGACTACGATATAAGCTCTGCTATTCTTGTTCTCTATTGCACTCCGTGTCTACAACAGTGCTAGGCATACAGTAAGCTTTCAATCAACATTTTGGAAACAGTCGGTCCAAAAGACGACGGTGTGCTCCCCTAGTCCTCAAAACGGTGATTCTACTCCCTATGCCCAAATTTAAGACTGGAAGTTTGTTTCGTCATCCATTCAATCATTCATTCATTCACTCAGTTCAAATCAAGAGTTGACCACAGGACACCTGAGAAGGTACCACAGTGAACATGCGACCAGAATGATCTGATTAATAATTCAAAAATGTGATACTTTATAGATGCACTTTTAACTTCTGTCAAATGTCAGACTTCTTTGTAGTTCCATCTCAGATTTACACACAAGAGGTTACATGGCTTCCCCAAGGTCACATAATGAAAACTCTGCACCCCAGTACCTCAAGACAAAGCCAAAGACTTAAGAAAAGTATTTGCAAGTGCCCAAACCCGTTTATTTACCATCCATAGTTATTTGCACAAAATAAAATATAAGACCCAGTATTACTTTTGCTCCAAAAGACGCATTAGAGCTGATTTCCAGCTAGGTCTTATTTTGGGGGTAGTAATTGCCATCATTCTATTATCTGACTTCCAGCCAAGGGCAGGAGAAATATATTTTGACTGAGAAAGATCTCCAAGGCTCTCCATAGTAGAATACATTAGAATATAGTGGAAGCTCCGTAAGAACAGGAATGTCTGCTTTACTTATCATTGTATCTGAGGCAAGCAGTGGGTGCTCAGTAAATATGGGGTGAATGAGGCAGGGAAAAAATTTAATGTATGAACAGGGTTCTCCAGACATGACAACTAAAGTAGTACCATCACGTCTCAAATGGAGCTAAACAAAAGAGTTAAATTTACAAGGTTTTCAGGGGACAATGTTAGCTGGCCATTCCTTAAGACAGCCTGGATACTAAGAGGCAGTGTTAATGCTGTTCGTTCATCTTAGCTAAATGAAGAAACAAGGAGACCTGAATTTTAATCGTGACTCTGCTCCCGGAAACCGCTCAGGCTCCCAAGGTCTTGGATTTTCTATCTGTAAAAGACGAAGTTGGACTACAAGATCATAAACAAATATATTCTACTTTCTCAGGACTTTATAACAATCATCATAACTATCTGAGTGGAAGCCAATCACCAAGAACTCAATAAACGTCCATGTAGGTGATCCCCAACTGCAAGATGAGGAAACTAAAATACAGAAGTAATTTGCTGAAGGTCACAGGGTCCAGATCTCTTTCTATACTGGACTAACATTCACGCTTTTCAAGATCCTTTTTCAGTTCAAAAATACTGTGATGTTAGTCCTCTCATCCAAGTAATCATTTATCTTATCAAATAATCTTGCCTGACTTCACTACATCATGGCACAGCAGGATCAGGAAGAAACTACAGCATTTCCACATTGTTAACCTGGAAAATCAAAAGATCTGAAGAAATAGTTAGGACAAATTCTTTGTCTTTGTTCAGAATTGACAGATCAGAAGTGTTTTAAGATAAAGGATGATTTCATTTTAACCTTAAGGTTTAAACTTAAGCAGTGATAAAAAAAAAAAAAAGGATCACTTCTAGTAACAAATGTTTCCTGAGTACAGTAAACAACAACTTTCTAAATTCTATAACCAAAGTTGTGCCACTTGATTCAAAGTAGATTCACAAAGTTAAACGTAAACGGTTATCAAAGAATGACTACAAATGCTTGCTTTATTTTTATTAACAAATACATGCTTGACATTGAACCTTAAAGTATAACACCTTCCAAGGGTTGTCAAGTCAGACATGAAAAAGACACCTGGGAGTCACAGTCAATTTTCTAGATGGTTCATCACAGGAAAGTCAAGGTCAAACTGTGTGTCTCTTTACCCTCTGCACCTAGTAACTGAAAAGCAACTAGTGGTGAGCCCCAAATACTCCATTCTAGTACTCTCAGAAATACAAATGTTAGCTCAAGGATCACGCTCTGGCTCAGCAAGTCCTGGGAGGACAGGCTGACATGAACGGGGAAGGCAGAGAGACTATAAGGAAGGCAGATACTCAGGCCACTTCAGTGACAGCAGTTAACTTTCACCTACTTTATTAAATAAGAGTAATCATCTCACCAGATGATTATATGACTCAAAGTGCGATAAGGAATTAAAAGTCTTTCAATCTTGTGCAAAGGTGAGAGAGACACTACTGTTATTACTATTTACTACATCTGGGGTCGGAAGACACCCCCACCCCCACCCCTCAGTCTTGGCTATGTGTTCCGCAGGATCCTCAAAGGATTCAACAGGATTCTAGTTTCTTCTCCAGACTCCAAGCCTGGCAATTGTAGATGCACCTGGCTAGCAAGTCTCTGCTGCTGAGAAATGAAAAGCGAGGCCTTTAGGCGCTGGGCCCAGCGGGCTCAACCACGACCACACACCCCCAGTCACCTTGTCTTCACCTTGAGGAACGGAAAGAAACCCTACGGGGAAGGGGAGTGCAGTCCTCAAAAAGGAGAAAGAAGTGCCTCCACTCTTCACCCGGCCACTGCTGCTTGGACCCACGCTTCCCGCGGGGCGGAGGCAGGGCTGGGAGAGCTGACTGAGCCGGGGACGCCTTGACCTCGGGCGCCGGAGGATCGGACACGGGCGCTGGGCCCACAGTCGAGACAGGTACACAAAGTCACGGCAGGTCGGCCCGCCTAGCCTCGCCGCGCCCACAGCCGCAGGCACAGTAGGAGGTACCCCGCCCCCGTGAACCCAGAGGGCCCTGAGCTCGCTCACCTGCAGCCGGGTCACCAGGAGGCTGTAGGGCGCCATTTTGTGCACTGACAAAGATGAGGTCGCGTGAAAGTGACGTGACAAACAGCCTATTTAAAGCCCTCGGGGGGCGTGGTCTAAAGAGGCGTCACGGCCAAGGCGGGGCCTCCGCGGAGGCGCTTGAGTCCCTCAAGCGCAGTGGGCGGAGCTCCCGTGTTAGGGACCGACCCGGAAGAGGAAAGAGAGCTGCATAAAAACACGGAATGATGAACCATATATCCTGGAAACAAGATTGCAATGTACTTAAATATAAGTGGTGTTTAGAAAAGGAGAAAGTTCTGGGATTTGTTATAATTGAAGCTCCGTTAAGATACGTTGATAGTACTTTACATTTTTGATCAAAGCGATATCAATGTCAATGTATAGAAAATTTTTCTTACAATTTGTTCATGTATTATTTTGCTCCATATTTCTGTGGCATTTGGTACAATAAACCTTTTGAATGTATCTTGAAGAAAAAACACGGATGTTTTATCCAAATACAAGTTTCATCTTTACACTTTGCAATTTGTCTCTTCCATCCAAATCCGGGAAAGGCATTTTTATGACTCTCACGCACCTGCCAGGACCCGACTCCCCAACAGAAACTCGTCTTTGGAACGCTAGGGTTTTGATCGAGCGAATTAGAGCAGGGCCTGGTACAAAGATTGTGAACGCTGATGGAAGCCTAGAGGACCAATCACGGCGACCAGGAGGCAGGTACAATGGGGGTTAAAGGTCGGACGGAAGTTCCCGCAGCTTCCGGTGGCCGCGTGAGTGCGCGCTATGGCTAAACATCACCCAGACTTGATCTTTTGCCGCAAGCAGGCTGGTGTTGGTGAGACTGCTTCCACGCGCGCGGCTCCCTGGGTGGGGTGGTCTTAGGAGCTGGGGAGTCCGAGGTTCCCATCTCTTTCTAGGGTCTTGCTTCGGAGGTGCCACGTTTCCCGCCTCACGGTCCGTAGTGTAGGAGCGGGCGGGTTTTGTGGCGTGTGATGAAAACAAGACGGTGGCGCTCGTGCTGGGAGCCGAAGGCGGGCGACCGGGGTGGGGTCCGGAGAAACTTTTATTGCCCAAGACCTGGGAGGGGCTTTCGGATGGTGTGGGTTTGGGAAGTTTATGAGGATACGATGGATGGGTCAGGGCTCGCTGCAGTCCCTGCTCATGTCCACACCCCAAGCTCGAGGATGTTTTTCTCTTCCTCAAACCTTTAATGCTAATTGTACTCTTTACTTTGCAGCCATCGGAAGACTGTGTGAAAAATGTGAGTCGAACACGCCCTCCAGAACACCCCACCCCGTCCTACTCACAGTTTCTGTGGAATCAGCAAAGGCCACCTGCTGTGGGGCCCCGCGGGCCTGGAGTCACTGCGCCCGGAAGCATGTGAACACTGGCTGCCAGGCTGCAACCAAAGGCCCCCTCCACCTCCCACTCCAACTTGCACATTTTAGACAGTGTTGAGGTTTGGAGCAAATCTCTAGCTTTGGACACGAAGTAGCACGACCTGGTCTCCAACACAGCTTTTGCCAGTAATTATGTAGACGTATCACCTACCCAGTGCTGTTCTAAGCCCTTTACATGTTAGGTGATTAATGTTTCCTATGTATTGTGGGGATGGACCCTAAGTAAGCCACGTTTTGTGAAGCCAAAGTAGAGTGCCCCAGAATCACTGTCAGAAGGAGCCTCGTGTGTTTCCCCATAGCAGGAGGAGGGCAGAGGACTTGAGGTACTTGTAAGTGGGCATTACTCCATTCTCTTTTCCTCGCAGGTGATGGCAAATGTGTGATCTGTGACTCCTACGTGCGTCCCTGCACCCTGGTGCGCATATGTGATGAGTGTAACTATGGCTCCTATCAGGGGCGCTGTGTGATCTGTGGGGGCCCCGGAGTCTCCGATGCCTATTACTGTAAGGAGTGCACCATTCAGGAGAAGGATGTGAGTATGTTCTAAGCTTTCCATTTGATCTTTCCTTTTGTTTAAAAACATTTCGCTCTCCGTGACAAACTCTTGTGATCTGTGGAGATTAGTATGTTCAGCTAGTCATCTAGGTTATAATTTTTTCAACTTCTTTGAGCCCAACTGGGTGTGGTCCAATAAAAGGCAGTTATTTTCCATCAAGGGCAAATCTGCAAGAGAAGCAAATTTTGTCAACACCAGCAATTTGGAGAGCCCTCTCTATTCTTTTGATGTCTGTCTTGATTTTTTTAATTCAGAAATAACGTCCTATATTTTGTAAATTCTAGCACAGTGCATGGTGTGTGATAGCCACTCAGTAATTCTCTTTGCTGTCGTTAAGGACTGGGTGGATGTGGTGACATTTGAATTTGGGGAAATTCGGGTTGATTGCAGCTAAAGAATGCCTTTGGTTTGATATTGTGGAATTGATTCTGTTGCATGACATTTGTGTCCCTTGGCACTGTGAGGTAGCAGTGGCTAGTTATTCAACTCCTTGAGCTTGATAGAGAGGGCTTATAGATCTATACTAAGCGCGAGTTTTACCATTTTTTCCTTAGCAGACTTCTTGGGGGAAGTCTCATGAATCAGCTTGTTTTTTTCTTATGACACAATAAAAGAAAGTGATACACTACCAGTAGGCTAGTGGAAAGTATCTGGTTACCTAATCTAGGATAAGGCAAAAGATATATAAATCTTAATGTTCCCATGAGCAAAGAGTAGGTAGGTTATAGATGTTATCTCTCTTATTCTTTACAATAGTTTTGTTAAATAGCGATTATTATTAGCCCCATTTTACCGCCCCTCACCCAGCTAAAAAGTGGCAAGTGCAGACTGTCTGACTAAACCGAGTGGTGTCCCCATTACACCGAGTTGCCCTTCTGTAAATCTTTTTGGTAAGGTGTGTCCATGATGAGGAGAAATACCCCAGCCACCTCAGCAGCCTGCATTTCAATCCTGTCTAACCTCAGTAAGTGGGACTTAGCAAACCAGATAAAACTGCTTCTTACACTAGTAAGTTTTCTGTTACTTAGGGAGATGAGAAGAGCCATCAGTAAAAATACGAAAAACATAATTTCGGTTGGTGACTTGGATTTCCCTCCTTACCTAAACTCTGATTTGCACTTACCTTTGACTGTCAAATCATGTCCTGCTTGATTTGATCCACCAGCTAGGTGACACTGCTTTAGAAAAGTGACCTTGGTTTATATTTGTATCTCCTTTTCCCCACTTCTTGGTGTAGTTCCTGGCATGTAGTAGTGTAAGCATGGGACACACTTTTGGTGCTGACGTTATAAGTCATCCATAGACATTCCCCCTACAGAGTGTCTGATACACAGTAAGTGCTTGGTAATTATTTAGCGTAGAAGCAGTGAAACCACGGTAAGACAACAGTAGTGAAAAGAAAGTACAAATCTTAAACTAGCCAAAGAGTCTATTAAGGACATTTTCTTGAACTTGGGCGTGGTAGTAGCTAGAGTTCTTATCTGCCATAAGCTTGCAACGAGAGAGTGCTTAATAAATGTTAATTGCTGTCTGACTCGTCTGCATGGGGTGTGTGACCTGATACCTTTGGATCCTTCTGCCTCATTCTGTCCCTGAGCATTCTTCTAGACATCACTTCCCCTACTTCACATTATACAAGAATGTTCTGGGGATATCTGAGAAGGCACCTAGCTCACATTTACTTGGCAATAGTTTCCAAGGAACACAAAGCAGTCCAGTGACATGATCCAGCCTCTCAGCCTTACAGATCACCATGTAGATTAAGTGCCTAGACTTTTTCCTATGCAGAAATCTTCCCACAACCAGAGCAGCCCTGTTATTGTTCTCTTCCTGCAACGTTCATCATTTTGAAGGGCAGTAGACCAATAAACAGCTGGGTGTCTCTCGAGTGTTTCAAAGCGTCAGGAATACTGAGGAGTCAGGGATAATACCTCTGGGTGTTACTACCAGAGGACCAATTTGCAGTTTTTTCTAGTGCAGCTAGCATCTCAATCCCCCTTAGCTCTTGAGTCCTTTACTCCTTTTACTTAAACCATTTTCCTCAGCTGTCCCAACCAGAAAACAAAAATAGCAGCTAATATTTGTGGAGCTCTTGCTGTGTGCCAGGTATTGTGCTGAACAATTTTCCGAAAATTCCATATGACATAGATGAGGAAATTAGGCTCAGAGATGTTAAGCAACGTGGCTCAAGGTCATATGGCTAATAAGTGGCAGATCCAGAACTAGAACCCAGGTCTGTCTAACTCTGTGGTTCTCAACATTTTTTTCCCATTATTTCCCCCCCTAAGGAGAATCGTTACAATTTTAGATTAAATGTAAAACTTTCCTTCCTAACAAGGAATTAAGTACCAAAGAAAAAGATTTGGTTGGGTAAAGATGCTCTTATCAAAGATGTTTTTATCCGCTTTGAGGATTCATAACCTAACTCAAAGCACTTACCTCTCACCACCTCCCCATGTGGTTAAGGATGTGCCTCTTGTTATTTCTACCATTGTCTTCTCCCCATTGAGTTGAACAGCAGAGCATTTAGATAGATGCGAAAGATATTTGATACTTTTCAAAGTTAATTGACAAATTTATCATTCTCTTTAACTGCCTAAATCATTGGAAAGTTTTGGTCTTGCCTCTGTTAGAAGAAACACCAGACTGGAAGGCAGAAAGCCCATGTTCAAGTCTTGGCTTTGCTGGTAACATGCTGTGTGTGGTTTATCTACAAAAAAGAAGTTAATAATCCCTGTTGCCTCACGGATGCATTTACTGAGAGCTTGAAGGTCTTTACAAATAAAGTTTCAGATAGAAAACGTGATACTACTCTCAGGTCCCAAACCAGCGTTCAGTCTGGTTTTTACATCATTGGTATTCCTTGAACAGTTGCTAAAAGAATGAACAGCATTTAACCTTCAAGTTTCTGTTAATAAAGCGGTCTTGCCGCGGGCACCTGTTCAGAATTCTGTGCTACCATTTGTAAGAAATAGAGATGTGGACTCATTTTCAGTAGTTGTGTTTTTCTGATCCTAAAATTTGTAAATTGCCTTTTCCTGCATTTCAGTTCTGTACAGATTTCCCTTTGGTGTGTCATATTTTTGTACATGATTAGTGTTGGTTTTAAAGTTTTTCTTGCAAGTCCTGGGTATTCACCCCTGGTATAGGGTAATTTTTTTTTTCAGCTTTTATTTATTTTAAGTGTATTTTTCCAGGACCCATCAGCTCCAAGTCAAGTAGTTGTTTCAATCTAGTTGTGGAGGGCGCACCTCCCGATGAACCATGTGGGAATCAAACCGGACACCTTGTTAAGAGCACTGTGCTCTAACCACTGAGCTACAAGCCACCCCCAAGCATATTTTTGTAGCTTGCTTTCCTGCCGTAGAATGGGCTGGAGACACAGTCTTCTCAGGAAGGAAACCCAGAGGCACCGAGTTCTCCTTGGGGTTGCTACCACCATGCCCAGCTTATGGTTCCCCTGGTGATGTGGTATTGGGCATATAGTATAATAGAAACAAGCACTTGACCGTCTAATGTCTCCTTTTTTGTGAAATTTTAGAAATTAAGTGGCCGTAAAACATTTATCAATGGCATTCCATTCAAGCCACAGCTGCCTAAAATAAAAATTTAATGGTAAGTGTGTCCTGGAGGGACTGAGAGACGATGACATTTTTAGTATTCGTGCATACAGTTAAAAGAGCTATCATGAGGCAGACATTAGCAGGTATTTTTAAAATGCCTTCTAGCTCGCCTCGCAGAGATTCTCCTGTACCACCCTCCAAGGTTTCTTAACAGTCCTTCCATATTCCTTTCCATGCTCTCTACTCACAGGCATATCCAACAGAGGCCAACCACTTCCAAGGTGCACATTGTCATCTCTCACAGCATGGGTAGAATTTGGGAACAACCACGAGACCCATGGGAGATGTATAGAAAATAAAAAACAGGAGGTTAGGCAAGAAAACAGGAAACCTGTGAGAGTCAGTGAGAGAAAATGCCGTAAAAGCCAAAGATCTAAAAATCCAGTGCATTGGTTTTCCAACTCTTCTTTTTTAATGTATACAGTTCTATCTTCAAAAAATAGCTTACACAGAAGCTGTGTGTGTGTTTGAAGCGTTTGAAGCATTACGAAATTGGTTATATTTGGGTTTTGCAATTTCTTTTAACTTACTAAGAGCTGACTGGATGCTAGGCACTGTTCTAAGTATACTTCTTGATTCTTAATTCTAGGAGGTAGGATCTGCCATTGTAATAATTGTATAAGTGACTAAAAAGAGCTATAGGGCGGTTGTTAACTTCTCAGAATTCAGGCAGCCCAGCTCCAGAGCATACCATTGTAACCTAAGCTATGAATGAGAATGGAGCTGCACAGATTGGGGGTGGCCCCTCTCAGGACTCTCTAGGGCTCTATACATAACAGTTTGTAACATTGACCAGTCCCCTTATTTTACAGTTGAGGAATATTAGTCCAAAGAGAAGTAGCTAACCCACAGTTGCACAAGTCAGGAGATACCCTAAGCCTAAACAGGCTTGCAATTTCATAGCATCTCTAAAAGGCGTCGAGCATTGCTGTGTTTAATATCAGGCTACCTTGGGCCAAGAAGAGGCAACTTCCCTCCTTTGCACCGACTTTCAGGTAGGGCTGGGCCCACAGCCTGGCTCCCTCAGAACAGCGAATTCCACAGATGGTAATTCTCAGTGTAATACGTGGTACATGTTTTCTAGAAAATCATGAAATGTTTCTGTTGGCTTTGTGTGTTTTCCAAGATTTTTTTACAGTACTGATATCAGTCCCTGGAAAGAGAAATCAGCTGAACTAGAAATGAGATGTCTAATTCATTTCATAGCCCAGTGGCACAGAAAGCAACCTCCTTTGACATAGATAGTTAATAAAATCGTCAGACCTGTAAAGGTTTTTTCCAGTAGAAGCTCCCTCAGTTTTCCTCCCATCATCCCAGATCAACTGATGGAGTCATCATTTGTGCAGAACACAGCCTCCCAGGGGCTTCACTGAAACCACTCAAGCTCACAAAATGGCTGGGGGCAGTGGGGTGTCATTACAAATCAGAGTAGGGACCGTCAGCAGCCAGCCAGCTAGCACAGGAGCACCCTTCCCCCAAGAACGTGTGTCAAATTAAGTGAATTAATGAGGACACATCAAACCCAGTATTATCTCCTATGGTATTTAAACTGAAAGGTACTATTTCCTAATAGGATTTTTTCCCTTGGTGGTATTCTCTCCTTGGGATAGTGGAGGAGAGCTTGATCTGAAAATAATTACTGTTTCTTACCTTTCACTTGAAACCCTTTGGACATCTTAAAAGTTTTAGATTCTACCTCAGCTATATCATACTAGCAACAGAAGTGGGCTGAGAATCCAGTATTGTAAGTGCAGGCCACTGGATTGAGGGTAGACAGGCTCTGGGCGCCTTCTAGGTTCTTAGCAATTGATCAAATAGGATAACTAAACTGGTAAGATGAATGGCTAGACCATTAATCCAAAAGTTATATTTATCCTAAGGCCCTCTTAATTCATGCTCAAGAGATTTTGAACAACTTTTCTCTTCTTCTGTTTTCCAGAGAGATGGTTGCCCGAAGATTGTCAATTTGGGGAGCTCTAAGACGGATCTCTTCTATGAACGCAAAAAATACGGCTTCAAGAAGAGGTGATGGGTGGGTGGCCTCTTCCTCCCCCCATCAAGCTGCTGCAGCTGCTAGAAAAGATACCTGCTGCCAACAGAAAGGGAGTGGAGCACAGTACCACCCAGTTGCCTATAGTACACTGGCACCTTTACACCCTCTTCTCCTCCCACCCAGACAGTGTGGTAGGAATGGAAAAGGATTCTTCTCAGAGCACTCTGGCAGACCGTATCAGAAAAAAAACTGATAGATTCGTTCATGGCTTGTCTTGAATTCAAGAAGCAAGAGTCTGTTCCACATGGATAAGTTCTCTTGACACCAGGAGCTTCTGAAACAGGAATAATACCATTTCCACCTTCTGACTGAGGAGTTGACTGACGCCACCCACAGTGAGAAACGTGTCCTTACAGCAGCTCTGATGGCAGCGGCCTTGATGAAACATCTGCAGTGTGGTAGGGAGTTCTCAGAACAATAAATGTGAGCATTTAATCCTGTAACACTTGCCAGGTGGTGCTGGTTCATGTTATTTTTCTTCTAAGAAATTGGAAACCCTTTCTGTTGCTATAGTATTAATAAAGCAGGTGTTTATTTTCTGGTAGTCACCGTCCCAGTTTAAGTTTTATCTCTAGGAATTTATTTTAGTCATCCAGGAATTTGTGATTCAAAATAGAGGTATTAGGATTCATTGAGCACCTCAACCTCTTTTACTACTGGAAGGAATTCAAAACCATCCATGCCTTTCATTGGTAAACCAGAGTCATTTTTAGAGGCTTTTTTCCTTCCTGTCCAAGTTTCATTTTGAACTGAAGAGATAGCTTCCAGTAATGGGAAAGGGAATGAGACAAAATGTATTCACATCAGTGAGTTAGGAGAACTGAACTTCGTTGATTTGGTTCATAAAATGCATATATACTCACATTAAGGACTTTTTTTAAGTAAATTAACAGATTAGGGCAAATTCAGACATACCTTTACGCTAACTCAACTGTCTGTACTTTGTGCCCGCTAGAGGTGATAGGAGGGTACCCAGAAGAGGTAATTCATTCATAATTTGAGCCGTCTAGACGGTCAAGTAGGTGTTTTAACACCATGGATTTGAAAACGGTGAGTCCTGAGGATCCAGGGACTTGGCCCAAGGTTATGCTGCAACTTGGTGGCAAAGCCAAGAAAGAAATGAGCCTTCTGACTTGTCAGGGTTTTGGTTTGGAACAAAACTCTTATTTGTGATGTACTGAGTGTCCAAAATTGAATTCAGATAATCTCTGCCTTCAGGAATTTAATAAAGGAGCCTGCCAGAAACAGATAGTTCCAGTATAATCCAGAGGATACACAAAGGAAGGGCTTTTTGCCCAGCTTGGGGTCACCTCAGGAAGGCTGGGGGAAGGTCATGGCCACAGGGCTAAAGATAGTCCTTCAGGCTTCCCCATCTCATCTGCCACCCGTTCCCTGCACTCCAGCCACTGGGGCTCCTTGCATTCCTGAAAGTCCTTCCAGCCTCAGCGCTTTTTCCCTATGAATCCCTCTGTAATGCTCGGTCACTCTTTTGCTCAGCGAACTCCTCTTCCTGCAGACCTTAACTAAATATTTCCTCAAGGATGCCTTTCCCAACCGCCATCAAAGTTAGTTCCCCCTTCTACTCTAGGGCCATGAGCATTTTGTTCGTAGCTTTGGGTAATGACTGTTGGCTACTACTGGTCGGCTGTGTTCTGGGGTGGCAGGAACGAAGTTTGTTCTGCCCAGCAGATAGCAGGGGCTCCATATTGAATGAATAATTGAAGGCAAGGAATCCAGATAATAAATTGGGCTTTAAAGCATATGTTGGAACCTACAGGCAAAGGTTCCAACATATGGGGGTGAGCAGATTAGGGCATTTGTCGGGGTCGGGGGGCTGGTGCCGTCTGAACAGCGGGATGTGTTTGGGGAGCTCTCCGAGCAGTTCTATGAGTAAAGCATCAGGTTTATGTTCCAGAGAACAGGTCATTTTCAGATTAGAATTGAAATTTGTCGTTGATCCTATAGTAACTTTAGTTTTAAGATGTAACGAGTCACAATGCATTGCCAAAAAAACATTTGAGTTTTTAAAATTTGCTTCTTAACCACCCCGTCCACCTAACATCTTGCATCCACAAATGTTCCAAAAGCTACTCCTTAGTTTCAGAAGAACCCCACCTTCATTATGCTCCGTCATCCTCAGCGTGTAGACCTCTAGAAGGTCTTCCATGGGAACTTGTAGGATGCCAAAGGGCATACTCCCTCCACACCGATCAGCAATGAGGCAAGTTCAACCTTAGCCCACGGTGTCCCTCTGAACTCCACTGCTCTGTCACCTAGTTTCATAATCCCGTTCTTGGTTGGCTTTAGTTCAGAGACAAAGAGAACAATGCAATGCAATGAGTGAGTTTTGAATTTAATTAATGATTGTCTACCTTGGACTTGAGAATAATTTCTTTTTGGTTATACAAATTGGGGATAATGTTTATACAAAATTCTGTGGGGAAAGCATCGCTGGCAAGCTATATTTTAAGCTCTTAATAGTATATAGTTCTGTGAAGAGAATTAGAGGAATGATCTGTATCTGGCCCTAAAAAAAATCAAAATGGTCTTTAAAATCACTGGTGTTTTTCTCCATTGTTGAAATAAGCTCTACCTACATAGATGTTGAAATAATTCAACTCATCATGGCCAGCCTGAGAAAGCGGTTCCCTTTTCTGGATAAGATTATTGCTATTATTAAGTATTCAATTCTGGGTTCTAGAAGGGATGGGTGTCTTGCTTCCAGCTTCTCAAGTATACTATATACACATAGTAATTTAATCTCCTTTAAACATTGCACTTAATGAATTGCCGTTGCTCAAAAAAAAGTACTGAGTAATGTATGGACTTTATAATCAGACCTATGTTTGATTTCTGTTCTACCATTGACCTTTAGTGAGTCATTTAGCCTCTCTGTGCTGCTTTTTTCTTATCTGTTAAATAAGGCTAATCATGCCTACCTCTTCGGGTCCTGGGATTAAATTTGACCTTGTATTATAAGTGCCTGACCTCTACTGGGAAGGCTTTACATAAGTGATTGTTCTTTTACAGTGGATCCCTACTTCACAGAGAAACATTTAAGTCCTGACATTGAAGGTCCTCCAAATGGTTCCCTGTTTCCCCTACCCCCAGGTTTTCCTCTGCTTCCTCTCTCTGCTCTCAATCAAGCAGTTAAGAGACATTCCTTACACACTCCCTGTCATCTTGACTCTGTTTGCCTTTGAAATACCCTTCTTCCCATCAGCCAACCAACTTGGTACCTCTTCCTTTGAAGCTCCTGACATGTGAACGCTTCCAGAAGCACCCATACCCACAACAATCTGCCTCACTTGGACTATTTTCATTCCTAGTACATACATACAGCACAAGTTTCATGAAACTATTTCCTGTGTGTATTGCACTCCAATGTTTTCATTTTATTCCATTCTGTTCTAAAGATTATGGCTGAAATCTATTAAACCAAGTGATTTTATGATGCATTCATGAATCACAACCCAGAGTTTAAAATTAATAAACTAGATCGCAAGATCCTTGAGCTCCTTTTGCCTCCCCAGTACAGTGCATATACCGTAATGGGCAGCCACTCAATATTACATTGAACGGAAAAAAGGGTCGCAAACTCAGAAGTCTGGATGAGTAATGTAATTGGTTGAAAAGGGAGGGGTGTGAGAATAGACCAAACATAACAATAAGTGGTATGTGACCCTTGGTCTTCTTGTCTGGGAGACAATAGCGAGTGTGGGGACCTTGGGAACCAGAGAGCACACAGGCCCTGCCTTAAAGGAGATGGCTGCTATTGAACTCCAAACAATTGCCAGCTTGAATGCCCAGTGTTACCAGATCTTTTGAATTTAGGACAAGTGGTGAATTAAGATTTTTGTGCAATCTCCCAATTTTTAAATGTTGTCAACTCATTTTAAAAATTTTAATGTGTCAGTCTGTGCCAAGACAATACACTACCAGATGTGGACCTTGGCCTGCATTCCGCATCTTCTAAATTAAGAAAACTAACTTCCCAGGGAATCAAACTGAATTGCCTAAATTTCAGAGACTATATGTCAGTGTTCTGACCTGTAGCTCTTTAATAGTAGTTGGAAGCTAGGACATAAAGGTGAAAGATCTTTTGCCTTGGTTGGAATTTTCCTGCCTTAAAAAAAAGATTGCTATTCCCTTTTTCCCAGTTATTCAGTTCCTTACCAATTTTATCCCCACTGGCCTATCCACCACTACCGAGTCTAAAATGTTAATTGCTTTGAACACTGTAGTTTTAATGTCTTAGCAAAAGACAGATCACTTCTTTACTAGAATTCACTCACATCAGTTGTGATGAATAAACAGCAAATCATTTGCCGTTGGCATCCAATCACCTCCAAAGCCAGTTTCTGCTGTGGCTCTTTGCTCCTGCTCAACTGGAGCAGTGGATCTGAAGAATCAAATAGAGGACCTGTTTTCCTGGATAACTTAAAAGAAACTACAAAATTTCTCACTCTAGCATGTGTATATGAGAGTGACTCACCCTGGAGAGTTAATTGGGACTAATTATGACCAACCTGACTTGTCCCATTAACAAAACATCTGTCATAACTTGCTTTCAGACTAGAGCTGCCCCCACCCTTTCCCCTCCTCACAAGCTTACTTCTGAAGTTTTTAAAACGTGGTGTGTACCTTTCATGAATGATTATTCAAAATGGGAAGGGACTCTGGAATGCTTGAGTAGGGGGATTCCGGTCACAATTAAGCCCTGACAAGATGGAATTATGGTAGGGAGAGAAAAAACGTCCTCATCACATTATAAATGGAGACATCAGCAATTAAGAAGGATGATTACCTTTTTCCCCTGGATTTTATCTTCCTATTTATATGCGAACCCTTTACCGAGGGCGCCCATTTGCTAAAGAAGCTGGATTTCTGTTTTTTTATAGTGATGTTGCTCAGGGCTGCAGTGTTTCCAGCACTGTAGGGGAGATTCGAATAAAATCCCGAACACAAATTCAACGCCTTCTATCCAGGGATTCGTCCGCGCGCAGCCTGCTGCACTCGACAGTGGGTGTAGACTATCTTTTACGTGGACTCCATCCTCCCCGCCCATCCTGAGATATCCTAGGAGAATTCCTTTCAGCTCATCCTCACCTTTCTCATCGTTCTGTCTTGCAAGGTTTCTTATTGGGGAATGCACTCTGGACTGAGAAGAGGATATGTAGGATGTATGTAATTTGGCCAGAATGGTTACCTTTAAATTAATAGCAACTATTTGAGCCAGGCTTTACCTATTGTGTCAAGTTTAATCCCCACACGATGCTCACTTGCAGGATGAGAAAGGTTTGATTATGTAAAGAGATTTGTTGCCATTAAATCAAGATAACATGGTTGGTGGCAATACTGGGATTCAAACCCGCCTAGGATTTCCACGGCTGCCTCTAACATTACTACAAATACCAGCGTCCCTGGCAATGCCCCACTGCGCAAACGCTCGCTCTCCCAAGGGCCTGCTCCGCTCTTGTCCAAGCTTAGTCCTAGTGGTTGGATCGAAAGCCCAATCAGATGCCGCCTCTCCCCTTTCCCCGACCAATGGGAAGGCTGTTGCTAACATCGGTTATATTTTTAGCTCTTTAGTGCTCTAGTACACTGTGGGTCCGCCGGGTCTTTGCCGGGGTGGAACACGGTGGAGGAGAGGAGGGGAGGAAGGGGGAAGGACTGGGACATGGCGGAGGGGGCGTGTATGTGACGCTCTGCCACTCGCTGACGCACAAGGCAAGTAGTCCCTGGAGGTGCCCCAGGGGCTGAAGGGCTCCAAGTGTGGGGGATGGGGGCTCTCGGGCTCCAGCTCCCGCCTCCCCGTGCCCGTGGAATTTGCCCTCCAGTCCGGCGTCTCTCTGCTGCAGTCAAGGAAAGTGCATTTAAACCCCCACGCTACCGTTGCTCTCTGCCCTTGCCAAAAAGAGTGATCAAGGCAAAAAAAAAAAAAAAATGCAAACTGTTCGTAGCAGGAAACTTGAGGATCTCGCCACCCCTCGTGACGACTGTTGGGCTGGAGCGATCTGGAAAGAGAATAAGGTCGGGGTTGGGGAGAGAATTGGGGAATGGGCGATTATAGGAACGGGAAACCACGCGCCAGCTCCTAGGGGCCCCCGGCCTCGCCACCTGACAGTCCAGTCCGCTTGTGACCTCACCTGGGCACAGGCCTCCCCACTCCTAACTCACGTCCCGCATAGTCACAAAGTGGCCGTGAGCCCGTGTGGCCAGAGACCAGACGGCGGGTTAGAGCGCGCGGGCCTGGCCCGCCGCATGCCGGCGTCGCAGCCGGAGACCGGCGGGTGCGCGAGCCCTGCGCCCCTGGCACGGGCAGGCGGTACTCCCCGCCAGCGGAGGCTGTTACTAGAAAAAAATGTGGCTTTCTAGTGTCCTGTGCGGGGTGGCCAGCAGGAGAGAGCGAACGGGGGCTTCGGGGCGCCCGAGGCGGCGAGTGGAAGCTTAATATGGAGCTCGGCTTCTTTTCCTAGCTGCCTGGTCTCTCCCTCGCCCTCCCTTCCTCCCGCTCAGCGTGCCGGAACTCGGGTTTCCCCCTTGTCCTCCCTTCGACATTACGCGTCCCCCGACAGGCACGAGGCCCGCGGGACTCTGGCCAACACGAGTTGATAAAGGTCCGAAATGTTTCCAGAGCTCACGTTGTTCCCTCGGCTGCCCCACCCGCGGAGAGACCGTAACTGGGGCAATGCGAGCTCCGCGGCGATGGCTGGACGCCTAGAGCCGGAGGGACTCGCCGAGGTGGCCTGGGGGAACGGTTCGGGGCAGGTATAGAGCAGAAGACACAGCGAGAAAGTCCCCCCTCCCCGCGACATCCCTTCATCCAACCCACCCAAAGTGAGCAACGTGGTCCCAGTCCAGGCCCCTGCATCCCGGAGCTCGCTGTGCACCTAGGAAAACACCTTACAGGAGCACGAATTCTGAACTGTTTGGGACATGAAGAAAATAACTACGAGGCGGCGCCGTGATGGGGAGGGTAGACGGCCTTGCTGACGTCTGAGCAGGGATCTGACTATTGAGGAAGGGCAGAGCTGGGGAGGGCGGGGGTGAGGCGGTCGCCAGGCATCCCCGCGTTCGGTCAGAGCCGCCGGACGTACAGCACCAGCGCTGAAGCGGCCCGCCGGCTCGGAAGTAGTCCCGGCACAGCTCGGGCCCCGCCCCTGCAGGGCGGAGGGACGCATCACGCAGGGGTGGGGAAACCGTATCCGTGCGCAGGGTTGCTAAGGGTGAAACTTTTCATTGACTTTGCTCACTTCGGGCCGGGGCGCGGGAAGGTGCGGGTCGTCCGCGGAGAGCAGCAAGTGGCTCGGGCGATGCAAGGCTAGAAGGGCAGGACCGCCCGCCGCCACATCCCGGACAGTCCTCCGCCCCGCGACGCGAGCTACCCTCCGGTCCGCCATCCCAGCGCCGTCGCCGCCGGCGGTCCTGCCCGCCCTCCGTCCCCGCCGCTAGCCCGATCTCCAAACAGCTGAAACAGTTATTATCGAGAGTCATAGCCTATAACCCCTCCAACTCGCCCCCATCCCTCAACTAAGGAAAGGCACATCGGCCCCGGCCGGGCGGTGCCCGGGAAGGAAGGAAGAGAGACCTCCGCGCCGCGTCCAGGACCACCCTGGAGGAAGAAGCCGTCCCGCGGCCGGCAGCCCGCCCAGCCGCTGCGGAGGCCCGAGTGAGTGGGGGGGGGGCATGCGGGCGGGCGGGCCCCCTGAGACCCAACAGTCCCGACGCCTTCCCCCACTCGCGGTCTTCCATTTGCTGGACGCTCCACGTTGCTGTCGCGCCCCCGCCCCACACCTGGCCAGCATTTTCCTTTCCCCTCCCACCTCCCCTCGAGAAACCCCCCTTTTCCCCTGTGCTCCACTTCCCCTCCTCGGTCTCGCTCTCATTTCTCGGGTCCCCCAGAGCCACCCTTTCTCCCTCTTCCAAGGATGGCCCCCTCCTGGGTGGGGTGCATTTCCTCCTGTGTCCGCCTCCTTCAGTTTTCCATATCCTAGAGACTCGCTAGGTTTTCCTTGTTCCCCCCCAAAAACATAACTCTCACCACCATTAACTAAATCAGAGGAAGAAAGGGGATCCAAGCCTTGTTTTTCTGCTGCTTCTCCCGTGTGCGGGGAAATGGGTGGTAATAATTAATAGGGTTTGTTTCGGGCCCTCTGAAGCCTGAGGGATGAACGGTGGACACCTCCTTTTTCCACCGGTCACTGGTGACTGGCCTCTGACCTCTGAGCCAGAATTCACCATTTGGACTCAAGCTCTGGATCCTCTTGAGTGTTTTCGGGGGAAACTGAGCCGACAAAAAGTACCCCTAGAGCAGCAGTCCCAATAAGTGGGTTGTGCTTGGTCCTGGTGTGGTGCCTGGGAGACAGAGCCCTAGTCCTATCCGGAGCTCCTTGTCCTGCTGTGCAGTGGAGGGACTGTGTCCTTGACCAGAAAGGGAGGGGAAGGAGGGAGCAGACAGTGGAGGGGGAGCTGGCAGGCCTCTTCCCACCCCCCGGAGGAATCAGAACCCCAGGTCGCAGCTTCAACTTGGGGGCCAGCGGAGGGGGTCTCGGGGGCCTGCCCAGCGTTGTAACCTTTCTTTTCTCCTCCCTACCCACCCTGCCCTGGAGTGTGTCCCTCATCTTTGATTTTCCAGCAGAAAAACACCCCTATTGCTTTCGTGGGCACCTGCCCCCATCCCCCTCTTAAGCAGGGGGAGAAAGAAGCTTGTGTGGGAGGAAAGGATTAGGGAGGTTTAACACCCCGTAGGGGAGCTTTGGCGAGGATCTGGGAAGTCTGGTCATAGAGCAGGCCTTGCAGCGGGGGGAGGCTCAAACAATTTTAAGTATTAGAAGATGATGTTCAGGTGTCAGATGTACGGTTTTTCCTTCCCTGCCCGGGAACCTTTTCCCGTTTCCCTCACGGGGTCTGGTTACTCGGACTTGGATTAGAAGAGGGATGAGGCTTGCGCCCTGCTGGCGTCCGGCCTTCTGATTGTCGGCCCGGCTGCTTAACTGGGGATTTCTTTGGCCGAGAGGACGGGAGAACTGGGTTTAATTCCTGTCTTTCCTTTCCTGGCTGTTGCCTTGCTGGAGCCTAGCCCCCTGGGCATTAAATGAAAAGGCTCTTTTCTTTTTGAATCCACCGTCCCTGTCCCTACAGCAACTCCAGACGGAGACCACCAAGCCCGAGGAATACAGATTAAGCGGCAGGGGTGGGAGTGGGAAGTGACCTTATCTATTCAGCCCACCACCTTCACCCAGAAAAAACTCATTTTGAAGTAGATCCTTATTTCAGTCGTGGGAGGTGGTGAAGAGAAAGGGAGAAAAAGTTCAGCCTCTGGAGAAGCCGCGACATGGACATGGTAGGGTGATAAATATGGGGAGTAGGCCTTATGGGTAGAATTTATATAAAATGTATTAGGTGGGGGCGGGTGGGGGGTCCTACACAGTGCGCATGTGCATCGGAAACTTTTCCTTGGTCCTCCGACCCTCGGCCAGCTCCCTTTACTGGGCATGCGTAGTCGCCCGCTGAGCCTTCGCAAAGTACGCAGGGAGATGTAGTGTGCAGAGAAAGTAGGTCACTTGCTCCAACCCGAGAGTGAGGTTTCTGAGGACTACAATTCCCAAAGTGCAGAGCGGGACTCCGATTCCAGCCTCCCCACTTAAGTTGGGGTTCAGTCAAGTCTCCTGGCTTCAGAAGAACCTGGAGTTCCCTGGAAAAGCCTCTTTTACTCGGAAGGAGGCTTGCAGCCAAACTTGGGCTGCCACAGCCCATGTTTGGGGGAGATGTGAGACTTTGGGTGGGGTGGTACATTCAGTCTGCACAAATCCTGGAAGCCTTTCAACCACACCCGCTGGTCTGGGCCGCTGCCTCCAGGACCGGGTGGGGTTGTCCCCTATCCTGCTGGAGCCTGGCTCTTACTCCCCAACACCCAGTTTGTGACCCCTACCAGCCTTGTCAAAATTGAGGACCCCTCCTTCCTGACTCCTCATTTCATACCCATTTGAATCTGGTAGGGCTTGATTGTAGGATGATTTGAATGTTAAGGCTTGAGGTGCCTGAGTATTTTTATAGGTACTCATGGTTTTGGGGCCGGATGGGTTCCCTCGCCATTGTTCCTTCTTTTCCTCTTTAAAACATAACTGTTTTTCTTCTTAAAAACCTTCCTTTGCGTTTTTGTTAGAAGTTCTCTCTGGAATCTCCATATCATTCATTGACTGCAGCCACCTTTCCCTCTCATTTTTGCCTTTCTCTTAAGTACTTCTCTTTAAAACACAGATCCTGGAAGGGATCTGAATCCAGGATTAACTTTGTTGCAGAAAGTGAAGGAGAATAAAATTCTGAATAAAATTGGACAATTTATCCTCACATTTGCAACTTTTTAGTATATTGACAAAAGGTTAATTTTGCTTTTGTTAAACATCCTTTTTTTTTTCCTTTTTGCCACCGTTCTGGCCTTTTGTGTCTGAGTCAGCGTTGGAAAAGATCTTAAAGAGTCTTCTGCTTAACTCAAATCTTCTTGTTTTGTTGGAGGGTAGTTATTTCTAAGCTTTCTAATCTTAACACATTCTATAAATATTTTATATATAAGCTCTAGAATTTGTTCATCGCCTAAAAAAAAAAATGAACAAATTCATCTGAGTGGTCACTTCTATCTTTAGTTAAGACAAGGCAGCACCAGTGCTTTAATCCTCTGTTCCATAAGCTTCTTGAAATCAAAATTAGAGCCTGAGCTGATAGAGCAGAAAATCTCATTCTGGTTGTCCAGCATTTTTGTGAGGTTCCACCCCACAGCCATCTGGCCTGGCCTGTTCTCCAATTAAAGAGGCAAAGGTGGCATTATATACTTCCTTATTTGTGCGGTAGCGTCACTGAGGTATAAAGTGGTGTGCAGCTTCAGCTGCTTATGCAGCAGAAAATGGTTAGCTAGGCAGGGCTGATGACAGTGGTTCTATTGTATTTTGGGGTGGGAGGCTTATTTCCCAATGACTTTGGCCTGCATTGAAAATGCTCCCATTTTGAGGCTGAACTGTTCAGGAGAGGTGAACTTGGAAGGCAATTATGCAGCAAAGTTTGCGGAAGCCTAGAAAGGTAGAAGAGCCCTTGAGTCTGGGTAGCATACCTAGAGACCACGTGACGCCTTGGGAGAAGTGTTATGTTATATTCAAGTCTGTTTTACTTTTCAAAAACCTTTTGAAAACACTATCTTTAACTCCAGACTGATTCTTGAGAACCAGTGCCAACTTTCTTCACAATTTTTTAGTCTCCTCTGTTGGACACCTGTAGTGGGCTGTGGCCCTTACAGACCTCCATTCTTGAAGGGAAGCCTGAGGTCCTGGTGGGTAGCTTTGCGTCTGGTAATGAACCCCATCCTCATAAACAGAAAACCCCTTATCTTTACCATTCGTCTTACTTCTCTTTAAACCGAGGAGGACCCTGGAATTGATCTGTGGTGACCATGCATAGACATTTGAAGAAACTTGAAGATTGAGTCTGTGTTGGAGGCTGCAATAGAGGGGAGACAAGAGTCTCGGGAATACTGAGCGTCCCTGTGGAGGGCTTGAGGGAGGTCATGCTCAGGGCACCTCCCCACGTGACCCTCTTGTCTGCTCGGACCTTAAATGACGGCAGGACTAGACCTAGCCAGTGTGTATGATGCTCTAGATTGACCCAGTGTATCTTCTCTGATACTCACCCCAGAGGGCTTCGCTTGAGGATTCTGTCCTAAAAAATGGCCCTAGGAGCCATGGCCTAGGCCTGAAAATTACAGGGAAGTGAATTGAGGCAGGTATTCAGAAACCTCAAGATCCTCAAGCCTAGAATTAGCCGCTGGATACTGTGCTGGACCCCGAAGGGATTTTAATCAAATTCCAGCCTCAGGTCTATCGCAGGACAGAAGATGCCCTTGACAGATCATGGGTCAGTCGTATCTCTGTGCTGAGCTCAGCAGCACGGTCTCACCCAGACATCTGGCTAGGACCACGTTCTGGCCTTTTTGGCCTGCGGAGGTGGCCTTTTCCGTTCAGTTCTCCCACAGTGTGAGCCTCGAGCTGCCCTTTTGGAGAAAGTGAGGAGATTAGGGTCACTGGCTCTCAGGATTCACAGATCATCTTCCTCAGACATGAGGCTGGCCCAGAACTCTGGAATAAACCTTTCTGACCTCTGTGTGATCTGGCTGTGAGAGAATCCCAAAATAACAATTTGAGTGTTTATCTTGGGCTGCCTCCTCTCCAGGGATCTCCAAACACTTGATAAATCTGATTCGGTTCCAAGGACAGGTGGTCAGACAGTCCCCGGGAGACTGGGTGATGATGGATCCCCAGCTGGAAGCTGCAGGGTGATGGAAAATTTCTTCTCTCTGCCCCCCCGCTTCACCTTCACTCTATTCAGAAACTACAGAGATTCCCTCAGGCCACACTAGCACTGCTCTGAAAGTTTTGTTGGCCAACAGGGCCCTCCGAGCCCTTTCCTTTCCTCTACTTCTCTGGGGCAGCCCCCAGTCAGGTGTTCATTGTTGGCCCAGGCCCCTGGTTGCGACAGATCTTGACTTTTCCCTGGCGATCATGCTCTCATCTATCCTTGGAAGCTGGATGGCAGTGCTCACCTTGGTTACACGGTGCAGTTAAATCGGTTCTGCATACGCAGAGAGCCGGAGTGTATACACATGTGGAGAGCCCAGGATGACTAGAAAAAGTTGGCAGTGCTACTTCTTGTTCAGTGACCTGTATCCCTGTCCATTTGAGGAGGAAAACTAAAGATTTTAAACTCATGTCTTGGCCTGTGACAGTTTGGGAGCACAATTTCACCAAGGTACCGCAGAGATAAGTTAGTAGGAGCCTTCCCTTCTCCAGCTGAATTAGGGCTTGATTTTTTTCGTATCAGTCATACAGTGATCTGAATTCTCAATTCCACAGCATCCCTCTTGCTTTACATTTACTTCAAAAATATTAGCTAATTTTATCAAGTACCTACTAAATACCAGGTACAGCGTGAGGTGTTTACCTTCTTGTACTCAGCTAATCTTCGTGGTAGCCTCATGTTGCTGATGAAACTAAGGGTCAGAAAAGGTGTCCTGCCCACACACAGTCACACCATTAAGCTAGTCCCTAGTGAAGCAGAAATGGGATCTTGGGTCTATGTGATCTGAAGTTGGTGCTTTTCTGTCTGTGCTTTGCCATCGATCCACCTTGGCTTTCTGCATGTCTTCTCATGATGCCCTCTCTCATTTCCCAGAGCCGTCTAGAGCCCGAGGCTGCCCACCTCCCATCTCCTGCCACTGCCCTTGGCTTGTGCACGTGCTCTGTGCTGATTCTGTGCCTAGGAAAGAACCATGCAGCTAGAGATCAAAGTGGCCCTGAATTTCATCCTCTCCTACTTGTACAACAAGCTGCCGCGGCGGCGGGCAGACCTGTTTGGGGAGGAGCTGGAGCGGCTTTTGAAAAAGAAGTACGAAGGCCACTGGTACCCTGACAAGCCCCTGAAGGGCTCTGGCTTTCGCTGTGTCCACATTGGGGAACTAGTGGACCCCGTCGTGGAACTGGCCGCCAAGCGGAGTGGCCTGGCCGTGGAGGACGTGCGGGCCAACGTGCCTGAGGAGCTGAGCGTGTGGATCGACCCTTTCGAGGTGTCCTACCAGATTGGTGAGAAGGGAGCTGTGAAAGTGCTGTACCTGGACGACAGCGAGGGCTGTGTCGCCCCAGAGCTGGACAAGGAGATCAAGAGCAGCTTCAACCCCGACGCCCAGGTGTTCGTGCCCATCGGCAGCCAGGATAGCTCCCTGTCCAACTCCCCGTCGCCCTCCTTTGGTCAGTCGCCCAGCCCCACCTTCATTCCCCGCTCCGCCCAGCCCATCACCTTCACCACCGCCTCCTTCGCTGCCACCAAGTTTGGCTCCACCAAGATGAAGAAAGGCGGTGGGGCCGCGAGTGGCGGGGGTGTGACCAGCAGTGGGGCAAGTGGCCAGCAGCCCCCACAGCAGCAGCCTCACGTGGCCCGCTCGCCCACCAACACCCTGCTGAAGCAGAAGAGCCTGTCCTTGTCTGTGCATTCGCTGAACTTCGTCACAGCCAGCCCCGCCTCTCAGTCCCAGCTCTCGCCCAATGCCAAGGAGTTCGTGTACAACGGCAGTGGCTCTCCCAGCCTCTTCTTTGATGGGGCCGATGGCCAGGGCAGTGGCACCCCGGCCCCCTTTGGGGGCAGTGGGGCTGGCACCTGCAACAGTAGCAGCTTCGACATGGCCCAGGTGTTTGGAGGTGGCACCAACGGCCTCTTCCTGGAGAAGACGCCCTTTGTGGACGGCCTCAGCTACAACCTGAACGCCATGCAGTATCCCAGCCAGCCCTTCCAACCTGTCGTGCTGGCCAACTGACCACCCACCTACCCGCGGAGCCAGGAGCACCCAAGACCACAGAAAAGAGAAAGGAAAGGAAAGGCCAAAAAAAGAGGAAAAGAAAACGATACAAAAAGATTTCCGATCTTCTCACTCTCAATTCTAGAAAAGAGATCCGGCCCAGGCGTGGAGTGGGAGGGGGCTCCCGAAGCACCAAACCGTGTGTAACTCAACCCCCTGCTCTTTTCCTGCCTGCCTCTGATTTATTTGGTTGGTTTGGGTTTTATATTTTTTTTTCTTTTTCTTTTTTTTTTTTTACACGTAGTTTTCTATATAACATTCTTTAATTAGTGGTTTCCTGTGCTAAGAATGGTCCAGATGTGAATTGCTGCTCCCTGCTCCCTCCCTCCTTCACATGCCTGGTTTAGAATTGGTATGTCCAAGCTCACGGGGAAGGAAGAGCCACAGCGGGGGCCTGACCCTCCCCACAACAGGGAGGGTCTGTCCCCTGTCACTGCCTCTGTCACCTAACTATCCTCTCACTCAAAGCCATCCAACCTCAGCAGGCCTTCTTGGCCCTGCCACCTAAGTAGGTCTGACCCCAGCCCCCACTCCCTCTCAGGCCTGGGCCACAGGGAACTGCCGCCTGGCCCCTGACACCCTCCCCCCAGAGTTGATGCCTAACTCCAGGGAGGTTAGCACTCTGTCTAGCAGATTCCTTTCATCTCTGTCCTGTGGCCCCACGCCTGCATCCTCACTGGGCCAGACTATCATCGGGACCTTGGAGACCCAGCCGTTGACACACGTGGCCTGTCTCCGGTAGCCCCTTCTTCCCTGGGCCTGAGGCTATGGGTAGGCAGGTGGGGCAGGTGCCAGGGAGGTATGTGTGTAGGCATGGTTTGCTGTCCTGTTTTAATGGATTCCAAGCCATGTGAAACTTCCCCTCTGGATGTGATTCCAGGTCACAGCAAGTGCTTATTTCTGTGTGAGGTTGGGGAATGGGCCGGGGTGGGTTGTCAGTCCCTTTGTGAATGGTTCACGTGGTGGGGTGAGACTGGGGCTGAGCCTAAGACATGCCCAGGGGAAAGGACTGCGTACGAACTGGCTTCCAGACTGCGGAGGCATCTGCACTTTTGTTTGTTTTTGACCAAAAAAAAGCTGGGTTAGCTGTGAGGGGCTGAGGGAGTACCCAGCCTCTGATGCCTAAGAGAAGTCCCTGGACTCAGACCCTCCTGTGGTGTGGCCTTAGCCCAGGGTGGCAGCTGCTCACCTGAACACCCAGGGGGGCCGGAGTTTGTCAGTGCCTGTCGTGGGCAGTCTGGAACCTCGAGTTGGGACTTCGATCCTTCGGTTGTAGATGTTATTTTAGTACTTTTCTGCCCCTTTCGCTTGAGAACTTTTTGGTACCTCTTGCCATCCCCTCTCACTGCCCAACCCAACCCCAGTGGGCCTTGTTGCCGCAAGGCGTGGTCTCCTGGGCAGGCTGGGCTTGGCCGTCGCAGCCGGGGTGTCTGGATTCTAGAAGAGCACTTGCTCCCCAGCTCTGCCAGAAGAGAAGTTGTTTCTCGCACCCAACCCTAGTGAGCCACTTTCCATGCCATGATGCTTTGGCAAGTGGGGCACATGGCATCAGGGTCCCATCACCGGAAAGTACCAAAGCCCTTGCCACCCACCTCATCCTCCCCAGCAACCCAAAGTGGGCAACTGCTGTGGCAGTGGGTCCAGCCCAGACAGACACTGCCAGCCTCCTGTCCCTGCACTGGGCACCAGCTCTACCTCCCCTAGCGGGGCAATGTCCTGACGACTCGGCCCAGTACCACCTGTCCCCCTAGACTTCTCAGGCGCCAGCCCAGTCTGGGCCACCCTCTCCCTAACCCTCAGTTCCCACGCAGGTGACAGGCCTGGGCAGATTGCTGCTCTCTGGGAAAGGTTGGATGCTGCCTTATGCCCCCTTCCAGCCCCTCCTCCCACACTCACACAGGTGCCCACCACACCTGGTCAGCTTGTTCCCCACCACATATAGGGAGAGGGGGAGGGAGACCAACCCCTTTAGTGTCTTGAAATAGGAAGAAAAAATGTGTGTTCAGGAGCATGACTCCAGTGCTGGGCCCTCAGGCCCGGTTTGGTCTATCTCGTCTCAAATCTAGGCATTTTTGCTTCAATTTTATTTTTTTTAAGAAAAAAGAATCTGCACTAATTTACCTGGTTTCGTAGGAAAACTTTTTTTTTATTTTTTACATTTTTTGGTGTCTGTTTGTATTGAATAATTTGCTACATTTGTAAAATGTAAGAGGGATATATAATATATGTATATTTCTAACGTAAAAAATGTAATTTTTTTCTTTTCAAGATTTTTTCTTAAAAAGAGGAGAGAAACAAAGATATTTTTTCAGGAAAAACAAACTTTAAAATAAAAAAGAGGAGAATCAACCCTATTTCTCCCCTTTTCCCATCCTCTATCTACCCCTCTTTCCAGGAACAAATCAAAAGGTGGATCGTCTTGTAAAGAATGTAAACTTTTAGTCCAGAATGATGTCTTTTTCTCAATGCAGTGAGCTATAGATTCTCTAGGTGGACCCCTGTGGATGGGAAGGGGGCATTGAGGCAATGTGGAGAGGGGCTTGGGGGGAGCAGGGCAATGAATTTGTTTGCTTTAGTGAAGGAGGAATACAATCAAGCATTTTGTATTCAGAATGTTGTGCAATATTTTGGAATGGGACATTGGTGTGTTTAGAGATTTAGTTTAAAAACAAAACAAAAAGATTGATCAAATCTGTACAGTTTATATTGTTCCAGATTTTTTTAAGTTTGTATTAAAAGCATGATATATAATAGCCTTCTGCTTGCTCTGCTCGTTCTGTGTCTGGGCCCCTTTCAGGATGGAGAGAGTGGGAGTGACCTGCTCCTGTTGGGCTTCAAGAAACAATTACTCATCCTCACCTGACCCTTGGGTGGGTGTTAGCTTCACAAGCTCCTTCTTCCCACCCATCTCATCAACACAGGACACCTCAGAGTGCCCACTCACGGGTCCCTTTCCACACTGGAAACAGGTTCCAGGAGGTTGGGAACTGCCCCCGCTCCCTCCACTGACAGGTGGAAGCAGGCCTGGAGGGCAGCTCTCGGTGTTTTTAGGAACAGCCTCTCTCGGAGGCCTAAGGAGGGAGGTGTTAGCCTCCAGCCAGCTCTAGATCTAGCGGTTGCCCGCCCAGACCACTAGACCCTTAGGAGATGAGAAGAGCCCACCTAGGTCAGGTTCTGTCCAAAAACCAGGTTTTCAGGTTCTCAGTCCTGGGCCCACCTGCACCTGGGGGCGGGGGAGGAGCCAGCCTCCCACCCGATGGCCCTAGGAGCTCAGCCACCTCCTCCCTTCCAGGGCCCCTGTTAATGCTGCCATCCTGGGAAACAACCTCCCTGGGATGCCTTCTCCCAGCAGTGATGCTTCACATCAGCCCCGAAAGGCCCTTGGGTTGAAGAGGGCAACCAGGTATTTGATGAATCTCACTGCATCCTCAGCAACCTGGTGATACAGGTATTATCCCCATAATGCAGTTGATAGAGGGGCTCCAAGTTATAGTACCTGCTGAATTCAAAAAACTAGGACGTGTAGAAGCTAAGATTTTTGACCAGTGTGTGACTCATGTATAAAACTGGGGGAACATCTATGGAAGAGTGACACAGGGGCGGGGGCCGGGGTGGGGGCAGGCATGGAGGGCTGACCTTGCCGCCTCTAGGCAGGGGCAGAGCAGCTCTGACAGGCATCAGCGATATGCAGGTCTCCTCAGGCCCCTCACTCCCCAAACAAGACGAAACTGAGCCCTTCCCACCAAGCATGTGACCTGGGCCTAGAAGCTCGCAAGCCAAACATCCAACCTCTGCACAGTAGCCCTTGACGTCTGGCTGCACCATAAGCCACATCTGCCACCCCACCCCACATCCACAGCACCCGTAAAATACGGAGGCCCTGGGCCAGGGTGCCAAGGCCCTGGCCTGCCAGACATAAGGCCACTCCCAGGGTCTCAATTTCCTCTGTCCTGCCAGAGAGAAGCCCAGCCTGTCCCAGTGTCCCTGTGTCCAGGCTGCCAGGGTCCCTTGCGCGCTCATTCCTATTTATGTGACTATAAATAAATCACTTAGCATAGGTGTTTTCCCTGGAAGCATAGGTGGGATAGCAGGTACAGGACAGGTGTACAGAGGGGCTGAGAGCCCAGGATCATGAGGCACAGAAAGAGTACGAATTAGCCAGGAAAGGGAAAAGCAAGGCCAAGTCCCTTCTGCAGGGAACCTGTCAGGGAAGAGGTTGGACTCTGCTCCCACAGAAGATGCAGGTTCCAGTCCCACCCCTGCCGCTCCTGCTGGGTGACCTCAGGCAAACCCCTTCACCTATTCTGGCACCTCAGTTCCTTCACCTCTAAAATGGGGATAATAACTACCTACTTGTGAAAACAAATAAAATGATGAGTGGGAAATGCTGAGCATAGTGGTCTGCCCAGAGTAAATGACAAGTATCATTTTCATCATCAGGGCCATTATTGTCCATCCTCAAATGCCACCGGCCAACCCAGTCCGGGACATGTCCTTGCGTCAGCAAACAGGCCGAAACCCAACCCTGCCAGCAGCAGGACCAGGCTGGGGTGGAAAAGGAAACGCCATTCTCTGAGCAACAGAGCCAAGGTTGGCCCCTGCCCTGTCCTCTGCCAAGGTGGGAGGCTGCCTGTCCCCCCAACAAGCCGGCACCCTGCAAAATATGCTGATTGACACCCCTCCTCTCCAGGGGCCCTAGATGTGTGTCCTGAAACCTCCTGGGAGTTTCTCCCTAGAGAGGTAGATGGGCAGGTGGCGGTGAGTCATAGTGACAGAACTCTGCTCTATTTGTCACTGCCAGCCTGAGTCAGTGCCTGCACATAAGCTAGAGGGATGCCACTGTCTGGTCCCCACCGCTGCCACCTCCCCGAGTGAGCCAGGGGACGGAGGGGCACCTCCTCACCCTGCCTGCTCCTTTCCCTGAGCCTGGCCACTTTGGCCAAGTCCTGCCTAGGCAGGACCTAAGGACAGGCTGGGACCAGCCAGGACATCTCCAAGCCGCTGGGCAACAGGAACCTGCTGATCAGCTGGTTCTTAATTTGGGGAATTTCACTGCCAGCAAGAGAGGTGTGTTCTCACTCCTCACAGCTGCCGACTCTGTGTAACCTCAAACACCTCTCTCCCCTCTTGACACCTATTCCATTTGTACAGGGAGGGACAGTGGGAGTGGGCCCCTTCCCAGAGAGGACCCTGTCCAGCGAGGCCATTTGGGCTGGTCCATGGGCTAGCATCTCTTCCTGCCCCACTGGCTCCCAAGACCTGGTGAGGCCCCCGAGGACCCTGTGCTGTGACACCTTTCCCAGGGGGGGAGGAAGAGTGATGGGATGAGCCCAGGGCAGAACCACATGGCTACTGACAGAGACTGCCCTCGGCACACGCCTGATCAGAATACGGCTGGGCTGTGGCGGGGCTGGGTACGTCCCACAGAACAAGGGGCCTGGCCCAGCCATCTGGACATGTGGGTCCTTCAGCTAGCTGTGCCCTGATTTACTAAACATTCAATATTCACCATTCAATAGGGAGCCCCCATAAGTGCCAGACACTGTTCCAAGCATGAAGAAACTAAGGGCAGACAGCAGACAAAATCCCTGGTCCCCTGAAGATGATGTTCTATTAACCATAAACAAACAAGTGGAAAAATGTCAGAGGGTGAGGATGAGCCATTAAGACCATCACAACTGGTGATGGCAGCTAGCAACCAGGGGGCCCCTTCAGATTGGGTGGTCAGGGGCCAGGGAACCTTCCCAAGTAGGGGGCTTTCCACCTGCGATCTGAATTACAAGAGAATTCACAGAGAGGGCAGCAGAGGGGTCAGCCACTTCCATAGGCAGGGGAGGCCAGAACTGGCATGACGTGCTTTGGGAATGAAAAGGCCAGCAGAAAACAGGAGGTGAGATGAATGATGTCAAGCACCTCCTCAGGGCCACATCATGGGCCCCAAAAGCCCAGATGGGGAGTTGGAATTTTATCTTAAATGTGAGAATTAAGTCTCTCAGCCTGGTTGGCTCATCTGTGGCTAGGGACAGAGAGTAAGAGAGTGTTCTCTCACAGGTAATCCACAAATCTTCCCAGAGCCATTCCTTTGTGCCAGGCCCTGACCCGGGCCCTGGGCACAGGCCTGTTGGAGGAATAGGGGTGCTTCTAGTGGCAGAAGAGTGGGGCAGAAGACATACCCAGGTCATTATAATCGGTTCCACAGCAAAAGCAAGCCCAAGGAGACATAAGTGCCCAGAGAAGGCTCCCAGCCAGCCCAGGATGGCTCTTCAGAGGGTCGGTGGAAGCTAGAGTGTGAGGAGTTATGGCACAGTATACATGCCAAGTTCTTCAGGGTGGGCTGGCAAGATGACACCTGGACTCAGCATTGAGTGCGCTTCAGGGGGTCAATGGGGAGGGAAGGAGAGAAAGGGACTAAGGTGGGGAAGCCATGCACCGAAAGTGTAAATGACTCCTTCAAGAAGCCACAGAGATCTCCAGAAGGCAGAAATGTAAAACTAAACTACAAAGCTCTAAAAAGAAAACAGAGAAATAAATGAAACACAAAAAAGAAAACACAGGAAAAAAATCTTTGTGACCTTGCATTAGGCAAAGATTTCTTAGATAAGACTCCGAAAGAATTATTCATAAAAGAAAAAACTGATAAATTGGACTCTATCAAAACAACAACAAAATACTTCCCTTAGACACTGATAGAAGAATGAAAACCAAGTCACAGACTGGGAGAAAATATTTGCAAACGACGTATCTGATAAAAGGACTTGTGTCCAGAATCTATAATGAACTTTCAAAACTCAATTAGAAGAAATCAACCCAATACAAAAATAGGGAAAAGATTTGAATGGACACCTCACAAAGAAGGTATATGGATGGCAAATAAGCAAAAGATGCTCAACATCATACATCCTTAGGAAAATGCAAATTAAAGTCACAATGGACACACCTATTAAAACAGCTAAAATTAAAAAGACTGCCCAAGGGGTGGCCAGTTATCTCAGTTGGTTAGAGCATGGTGCTAATAACACTAAGGTCGTCAGTTTGATCCACATGAGCCACTGTGAGCTGTGCCTTCCTTAAAAAAAAAAAAAGAAAAAAGAGTAAAATAAATAAATAAATACAAACAAAAAGACTGCCCATACCAAGTGTTAGTGAAGACACAGTAACTCTCACGTACTGCTGGTGGGTCTATACATGGTACAACTACTTCCGGAAATAATTTGGAAGTTTCTTTAAAAGTTAAACATACACCCGCAATGTGATCCAGCAGTTCCATTCCTAAGTATTTACCCATAAGAAAAGGAAATATATGTCCATACACAGACTTGTACCCAAAAGTACAGAGCAGCTTTATGTGTTAGTGCCAAACTGGAAACAAACCAATGTCCTCCAGGGCATGAATGGTTGAACCAACAGCCACATATGGAATATTACACAGCCATAAAGAGATGAACTTCTGACACATGCAACAACATAACGATATGTTGTTATCTCAAAATAATAATGCTGAAAGCCAGACCCTCCCCCCCAAAAATGCATACTGTTTCAATCCTTTTATAGAAAATCCTAGAAAATGCAAACGAATCATGTAGCAACAGAAAGCAGTGTAGCCGTTGCCTGGGGACAGGAGAGTAAGAAAGGAAAGAACAGGAGGGATGGAGGGATTAAAAAGGGTAACAAGGAGACTTTGGGGGTGATGGATATATTCATTACCTTGATTGTGTTGGTTTCATGATGTGCCCATATACTGGTCAAAACTTATCACATTATAATCTTTAAGGATATGCACCTTATTGTATGATGATCATCCCTCAATAAAGCTGTTTAAAAACAAACAAGAAGCCCAGAGGTGTCTGAGGTCTGAAAGGCACAACCGATATTATATCCTTCGTTCAATACATGTTTATTGAGCTTCTACTATGTGCAAGACCCTGTTTTGGGCACTAGAAATACAGCAGGGACAAAATAAAGTCCCTGCCCTCACCAGGCTCATGTTCTAGAGGACAAGATGAACAATAAATGTGATGAACAAACAAGAAGAGCCATGAAATATCCGCAGGAAAACAAAACATGACTGGGGAGCTCTCCTCTACCTGGGGGAGGGGGTGAAGAAAGGTATCTCTGAGCAGATGGTAGTGAAACTAAGACCAGAGGGGTCCCTCCTGTCTCATGTGCCCCCGCCTCTCTGAGACTGCCCCCTCCCAGTTGTCACTGTCCCTCAGCCCCTGTCCTGCTCCCACTCAGTGGGGTCTCAGCTTGGCGGTGAGGCTTTTCATGAATCCCAGTCTCTCTCCGCAGCTCAGCTTTCTTCAGTGCAGAGACTAGACTGTGCCCAGCTCACGTCGGCACAGGGGCCCCACATAGTTGGTTCTCTGCCCAAGGGGACCTCTCACCTTGGCTCAGTAGGATTTGGGGACAGGCAGAGCAAAAATGCCGTAGGCAGGAAAGCTGGCATCTCAGGAGCCCAGCTGGCTTCTCCTGAGGCACCCTGGGGAGCCAGTCCCCTTGGGATTGGGTTGTTTTCTGGGGAGAGGGCATGGGCTGGAGCAGGGGGCACCACTCTTAAGCAGGCTTGCAGTGAGGTGGGAGGAGCTGAGACACTGTCCTGGCCTCTGGGAGGGCAGCTCTGGCCTGAGGCCCAGCGGGGCGGGGCAGGAGGTCAGCAGCGAAAGGGGTGGGGGTGGGGGTGGGGGCGGTACTTGGCCCTCTCTCTGGACACAATGTCCTGGACTGCTCCACGGCTTGGCTGGCTGACAGGGAACACTGGCTGGCAGCGGGTACGGGCAGCCGGCCGACTAGGGGGGAGAGCAGCCTGCCTGAGCAAAGGATTTGTTCCTACAACCTGTCCTGCCACCTTGGACAAGGAGAGGACCAGCTTGTCTGGGAGGGCGGCAGGGGGCCTGGCACTCTTCGGGGACCTCCACAATCCCTCCCAACCTTGTGCCTTAGTTTCCCCCTACCACCACCAATTGCCATCACTTGAGCTAAGTTCTGCAAGAGGACAGAAGCCTGCCAATGCTGGCCCTGCCCCTTCCTGCTGTGACCTTGGGCAGGTCACAACCTCTCTGAAACTCAGATCTTCACCTGAAAAATGGCGTTTGTTTCTTGGGTCTTGAATGCATGGAAAGCATTTAGTATAGTTACCCTCCTGGATGAAGTGTTTAATAGAATTACCACATTAATAAGCAACAATAACAATGATTATGTATTGCGGACCCGTGTGCCAGCATTATTTACATTGTCCTAAATCCCCACCAGAGGCAAGTTTTATCACCCTCACTTTATAGGTGAGGGAACTGAGCTCCAAGAAGCAAGGTGACACAGTTGCTGTTGGCGGGGAGTGGCTCCCCCACTGGAAACCCAGCCTCCCCTGTAGGCAAAAGGGTAAGGGGCTGATAGGTGGACCCTGGGAGTTCCCTTAGGCTGACCGGAACCAGGGAGGGCTGAGGAGGTTCTAGGAATTCAACAGCTGAACCCAGAGACCTCTAGCTTCCTATAGGACACTCCTGGCAGGGTCCAAATGAGATCCAGATACCTGAGCCAGGGTGCCCAGCAAGCACTGGGGGCAGGTGAGGGAGGGGTGCATTCATTCACTCAGCAAATAGTGACTGAGAGGAAATACAGTTTAGTGCTGCTGCACATGGCCTCTGGAGCCCGAATGCCAGACCTTGGACTCAGACACTGTCACTTGTGGGGTGTGTAGCCTGGAGGTAGGGTGACTCCCAGTTTTCCCACTGAAAGTGCTGCGTCACAGGAAACCCTCAGTCCTGGGCAAACCAGGGCAGTTGGTCACCCCACCTAGAGGAGTTACTCCACTTCTTAGTTCCTCAATTGTAAAAGGACACCAATTTACCTCAGATTGCCATTTGAAGGCAAAACCTGCATAAAGCTGCTGAGGGCTCCCAGTCCAGGCCCGGTAAATATGAGCAGGGATGGCGGCACTGATCTCCTTCTGGCAGAGGCCCAGCAGGAAGGGATAGAGGGAGCTGGGATTATCCCCATTTTGCAGATGCAGAGACTGAGGCTCCTATGGTCTCAGCAGCATGGAGAAGGCCTGGGCAGATGCCTCCTTCATCCCAAATCTGCTCTTAGGAGCTGCTCAAAACAGGTGTTGTTGGGTAGGCTACCTCAGGGAGTGAGACCATGGGTGGCACTGCAGGTGACCTCCAGGTGCTGCTCTCTTATACTGCACTGCCCACAGGACCAGTCCCATAGGACCAGCCCCACCAGACCACAGGACAGGCCTGCATCATGTGCTCCCTGGGCAAAGGCCAAGGTCCACAGGGAGCTGACTGGCCCAGCAGGGCACCACCTACCAGCGCAGAACCAGGCCCAGGACCTGTACTGTGTCAGGTCCTGCGAAGTGTGAGGAAGTTTGGCAAGGACAGTACAGTTTCCTTTCTAAGTACTCAGCAGGTGGTGACACAACTGGGCTCTTCCCTACAACACTAGAAGGAGGACCCATCACAACCCCATGTAATAGGTGGGGACACTGAGACTCAGAGAGGCCAAGTTTACCCAGGGTCACCCAGAGGGTAGATTCAGGAACCAGTCACCACCACTGGGCTTCAACACCTGATGTTAAAATTCAAGAGATCTGCTGGCTCAGACACAGAGGGTGACAGGAACAGTTGTGGTGGGCTCCCCAATGGGGGACCTCCAGAGCCCCCAAGTAGGGGCTAGGAAGGGAACTTTGGTACTGAGTAAATAGCCCTGGCCATAGGTGCAGCGGGGGCTGCGTCGCTGTCTGGGCTCCCCTGGGGACCCAAGAATCCTAGCCAGTGCTGTCACCCCCACTCCCGTGGCCACCCTCTCGCTAGACGGCGGCCTCAGTTTCCCTTTGGGCGCTAAGCAGAAGAGGAGAGTACTGAGCCAGGCAGGGCCACCCAAAGGTGGGGGCTCAGCCTCTCCTCTCCCCACCCCCAAACGCAGCGGAGGCTGGGGGGAGGAGAGGGGTTACGTAACGGTCGGCGCGAGGGGCGGGGCGTCAGCGCCAGAGAACCAATGGGGGCGCCCCTCTAGGAATAGCCGGGCTGTTCCGTCCTCGCAACACAAAGCAGCCCCCTCCGCTCCCATCGGGCTCGCGGGAAGATGGAGGGGGCGGGCGGATTTAAGCGGAGAGCGGGGCTAGGCGTGGTCTCCGCAGAGTCGCCGCGGCCCACGCCGGGCGGGGTTCCTCCCTGCTGCCAGTTCCTCGCGGGCTCCCGGGCCGGACTTCCCGTAGCCTCCTTGCCAGGTGTCACACCTCCCGCTTCGGGCCCAGCTAGGAGCAGCCCAGCCTGCAGCGCTGCGGCCCCGCCTTGAGGCCCTGCGCCCCTTCCTCTTCCTCTAAGGTCACCGAGGACCCTAGGGAGCTCCGGGCCCGCGCCGCCCCTTCCTGCCGGAGCGCCTCTGCCGCCCCCGCTCCCCGGCGGCGGTTCCTGTCTCTGGGCTCGCACTTACTTCATCTGGCCTGGCCTCACGGTTATTTATATCAGCGTCTGTCTCCCAGCAGACAGCCTTGAGGCCTGAACGCACACCTCTACGCAGCAGATGCGGGGAGGGGCGGGGGCCCACCTTCGGCCTTTGGTCTGAAGAAGCCCCTTGTCTAGGCCTTGCTCACTTCACTACAGGGAAAGGAGGAAGGACGCAGGCAGCTACCACTGAGGCCGTAGCCGGCCCCCAGCCCCACCAGGACTGCCATGGCTCTCCCTGCCTGCCCCTCCCTCCCTGGTCAGGGCATCCTCTTGGGCAAATGTGTTGCACCCCAACAGGAGGCACCTAAAGCAGGATGTGGTCACTGGCAGGCTGCTTCACAAAGCTGATTCCTGATTCACACCAGGCCCCTGTGCGTGGGCCTCCGGGGATGAGGCCTGGACTTTGCACTTGAAACAGGCTCGCCACTGGGCTCCCTCTCCCCCACCCCCCAGGCTCCCATCCTGGGCTTTCTAAGGTTTGGGAGCCATTCTGTGGCTGCCTTTGGGATGAGCAAGCAGGTGGCCAGACGGAGGAAGGCAAGCTGGACCTACTGGTTTGATTTGATGGGGTGGGATGGAAAAGCAGGCAGAGAGGAGAGGTTAGCGCAAAGCAAGTGAGGGCCTGGGGGAGGGTAGATGGGGGACTTGGCCAGTGATAGAATGTCTGAATTGTAGCCCTCGAGCAACTCAAGGTAAAGCCCTTTCACGCCTACTCAGGGGTGCAGTAGATCCCACCATTCCCCAGCACCCTGCAAAGTGGGCCTTGGCCCCACCTCACAAGGCTCACAGAGGGGATGTGACTTGGACAAAGTCCATGGCGAGAAAGGAGTAGGATCAGAACCCAACTTCATTACTTCATACATTAGCTAGACACTGGGCACGGAGAGAGATATACAATATAATTCCTGCCCCCAAAGAGTTGTGGGTCCGGGAAGAGAGGCGGGCAGCAAACAGCAATGACAACCACAGGCATAATCATGGTGGTAGTCTGAGAAGCTGAATTACGAAAGAGCATAGGAGTTCCCCGGGAAGATATAGGAGGGGCATTCCAGCCAGTGGGAACAGCTTGTTCAACTGCTCAGAGGCCTGAAATAGCAATCGCTGTAGGGATGTGAGTATTTTGGTGAGGCTGAGGCTTAGCGTATGTCATGTACGTGGTGAGAGATGAGGGGCTGGGTGTGCAGGGACAGCCTTGGCCAAGCCAGGAGGCCGGACTTTGTCCTAAGTGCAGGGGGAGCATTGAGCCCTGGAGGAGGAGGAGGGATAGGAGGGAGGCTGAATGAATGGGTACCCCAACAGCAGGGGTGGCAGGGCCTGGCTGGGAGGCTTGGAATTGGCGATTTTGTGTCTCCTGGGGATAGCACTGGTCCCTGCCAGTCCCTCCTTAGTGTCAGAGTGAGGAGCAGAGGTGATGGGGGGAGGGAGGGTGCGGCAGCAGGAGGAGCTTGTTTGTTTGGACCAATGTCGACCACAGTGCTAGCCATTTATTTACTCATTTGGTGCCTCTCTCCTGCCCTCCATCCAGGTGAGCCTTCTCCCCAAATGGTCCCCCACCTAATGCCCACCAGGCTTCAGAAACCACTTGAGAACCAACACTGCTGGCTTCGAGTTCCAGAGCTGCCAAGCCTCTCCAACTAGGGGCCTCAGGCAAGACACAAGCTCCCTGAGTCCGTTTTCTCTGGTGCAAAATGGGAAAGGTTGGAGGAGGAAGGACCCCCCTGTAGGCATTCTGGCCCAGGACAACCCTGGCTGGCTCTCCCCAAACACAAACAGCTCCCAGGTGCAGAAAGGGCAGATCAGGACCCCTCCCCCGCCATGTCCCCTCTGCCATCCCCAGCCCCTGCCAGGGACATCCTGTGCCCCGGGGTGATGTCACTAGGCCCTGCAAGTACTGGCTGGCTGTAGCTGATGGCACTCAGGATTTATTTTTAAACTCTCAGGACTTGGGCACCTCCCTGCCCCCTCCTCACTCCCCCCCACCTCATCCTGCCTGCCCTGTCTCCCACATCCCAGGTGAGTCCCCAGGCCAGTCCCTGAAGGTTCTCTCCACACACACTGTTTTGCCTAACCCACACTGACCAGGCTTCTGAGGACCGTGGGGAGCCAAGCCATTGGCCACGTGGCTCCCATCACCAATCCAGACCTGCAGATGGGCCCCTGGAGGTGGACTCCAGCCTCCTGTGCCTCCTGAAGCCCAAAGAGGGCAACAGACTTGCCCAGGGTCCCGCAGCCAGGGTTGGGGGTCATCAGATGGGCTCTGTAGACACCTGAAACCCCTGGCTAGGCCTTGGAGCTGTCACTAAAGCTTATTTGAATGCACTTTTCAGAAACAGCTTTGTGCCTGCATGCCTCAAGGTTTTTTGATGCCGTGCAGCTCAGAGAAGCTGCAGAAAGAAAGTGGGTGCACCATGGCCCTCACCCACACCCTGGGCCGGGTGTGTGTCCATCACAATGGTCACACACCCTCTCAAGTGATTTTATAGACTAAGAACCTGTCAGTATTCTGAGCTTAAAATTAATTCTGATGAAACACCCCTTTTATCAGTTTCAGATGTTGTCCTTCTAGATAAGATTGTGGCTGAAAATGAGGTTCTCCCGGAAAAATCCATTTGAAAATGGCAGCCTTGACCCTTCCAGCCTCACAGTTGTCCTGGGAGGCCGAGCAACAGCCAGAATCTTCTTTCAAATGGGGAAAGGAAGGCACAAAGGGAAAGAGTGAATTGTGCAGTGGCTGGGATTCAGGATCCAGGGTGCCCTGGCCTCCGGCCCTGTGAGAGGTGAGATTGACCCACCTTGCCCAGCCCAGCCCAGCCTAGAGTTGGTGGTCTAAGACACCCCCACTGCCCATAGCACCCAGTGAGGACAAGCCCTTAGTATCTCCTTTTTTTTTTTTTTAAAGATTTTATTGGGGAAGGGGAACAGGACTTTATTGGGGAACAGTGTGTACTTCCAGGACTTTTTCCAAGTCAAGTTGTTGTCCTTTCAGTCTTAGTTGTGGAGGGCGCTGTTCAGCTCCAGGTCCAGTTGCCCTTGTTAGTTGCAGGGGGCGCAGCCCACCATCCCTTGTGGGAGTCGAACCAGCAACCTTGAGGTTGAGAGGACATGCTCCTCAACCTTCTGAGCCATCCGGAAGCTCAGCGGCAGCTCCGCTCAAGGTGCTGTGTTCAATCTTAGTTGCAGGGGGTGGAGCCCACCATCCCTTGTGGGATTTGAGGAGTTGAACCGGCAACCTTGTGGTTGAGAGCCCACTGGCCCATGTGGGAATCGAACCGGCAGCCTTTGGTGTTAGGAGCACAGAGCTCCAACTGCCTGAGCCATCGGGCCGGCTCCGAATCTCCATTTCTTGACAGTTCCCTTCAGTGCAACAGACTGTGGACCCAGATAGACTCAGTTTAAAACCTGCCTGACGCATTTCTTGGCTGTGTAAGCTTGGGTGAGTCACTTTACCTCTCTGTGCCTCAGTTTCCTCACCTGTCAGATGGGGATAATGATAGGATGCACTTCACATGGAGGGAGGCTTGTGGGAAAGACTGCTTGAGAAACTGCCTGAAAAGCACTTACCATAGCACAAGGCTGGACACTTCCGTGAGCAGTCAACCCCTGGTAGATTTTATCATCATCATCATTATCCCTAAGCAAGCACTCACTAAATCTTTACCCTGACAGCTCTGCTCTAGGTCCTGGGAATCAGACATGGCCTCTGCCCCCAAGTGGCTCAGAAGTCCAGAGATACAAGGGGCAACACTGAAGGAGAGGCCACTTCTGATGGGGCATCTGGGAGGGTCTCTAGGAAGAAGTGGTCTTGAAGCTGGGCCTGGAAGGATGGCCTCTTCAGGCAGTGTCTGGGCAGGGCCTTCAGGAGTTGGGAGATAGCCGGCTCCGCCAGTCTGAGATAGAGGTGCAGAGAAAACCTCCAGGCTAGACAGGGGTGGGTGTGTGGGGACAGGCTGGAATCCACGCAGGAACTCCAAACATCAGCAGCCCCCTTTCTACTCCCCAGGCAGTCATTTGAGCCAAAAGAGCAAGAGACAGGTGGCTGGGCAGATGGCTTATTACCAGGAAGCTAAGAACCAAGGAAGAGGGAGCCTGGGTCCCACTTCCTGTTCCCACATGCCAGTTGTGTCAGCAGAAAGTCCACCCGAGCTGGGTTCCAATCCCACATACTGGGTGATCTCAACCAAGTCACTTCATCATTCTGAACCTCAATTTTCTCCTCTGTAAAATGGGTATAAAGATATCTTAAAGGGCTATTGTATGTAATGAACAGGTATATAAAGCTTCCGGCACACAGTAAGTACTTAATAATTGTATCTCCTGAGAAGGGAAAGAACCAGGCTGACTCTCCATGGGAGAAAGTGGGGAGGCTGAGGACTGGGCCCCTCCAACTTAGTCCCTGGCCTCCTGATCCTCAGGAAGTCCAAGCCTCTGTGACTGGGCTGGTAGGAGTGAGAATGATGCTGTGCCCCTTAGGGAGGGAGGGCCAGGGGGTCAGAAAGCAAATGAATGCAAATCAGGAAGCACAGGGTGCTCTGGAGAAGGAATGAAGAGAGAAGGTTCAGCTATCAGGTGCTGGAGGGGTGGAACAGAAGTGGGGAGTCCCAGTGCCCTCCCAGGGCATCTCCCCAGGCACTGACTGAGCAAGTGTTCCAGTCCCTGAGGGCTCCCCTTCCCTGAAATCTCCGATCCTCCTCTGCCAAAGTGACAGGCAGCTTGTCCTCACCCGTGGGCTCCCAGGTGTGGACACACAGAGACACATTTGCATACACACACACACTCAAACACCAAGGTACTCACACACATACCCAGGGACACTCACAGACACACACACTTCAAGTCATAGGCTCCAGGGCAGGGGAGGCCCTAGGGACTCCAGGGGGCTGTTGGTTTCCTGTACACCTGCCTTTTCCCCAAACTCATACACTGCCCACTTGCACACACCACCACCACTGGGATGTCCCCCAACCCCCTGCAGAAAAAATCCTCAGCCTCATTCTGACAGAGCGGCCACGCGGGGTTTCAGTTCTTGCTCACATTTTTATGCCCTGTTGACAGGTGAGGAAGCAGAGGCTCAGTGCCAGGACAGGGCTTGTCAAAGGCATGCTGAGGACAAGAGGAGGTGGGTGCAAACCTGGGCTCAGTGCACAGACTCCAAGTCTCAGGCCTTCCAGAGCCCTTCAGCCCAGGTCCCGCCAGCCCCACCCTCTTGTGCCTCCCTCCCAGGCTTCTGTAGATACCCCGACCATGTCTGCCAGTAGTCACTGGGGGGCATGCAGGGTGGGGGCGAGTCAGCTGATGCCCCACAGCACTGCCTGGCACAGCGGGCGGGGAGTCGGGGAGGGAGGCTTTGCTGAGAGGACAGATCTGGAGGCTGGACCCGAGGTCACTGCGCAAGGATGTATCTGCAGTGCCACCTGGTGGTGACTTGGCACTCCTGTCACAACTGGTCCTGTCCTCTGTTCCTGAGAGTTGTCAGCAGACATTTAGTGAGCAGCTACTAGGTGCAAAGCACTGGGTAGGCCAGGCACTGAGAATGGGACTAGGTTGAGAAGATCTGGGGGACATCACTCCAGGCAGCTGGAACAGCAAGTGCCAACAGCTGAGACAGGAAGGAGTTGGGTGTGACCCTGGAGGGGCAAAGTGGTCAGTGTAGCTAGAGCCGGTGCTGGGTGCAGGGATGGCAAGGGAGGGGGAAGTAGACTGGGTCACAGGCCAGGTCTCATAGGGCTTTATAGGCTGTGGTGAGGAGTTTGGATGTATTTCTGAGTGTGGTGGGAACCATGGGATGTGGTGGATGATTTAAAGCAGGGGTGTCCAAACTGCGGCCCGCGGGCCAACTGCGGCCCGCGATCCATTGTTAATTGGCCCGCAGCACATTCCAAAAATATATTTCGTTTACTTAAATAAACCAGGTGAGGCAATACGTACTTCACCTCGAGTGAGTGGCCCCACTGTTCGTGTATTTTACCGCATATGGCCCTTGGTGAAAACCGTTGAACAAAGTTTGGACACCCCTGGTTTAAAGACTGCTGTAAGGATAGACAGCGGGGTGAAAACAGGAAGTCAGGAGGATCCCACGGTACTCCAGGCAGGACAGGATGGTGGCTGAGACACCAGGGGGTGGCGGTGGGGGTGGTAAGCAGTGGCTGGATTCTAGAACTGACAGGATTTGCAGATGGATTGGATGGGGCTGTGAGATAAAGCAGGAATTCAAGGATAAGCCCAAGACTTTGGTCAGAGCACCTGAGGAATGGTGGAGCCCTTTATTTTGAAGGGAAGATGGAGGAGAGCAGGTCTGGGGAGACCAGGAGCCTCTCGGCAGGTTAAGGTGGAGACCTCACATGCCTGTGAGGTGTCCAAGTGTAGGTGCCGGATAGGCAGGTGGATACAGGAGTCTGGAGCTGAGGGGAGAGGATGGCGCTGGACATACGCGTGTAGGTACGCGTGTGCGGAGGCTGGGTGAGCCACCCGGGAGCAGGGCATCAGGACAGAGCGCCAGGCCTGTGCCGTGAACAGCTCCGCGAGACCGGGAGGGCCAACATGGAGCCTGATGGAGAGAGAGTTTCAAGAGGCAGGAGTGAGCATGTGGGTCAAACTCTGTTCAGAGGTGGAGAAAGATGAATTTGAACATCGGCCCAAGTTGATTTGCCGACGCCAAGGTGGTCATCCGTGGCCTTGAGAAGGCGGCTTCGGTGGAGGGGGAAAGTCTGGCTGGAGGAAAAGTGGACGCTGCGAGTGTAGACCTCCCTTCTGAGTTTCACTATGAAGTGAGCAGAAGGTGGTGGTGTCTGGAAGGCGATGGGGGCCCAGGAGGTTTGGTGTTTACTTTTTAGGATGGAAGGTTTTACAGCATGTCTGTGGGATGCCCAGATGATGTTGTGGAGGGAGGGATTAATGGTATAGAAGACAGAATTGCAGGGGCAGAGTCCTTTTGCATGTGAGTGGGGACAGGACGGGTGCCCGCGGGGAGGGACCGGGTTATTGAGGGCAGGGACACTTCGTCCCTAGTAACAGGAGGTAAGGCAGAATGGCATGTGGCTGAGAGGGAGGGCCCTGGAGTTGGGCTGCCTGGGTCCAAATCCTGGCTCTGCCACTCACAGCTGTGGGGTTGGAACAAGTCTTTCCTGCTCTCTGACCTGGCAGGTATGGCTACTTGCTCCGTCAGGCACTATTCTAATCGTTCCACGTGTTTTAGCTCATTGGACCCTCCCCTCAAGTGTGAGGAAGGACTGGGCCTGGCTGGGGGCCTGAAGAAGGTGTGGGTCATGCAGCAGGGGCAACTTGTCCCCACGAGCATTGGTGGAGCTGGTGGAGGTGACAGTTGACTGGGACCTGGAGGGATGACTAGGAATTTGTGAGGCAGAGAAGAGAGGAAGGGAAGGATGGGTTTGCCCAAGCGCAAAGTTGTGGGGACAGAGTCCCAGAGAGCAGTTCCCAGGCTCTCTGCCTCATGTGGAAAGGTGCTGGCTCTGGTAGTAGATGGCCGTCAGCTGTGACTAGTTAACCATTGGCCACTGATAAAACCGCCGTGTCTGAGCTAGCAAGCGCGGATTACAGCTAGCACGGGGGATTGCAGCTAGCAAGTGAGGTTATTGGCAGAGAAGTGGACGGCAGTGCGGATCGTGTGGCTCCTGCTCCGTGTGTCTCCAACGCAGCCGCCAGCGAGAATATAGTGGTGTGACTCCCCTACCTGTGGCTCGGTTGTTGTTCCATTTCGGCCTCACCATGTCCTGTGCTCTAGTGCGGGGAGCAGGAGCTGAGACCCCACCTGACAACGTGGTGGTGTTTCCAAGTCTGAACCTCAGTACTGACATCCACACTTCCAGTCGTCTTGGGCAGATGGGGAAACGGGGGCCCAGAGCAAGGACCGGCCCAAAGAGTCATTGGTGGGCTGGCCACTGGCTCCTGGCTCAGGACTCCCCAGCTTTGGGCGCCTCCACTTGCTCAGGTCACACTAGGGTCCTCGACAAGGCTGCAGGGTTGGATTTTAGGGTGATTTGAGCTCAGTCCAGCAGCTTCTCAGACAGAGTCTTGGGATCAAAGCAGTCCTGGACTCAGACCCCATGAGAACAGCCATGTTCCTCAGCCCTGGCGGGGCCCTGCCGACTCCCAGTTCCATCTCCTGCCTCCACCTACCTCATACCCCGCAGCCAGCCCTCCTAATGGTGGAATTGCAGGCATTAGTAAGTCTCTGGGGAAGGTGATTTGTGAGTGACGTCGGGGAAGGGTGAGGCAAGGTACCTTTCATCACCTTCTGGGTCCCATGTCCCATCCCTTGCAATTTACAAGGGGCTTCTATCCAGCATTGCATGTGAACCTCATAATGACCCTGGCGAGTGGGCAGAAGAGGGATTCTGATCCCCATGGCACTAATGAAGAATAAGGGGCTCAGAGAGGGATGTGGCTTACAGGAGGTCACACAGCAAGTTGGAGATGAGGCCAGATTTCTGGTTCCATGTGAGCCTAGGTTTCTGTGACTAGCTCGTAGTCCAGTAGGAGCAGCCAGTATCCTCTCTGAGTGAAGGGCCACCCAGATTCGGTGTGATTCTAGAGAAATGATAAGTATGGAGAAGCAGGATTGCTTAGCCCAAGTCTCATTTTGCTGTGTGACCTTGGGTAGCTCCTTTCCCTCTCTGGGTCTCTTTCCCACCCATTCAGGGAAGACCTGGATGTGATAACTTCTAAGGTCCTTGTTGGCCAAAGCCTCTGACCCTGGCTCCCAGGAGGAGAGGACATGCCATGAGGGAGTGAGAGAGACAGACGGGGCCATAGGTGGTGGAGACCAAAGGAGAGGTGGGAAGTAGGGTAAGATAGAGAAGTAGTGAGGCCTTGGGGAAGTCACTTCCCCTCTGAACCTGTTTCCATATTTGCCAAATGTGGTCACCATGAAGGTCCTGGTGCAGCATGTGGGACAAATGTCAGTCTTTGCCTCTCCTCCCCACCCCCACCAGTTGGACGTGGCCTTACTGCTGGCCAGGGTGGTGTGGGAGCCCATGGAAGATGTCAGACCAGGCCTTGGTTTGGCTGCTTTGGCTGGCTGACCTCTGCTGGCCCAAGGAAGGTGGAAGGTGAGGACCCTTCCAGCGTGGACAGGCCCAGGTAGCACCAGCTACTTGGCCAGGAGATCACTGAGATGGCAGCGGGAGCTTGGGCCTAGGAGCCGCCAGGCCTGGGTTAGAATCTCAGCTCTCATACGTAGCAGCTGTGAGATCTTGGGCAACTCATCTAAAACCTCACTGAGCCTCCAGGTCCTCTGTAAGATGGGGACGCCCATCCTCGGCTGCTGTGAGGCGGGGATGCTATAAAAGCAGTGAGGAATGTGCACCCAGCTCAGAGGACCGGCTGAGATCCCTCCCCCCTCTGCTTTCTCTGCAGCTCGCATGGGACCAGACCGGGCCTAGAGGCAGCACCAAGGCTCCTTGGCCCTTCTGCCCCCCATTACCCCGCATCTGGACTTGGAGTCGGCCTGGAATCCAGGCCGCCCCCCCCAGCAGCCACGGAGCTGGGGGAAGCTGAGCACGTTGCACAGGGCAGCCCCCAGGCTCTGCTGACAGTAGGCGGCTCCCACTCCACCGGGTCCAGCCTGTGCAGTTGGAGGGTCTGCTGAAGCGAGAAGCTGTGGAGAACTCAGCGGGGGCTGGCTGGGGGCACCCACTTTGAAACCTGTTCTCATTTCCTTTGCTGCTCATCCCTATCTCTGGCAGGCAGCTTTCCCAGATTAGCTGCTGACGTCAGGAGCTGCCAGCTGGGCCAGCCTGGCACGCGGGAGGTGCATGAGGGCTGTCTGCTAGATGGGGACAGTTAAGGAGGGGGCATGTGTTTAGCTTTGGAAATTTGTCCTCCAGGGAGCTGGGAGGTGAGACGGGGCGCTGCCTTGTGCCAGGTACGCACTCACAGTGTATAACACTGTAGAGAAACAGCTCGGGGAGATGGAGGAATCCGCCCAAGGTCACTCAAGGGCTCTGACCCTGGCTGCATCCCACAACATCCAGCAGAAACCCCTCCCTGATGGTTGACAGTTGTGAGGCCCGGAGCGCTCGTGTCCGTGTAGGTCAGTACCTTGTACACCATCGCCACAAGGTGCTGAGTACCTGAGGCTGGTGTCCCGTCCCCGGGTAAGGATGTAGTAGGTGCTCAAGACACCACACTGGAATGAGGGGGAGGCTGAGCCGGAAGTCTGTAAGCTGTGAGGAGGTGAGATGAGACACAGCCCTGATCCCAGGCCAAGAACAGTTTGCCTGCTCTTACTATTCTGGGAATTTCTATTTGAAAATTTGAAACCCACCCTGGGGGTGGATTTTTAGCTTTGTTGCTATGATTAGGGGCCTGTTACTTTGCCTCGGTTTATCTGCAAAATGGCTATTTGAAAAAGTCCACCTTGCCAGCCTGTCTCCAAACTCCAAATGCATGTCTTCCTCCTTAGAAAACAAAAGTCAAACAGTTCTGGTCCCACAAGTGACAGGGAACCTGAGCACCTATGCCACGCAGGTGGCGAGGCAGAAGAGAGCAGTCTTGGTTGTTAAGAAGGCAGCCCTTCTGGGCCTTGCTGAGGAAGCAGGCACCTCGGCCCCATTGGAGGCACCAGAGCACGAAGGGTGAAGACAGGGTGGAGTGGGGAGAGGGAGGCCCTGTGGAAATGGGCCCCGCATTCCGCCCCAGCCCCTGGATGAAAGCCCCCGGGAAGCTGGGACTAGCCCTGAGCAGGGGACCTGGGGATGCCGATGCTGAGTGAATCAGAAACAAGCGCAGGTGCCCTGCAAGTGGCTGCACCCTTGTGTATAAACTTGTCTTTTAACTGCAGGTCTCATGGCCACAGACGGAACATCTGGCAAAAGGAGAAAAGGAAAACCCCCAGAACCCCACCAAGACCCAACTCTTCCCGTCATTTTCTTTTGTTGTTGTTAGAGTTGCCATCAAGTGTAACTAGATGAGCAGTTCCCTGTCTTTCTACCAGTTGGACAACACTTTTATTTGTTCAAACTGCTTTTGATCTGATACTTGTCCTTCCTCAATAAACTGTGAGGTAAGCGGGTAGGAATTACTTCCATCTGACAGGTGAGGAACCTGCGGCACAGACGGGTTAGGTGACTTGGCCCTCACCTGGCTGGTGATGCAGGGGTGCCAGTGGTAACCTCAGGCTCCATGCAGAGGAAACGCGGGCGTGAGGGGAGCACAGAAAAGACAGCTCCACAATTCTCGTCTCAAAATATTTAATTTTGTTTTGAAAAGGTTACATTCCCGGCTTCCCTCCCGCCACATCACCCCGGCCCACCAGCAGTGACACACTCGCACGCACACACGCACATAAGGCCAATGGGTTATGTCTGCTTCTGCCCTCGCCAGCTGGGAAGAAGGAATTTTCTCCTTGCCTCCTTCCCCCAACACAGGTGAGAAAGAGGGGCCCACTGGAATGCCAGCTCCCAGGGGGGGACGCAGAGCCCCACACACTCTTATCACATCACATGCACTAGAAAAATAAAACCAAGTGGTGTTCTGGCACCCCAACACCGTAAGACAGCAGTATCCACCTGGGAGTCATCTTTGCCATTTTCTAGAAAAATTTATTGCACTTAATTAACAGATGTTAGAGGAGCTCTGGGGTGGGGCTTTGCCATGGAAACCAGGGGCCCTCGGCTGGCTCCCCGCCTGCCACCCCGCCTCAGGCTGGAGGACTATGGGAGCTGCTTGGCCAGGGCCATACAGCCTCTCGGCAGGATGATGCTGACCCAGGCAAGGTCCACTGCTAAGCGTCCCCCCCAGCCGCAGGGCCCAGACAGGCACACCCCTCCTTTGGCCAAGGGTCAGTTAGCCAGGTCCTCCACTGGCCATCATGAAAGCTCTCTCTCTCTCTAAATATATATATTTCTCTATCTAGATACACATTTATTATATGTATATTCTTGCAACATTCTAGCTCATTCCTGATTTGTCTGTTCTGAGGTTGCCACGAAACTGAACACAGGGCGCTTAGGAAGGGTTGGCAAACCCCAACCCATCACCACCCGTGAAAAGCCGTTCATGTTGGCTTCTCTGGCCTCCAGTGCTTTTCAGTGGGTGTTCAAGACCTGAGCACAGGAGCCTGTCTTTGGCTGTCGGCCCCAAGACGGAGAGCATCCAGGAGACTCCCCATCCCACGATGGAAGCTAGCGGGCACCAACCCTCTGCTGCAAGGACGTGAGGCAAAGACCCGGGAAGGAGACACGCTTCCCTGAGCACTCCTTTCCCCAACACGGCACCCTCCACGGACACCTCCATCCTGTCGCTGCTGGGGTCCTGACTCAAAGGGGCTCTTCTGAAAAGGCCAGCGGCCACACTCTTTCCAAGTAAGCACTTTGGGAAGGAAGCAGACACCCTCTGCCTGGGGGTGAGGAGGGGAGGGCACTGAGCAGGCAGTAGGTGGGACCAAGAGGAGGGCCTTCGGCCATCATCCCACCCGCTGGGGCCAGAACTTGGACGCCATTCAGAAATTTAGTCTCCATCCTTTAAAAAGAAAACAGAAATACACAAACCATACACTTTCTGGCCAAAGAAAATGGAAGAGCTTTTAAGCTAGAGGCTCTTCTACCGGTAACAAAATGAGAAGTGCCCTCTTGGTGGGTAGCCAGACCAGAGGGAGCAGAGCGCCTGGGCGGGCGAGCTGCCCAGGGCAGGACACTGGCATGCCGGATGCGACTGCCCTGTTGTGGTTACAATGGTGAAAAGTGTGAACATGGTTTTTGTAGAACCACAAAGTAAAAGTCAGGGGCCCGGAGGGAGGGGGTGACCTCCCTTGGCCTCAGGGACCCTTGTCAAGTCCCCCGAGAGGTGGGAGTGCAGGTCCCCGAGGGCCATGGCGTTCCCCTGGTCTGAACACGGTATAAAAAGTCTTTAGAGGTCAGAGCCGGGGTCTTGGAGCTACCACTTTAAATAAAGCCAGTGGTGAGCACGAGGAAGTATGCCCGTCCCCTCTGACCCCTCTTTACCACAGACTGCCTGGCCCTGAGCCAATAAATACACCCATCGGCAGGTGACCCAGCGGACCACAAATAGGGAAGGATTCCACAGATTTCCACCGTGACTCTTCAGGGCAGAGCAAAAGGACGAGTCCAGCTGGACACAAGAGAAAGCAGCTGTGAGGTAGTGAAGCCACAGCTGCGAGGATCCCTCCACACCACACACACCACGGCCAAACGTGGGGGGCGGCCCATGTCTCCGGTGACCCAGACTGAGGGGACTCTAGCCCGTGTAAGTGTCCCGAGAACCTGCTATTCCAAGAGTTGTGCTGTGACCCTGGTGACGCCTGCCCGGGGGAGGGATTCTGAAGCGAGCACTGGGAAACGTCGCCTGCTTTCCTCTGGCCTGGCCCACATCGCAGAGCACAGCAGGAAGAAACGAAAACACATGCCCCAGCTCTCAGCCCACAGTGGAAGGGGCTGTGGAGGCTGGTTTTCTAAACACCATGCGGAAGGTGCAGCCTGGCTCCAGGAAGTTAAACTTCCTAGACGAGGGGGGTTTTCCTTTTAAGTCCAAGATCTCAGATTGGTCACTGGGTGAAAAGAAACACCAGGCTCAGAGACCCAGTCAAGTGGGACAAACAAGGTTCCGGTGGCCTCCACGAGTGACCAGAGGAGAAGTCAAGGCCGCCCTCTGCACTGGGATCAGGGCTGAGACCGACCGCCCTGGAGGCCCTCCACAGCAGACGAAACGCAGAAAGAGCCCATCGCCAGTGCTTCCTCCCTGGCTTCCACGCCTGAGCCACAGAGAAAAGGGGTGTGGGAGCTGAGAATGGTCGGGTGCGCTTCTGCTGCAGGCCCCAGCTCCTGTGGCCTGGGACCCATGCAGACACTACAGATGAGCTGGTGTGTCTTTCTACCTCTGAGGGAGATGGGAATGGATTTCTCTCAAAGACTTTCTGGGGAGGGTGAGGTGGACCATAGACATGGCCCACCTGGAAACGCACCCTGCTACCTGAGAAAACGTAAGGGTGACAATGATGGACTCACTCTGCGGAGACAGACCTCCACGGCCCCGGCTGGAGCCGGAGCGAGTCAGGGCAGCCTGAGCGCCCTGTGAAAGATCTGTACTCCAGAGGTCCCCTTCCGATTCAGCTGGGACGTCCGAGAATAGGAACTAAGGCTGACGCACCGCCTATGTCGTCTGTCTTGCACCTCCGCCAGTGAGGACGCCGGCCCCCCCAGGGAAGTCGCCACGTGCACTGGCCGTGTGACAATGAAGCTTGAACAGGACCACTCCGGTGCAAGTGCGCCGCCATTTGCCCATGACGAGTCATAAGTCTCCACACATGTGTGGGGTTTCAGGGAGCCGCCGTCCGGGCGAGGGCACAGGTTACAAGGGCCCATACTTGGTCTCGTACTTGGACACGATGGTCTTGCACTTGCCCACCTCCTTGCGTAGCTCAGCCACCTCCGTCCGCAGGGCCGTGTTCTCCTTCTCCAGGAAGGCCGCCCGGATGGTGATCTGGTTCTCCTTCAGGCGCCGCGCATCCCGGGACCGTTTGGCTGCTACATTGTTCTTCTTGCGTCTCGTCCAGTACTTTTCGTCCTGTGGGGAAGTATCCCCTGTGGGTCTCTCCTCTTTCTCCAGGAGGGAACCCAACCTTTCCCCATCTGGCAGCACCCCACACCCCACATCCCACATCCTTCCTATCACTCATCTGGTGCAGCCAGAACAAAAGCTGGGACCTGGGGACGGAGCTGCATGTGACAAAAACAGTGAGGGGTCCAACCCTCTCCGCAGGAGAAGAAACAAAACCCTCTGGTAGGAAGTGGTAGAGGGAAGGGGACTCCACTTCCTGGGAGGTTGCTCTGTGCCACCCCAACATAAAGCACTGTCTACACCACGCCTCCCTTAATCACTTCAGTTGTGGCTAAGGTGCAGTCCCGACTTCAAATGATGGCTCTGCCCCTTACTAGCTGTGGAACCATGAAAATACCTTAACCTCTTAATGTCTCAGGTCCCTCATTTTTATAATGGGCAATAATAACAATAACTACTTCACAGAGGTGAGGATTAAATGAGTTAATATACACAAGGTGCTTATAACCTGCGTGGTCTACAGTAAAAACCACATAAAGGTTTACTGTTTTCATTGTCATTATTATGAAGACCTCACAAACTTCCTGGGAGGCAGGTACAGTTATTCCCATTTTATGGATGAGGAACTTGAGGCCCAGCTAGTTCTGGGTGGCAAACTGGGGTCTGAACCCAGCTCTGCCTGACTCCAAAGCTGGAATGAAAAGTCCTTCCTATGAGTTTTCCACAGGAGAGAATAGAAAAGCTGCAAAATCCTCCTCTTCATCCCCTTCCCCATTCCTATAAAACCATCAGCTTGAAAGCTGCTTGACTGTCCCCTGGGGATGGCAACATACAACTACCTTTTGTCCTTCAAAGTGAGGGCCTGTTCAGCCCACTTCCTGTGGCCTCGTGTGCTGATGTCCACAGGCTGGGCTAAAGCCAGAGAAGCAGGACCAGGCTGGGTAGGGGAACAGAGAAGCTACGTGGAGTCACGCTGGGGCCAAACACCACCTGACTCCCTTTCTTTCTACCAACTGCAGCAGGATATGGTCTGCGCTCTGAACTCATGCCTTTCTAAACAGTGTCCACAAAGAGGGAGGACGCTTCAGATAAAATCACCTGTGTGAAAGCACAGCCCCCCAGCTCCTGAACCAAAGCTGTACCTTCACTTATATGGCACCAGGTTACCTTCTGCTCATCGGGGACAAAGACCTTCTTGGCCTTTTTGATCATGGGTTGGGGCTTCAGATCCTCCTCTGCAAACTTGTGCTTCCGAGGGTTGAAGAGCTCCCCGCCCGGCACGCTGGAGAGGACCAGGTCAGCGGGGTCGGGATTGAAGTTCACATCCACCTCCACGCAGTTGGGGTCGATGGGACTGGGTGTCTCCCTCTCCTTTTCCATGGAGGATTCTGAAAGACACAGAGGGGGGTCTGAAAGACAAAGGGTTCCCGAAGCAGCCCACTGGACCATGGAGACTCATGTCACACACCAGACACCTGCTTGAATCTCAGCGTTGCACAGCCACTGCCATTTGGAGGAAAGGAAAACCACACCAGCCCCAGTCCCCAAGCCAGACTGGCATGTGTGATTCAATTCAACAACACAAACCTGGAAGGGATTCTTCCCTTTGGGGACAAAATGATCAAAAGGAAAGAGGCCCTTGAAAAAGAGTATTTTCTGATTGTCTACTCCCCCTCCGCAAGAAAACGTTAAGCACAACATTAAATCATTCTACCTCCTTAACTTCCTGTGGTTGTAAGCTCTCCAGTAATGAGAAACAGCTGACTCTCTCCATGAACTATAATGGGCTAGGGACACAGACCGAATCATGAAATGCCTTTCATTTCTGGATCCCCAGAGACATTATCAGTCACTGTGCTCATTCAGTCGTATGACAACTCTGAAAGCAAGATCAGTGTTAACCTTATTTTACAGATGAGGAAAACAAAGGCTCAGAGAAAGGACATGGTTTTCTCAGGGTCACACAGATGGTTAAGTGACTGAACGAAAATTTGAGTCTGGGTCTGGGTGACTCTGAATCCTTGTTCTCCGTCCTACCTGGTTGCCACTATAAAGTGGACCTTGGATTAAAGGCACTTTCAGAATTCAAAGGCTGTTAGAAGTAAGTTATAAGAAAAAACGCTAGACTTTTGGCTTACTTGTTCAATGCTAATGGGAGTACACAACATAAATGTCAATAAATATTTATTGAACACCTACTCCATGCCAGGTACTATCCTGGCAAAGACAAAGCAGAGAAATAAGTAAAAATCTTGCTTTTGTGGAATATTATTCTAGTGGGGAAGGCTGCCATCACACAAGATAAATTTAAAATATCTTTAAAAGCATTAGATGCCATGTGAATATTAGAGAGGAACATTTTAGGAAGAGTGAACATAAGTGCACTGCCATGTCCAAGGAACAGCAAAGAAGGCCAATGTAGCTGGAGTGAATGACTGAGAGCAGAGAGTAATAGGATAGGTCAAGAACAGAAAATATGGGGCCTTTAATCCCAAGAAAACAGTGGGTCTTAGTAGGGGACTATTTTGTCCTGCAGAGGACATTTGGTCACATAAGGATGGGGGGGGGGCGAGGGTATTCTATTGGCATCTAGTGAGTAGGAGCCAAGGGTGCTGCCAAACATTCTACAATGTACAGGACAGTTCTCCCCTAACCCCAACCCCAACCCCAGTTATCTGGTCCAAATGTCAATCGTGCCACTGAGTTTTGACTTTTACCCTGATATGGGAGAAGCCATTGGAGGGCTCTGAGCAGAGGTGTGACAGAATCAGACAGGTTTTAACTGGATCATGCATATAAACTCATTGTATCCTATCTGGGGGGTTAATTACAAAGAGGGCTGAGTATCAGAGGAGTGAATGACCAGGGGCCAATGTGGTCCCTGTGGGAATACTGAAGATGCCAAACTCTACACCTGCAGAACAGCCAAGGTACCAAAGGCTGACTAGAGCCCCCATACCCCGCTGGTGGTGACTTAGGACTCTGAGGTATTTTCCCGGGAATGGGATCCCACCGTTACCGAAGAATGGAAACGGAGAATCCGGAGAGGCAAGTGAGGTTTAAGCAGAAACAGTTTATTGGAAAAGCATAAGACAAAAAGCGCAGGAGAAAAACAGCTCTCCATGGAGGTCTGCGGAGAGGGGGGTTCGAGCGAAATGCCCCATGGGCTGCACTGTGCTGGGAACTATAATAGCTCTGAGTCAAAGCTGACTGGTCTTCTATACCTGGGCAGTCAATCTTGGTGGGCTCAGCAAACTGATTGGTTCCCTTTCCTGTACCTGGGCAGTTAATCTTGGCAGGCTCGGCAAGCTGATTGGCTTTTTTACAAGCTGGATGCCCTCCTTCTCCCCCCACTTACACCTGAGCCGATTACTCTGGCTTATTCTCTTGAGTCCAGCATCCTGAATCTATTATTCAGCCACTAAAGTTACTTCCTCTGGCTTTGTTATGGTCTCCGCCTTAATTCCCCTCCACCGTGGCCATTTTCCTGACTGCCTAGAATTTCCTGTCTCAGTGGGAGCATCGATGGCTACAACTACTCTGTACACTATTTGGCAGTTATCTACCGAAGCTGAATGTGTACATGACCCAGCCATTCTACTCCTAGGTAGCAATGTACACATATACTTACCAGACGATCTGCACACAAATGTTGATGGCAGCATAACCCCAAACCAGAAGCACCTCGACTGCAGAATGGATAAACTGTGGTGTGGTCATACAGTGGAATACAATTCGGCGATGAAAAAAACAAACTATGCCACAGGCAGCAACATGGATGATTCTTGCAAAAAAGTTGAGCAAAGAAGCTAGACACAGAATACATACTGCTTATGTCTTTCCTACAGAAGCAACTGAGGAATTAAAAGTGAAAATTCTACCGTCATTTTTACCATGTGTACAATTCAGTATAAATCTTACTTATCTATATCGTGGTTTTTCTTTGGCACAGGAGTATTCCATAAGAATGTTCTGTACATTTATGTTGTTAGGGCAGAGTCTGATGCCCACATATTTATGTGTGTACCATAAAGCTAGCTATAGGAAGCTATAAATGTTAAGTGAGTATACACATAATCAACGTGTAATAGTTAAAAACACAAAAGAGGACATAATATACAATTCTATTAATAGACGTTCAACTACAAGCGAAAGGCATCTCTGGTGATGGAAATAAGGCTAGTGGTCACCTCTGCAGAATATTGACTGAGCGGGGTCACCAACAGAATTCTATCTCCTGATTTGGGTGATGGTCACACGGTGGCATCACTTTGTGAAGAGTCATCAAGCTGTATACTTACAATGTGGGCACTTCTGTACACCATACTTTAGTGAGAAGGTTTACTCAGAAACAAAATCGAAGGTGAACGCCATCTAGGTGGTGTAAGGCACCAGATGGGGGCTCATTCCCAGCTCTGCCCCCTACCCACACATGAAGCCAGCCTTCTAGGACAACCCGAGCAGCGCAAAAAATGTTTCCTTCAAACAAGAATTTGGCTGGTATCAGCTGAGCTCTCTATATCTGACCTGTTTATAGGGAAAAAAACAAGGGGCAGAGGAGCACGTTAAATGGCTCTACAGGGCTATAGTCAGAAAAATCCAGCATGTGTAAAACTCTACAGGACAAATGATTCTGCTTCTTCAACACATAAATTGCAAAGAAAAAAAAAAAGGGGAGAGGGCCCTATAGGTAATAAATTTAAGAGACACAACTAAATGAAATGTGTGAGTCTTACTGGATCCTGATTCAAAAAAACAATGAAACAGTAATATTTATGAAATAATTTTATGGAAATTTGAATGCTGATGGATTTATTGTCAAGTTCAGATGTAAAATTGGTATTTTTGTCATTTTTTTTTAAACAATTGAAATATCTTTTTTTTCAAACTTTTATTTATTTAAGTGTGTTTTTCCAGGACCCATCAGCTCCAAGTCAAGTAGTTGTTTCAATCTAGTTGTGAAGGTTGCAGCTCACAGTGGCCCATGTGGGGATCGAACCGGCGACCTTGTAAAGAGCACCGTGCACTAACCAATTGAGCCAACCGGCTGCCCACTTTTTGTCATTTCTTTTTAAAAGAACCCTTATATTTTACATCCATGTTGAAATATTTATGGATGAAATATCATAATATCTAGGATTTGATTGAAAGTAATCAGGTGAGGGGAATGGAAGAGGTTACAGAATATAAGATTATGAGTTACAAATTATGGAAGCTGAGTGATAGTTACATGGAGGTTCATTAGAGTAGTCTCTTACTTTTGTATTTGAAAATTTTTCCATAATAAAAAATAAAATTTAAAAATATAGAGCATGACAATTCTTTGGCTATGGGTTCCTTGGGTTCCATACCAGCTCCTGGGGTCCCTCCAGGATCCATCAACCTATATGCCTCTGAGCTTGCAGAAAGCTTTGCAGAGACTCCTGAAACAGGGGCCATGCCTTCTCTGGAGGGTTCATGTCCAAGGGGCATGAAAACCAATCAAGCAACCAACCCACCCCTAGAAAAAGGACAAGAGGATGAAATGAAATTCTGAAGATGATGCCTTCTTTGTGCCAGTGCCTAAGCAGTACCTGGCGATGGAGTCAGACATCCTGGGTTCAAGTGCTGCCTCCACTACCTACCAGCTGGGTGACCTTGACCTTCTCAGTTTCCTCACCTATAAAACACGGATAGTAGTATCAATCTCGTAAGATTCTTTGTGAGGATTACATGTGAATGCCTAGCACAGAGTAAGTGCTAAATAAATGTTAGCTGGTATTATTATTATTATTATTATTATTGCCTGAACTCCCCAATAATCTGTGGCAAAGTGCATGCAGGGATAAAGAGCTGCACTGAGAAAATGCAGAATGGGAATTCTAGCCTTCAAAGCCCCAGACTGGAAGGGCTCAGTTCACGGCCCTGACCATCTGTAGCACCCCAACCACAGAAAGACTGCCACTGAGGTGACTGCTATTTTTATCTTCAGCCTCAGGGACTGTGAAGACAGGTGGGGAGCAGAGGGTTTCTCCACACTACAGGCCCACCAGGCCCTGCCCTAAGAGAAGGGGCTGACTGGGTATGCAGACACAAGCAGCCCTCAGTGGGCAGTAGACTTCCTGGGATGGGACACATGGCCCTGCGCAAAGGCCCGTCACCAACCTGTGCTGGACACGGTTTCAGAGGGCTGAAAGACGGCGGTGGAGGAGGACGGTGGGGACGCTGTGGAAGAGCTGGCCGACTCCTTCCCTTCTAGCTCTGCCACAGGCAGCAGTAGGTTCTGGGCCAGGTGCGTGGGGCTGGCGGGGATGCCATTCTCCAGCAGGAACTCGTCCAGGTCCATGTACTCCAGGTGGAAAGACTCGCCATCATATGGGATGGTCTTGTCCCAGATGGGCGGCATGAGGGAGGCTGAAACGGCCATGGTGCTGGCTGCCACAGCCTCGTCTTCCTCCAGCTTTTCCTTCCCCTTTTCCTTATCTGCAGATACAATATCTGTGATGAGACACTACACGAGAGAGTAACTCAATCCCAGGAGGGGAGCGACGAGCATCACAGGGATGACCTATCTCTCTGAGTCCTGATCCATTCCATGCATTTCCAGGGCCCACTGTGTTCTCCAGTTATAACCTTAACTCAGGCTCGTGGTATCTTTTAGAGTTGGCAGCCTGCCCTTATCAGAATGCTCACCGCAAGCTCTGAGGCCTAATGTGGTCCCAGGGTTAATTCAGAATGGGCTGTGGGATTAGCATCTGCAGGAGAGAGCCTACAGGAAGGAAATGGAGTTTCTGAGCCTTCCTGATATCTTATCCATACAGTAGGAAAGAGCTGATTCCTCAGGCCAAGAACTTTTGTGTTCCCGTCTTGCCCCTCTAGCTATGCTTCTCCATAGTAACCCAGTCTAGGGCTTGAATCCCAGCTCTGCCACCAAGGTGCTGTGATGGGCGACTCTAGTCATGTTATCTAGTCATGTTACTTAACCTCTCGCAGCCTCCACTGTAAATAAGGATAAATCTTCTTCTTTGGTGTACACTAGAGATAACATTTGAAAGTGTCTTGCAGAATTCCTGGCAAATGGTAGGCATTCATTACTACTGTGAGCTCAGAGGGTAGGGACTATGTCTGATTCATTTCTAGATCTCGGGGCCAACACAGTAGCAGGCAGATGGTGGGCTATGGGAAAACGTCTATACTGAATGAAAAACGCTGGGTTTGCAGATTCCCTTTATGTTTATCAGATACAGGGGGCCTGGAGCTGCCTTTTCAGGACCTTTTTCACAGCAGTCATTTCAAGGCAAGTCTGTCCTCGAATAAGCTAACAAGACTGAGGCAGGTTTTCTGGGAAAAGGAGAAGGTGGAGCTGAAGAAGAAAGCCTGCTCCCATTCAATGCAAAATTAATCAATGAGCAGGAACTGGATCCCACCTAATTATGTCAGTCAAAGAGTTGCATGCATGGATATCCAAGAAAGGGCAAATTATGGAAAAAGACAAGAGAGAAATGTGACAAGGTTGGAAGAAAATCAAAGTGACAGGGAGGCTAATCAGGGAAGTGGGAGATAAAATCATGACAAGTTCATAATGGGTTTTCAAGTTGAGGGAGACAACTTTGAACTCTGGATTCTGAAATGGCAAAGAGAAATCAAATATGATTATGTTGGAAATAAACCAGTCATGCATGGACTCCTAGACGATAGCCAGCCAAAAAATCAGTCTGTTGGCCCAATATAAAAATGGATACATCCAGTGAGTTAAGAAGGTGCAGGTTTTGACAAACCGAATTTGGTCATGGCTTCTGATACGAATTAACCTGAATTCTTGCAACTGTATTCTGTAGCAGGCTTTAGTTAAAAACCAAATGGGCAGTAAAAGAAAAACAAGACTTTGGTGGGCTCGATGGCCCAGATGATTTCAATGTTCTCTCTCCCTGAGATCTAGACGCCACATACATTCTGTTCAGAAAAGACTATGACCCATATCAGGCAGGGTCACGGGGATCGAAGGAGACCGGAGACAGGAAGAGAGAAAAAAAACAGCCACAGTGAAGGACAAGTAACAATAAGTGCCAGGTTTTGGCTAACCTAGAAAATAAAGAATATTTTTAATCAGTTTTTATAAGACGGAGTTTTAATTGTAAGAGAACTAGACCCATGACTCCAGTCACAGGGATTGACATCAGCGGTTGCCAGTGATACAGTAAAGAGCACCAGACTGAGAGTCATAAGGCCTAGTAGCTATGTGACATTAAGGAAGCATCCTCATCTCTCTGAGCCTCAACTTTCCTCATCTGGGAAGTGGAAGGAAGGACTGCTGTGGAAGACTAAGTAAGATTCTGTCCAAGTGCTTTGTGAGCACTCTGCTGATATACAGTAAAATTATTGTTATGGACGGTTCTTATTTGGTATCCTTTAACAAGAACCCGACAGAGGTGTACACCTGTCCCAGCAGATCTGGAATAAAGCATTGCCTTCAAAGCAAACAAAAGGGTCTGCACATGAGGTCCCGAAGCAAGAGAAGAGAGCCTGGCCTCACCTGATATGCTGAAGCTATTTATAACCCAATAGTGACAGCCATAGGAATGGAAGCCTCAGAACATACCCAGGAAAGAAAGAGAAATGGCATTTTTAAAAAGAAAATTAATTCTCCAAGACAGGTAATTCACAGAAGGCCTATTCCTTTCTACATCCCTAAGCTACACTGATGGTTCTTGGACATGCAAAGGTCTCAGATTAAAAGTATATCTCTGTGCACCAAAACCACAATAGGTGGTACTCCTGCTGCTTCCTGGACCTCATGTTCCCAGGCAGAAAAACAAGGCCAAACCTGCTTTCACACAGGCCCCGGGGACCTGTGTGGCCTAGGAAACAAAACGGAGCCTGGCTCTGCCACAATGGCCCCCCAAATCTAGGGTCAGCCCCAGACAACCAGGTGAAGGGCCTCGGTGGCCTCATTCTGGCCCTCATCCCTCTACCTGCCTTACCCCACTTTCCACCTCGGAAGGCGCCTCGCATCCCTTCTCCTGTCACCCCTCCGCCACCGCGGCAGCAGCACTGAGACACACTTCAAAAAATCTCCAGTGTGCACCTAGTAGTGGGGATGAAGACAGGTCCTCCCAGGAGGGGGCAAAACCATATGCAAGACAATCTGTCGTGCAAATCAGCGCTTCCCAAACTTTAATGGACTTCGGAATCAAGGAGGTAGGGGGCTCCTTACAATGCAGATTCCTGTCCCAAGAGCTGCAGACTCGGGGGGTGAAGGGTGGGGCCCAGGAACCGGCATTCTGCACAAGCATCCCAAGTGATTCTGATGCAGTTGTCCCCAGAGAAAGCTCCCTAGAGCGTCATTTAACTGGCTGCTGCGACCCCCTTCAGCCTGCGCAGTAACCCCTACCCGTTGCGCGAGCTGGGGCTGCCCCAAGGAACCTCCTCACCGCGACCCCACCCCACCCTCTCCCTCTTAAGCCTTCTCCGCCATCGCCCATCAGACCCAACCTCTCTCAACTCGCCCCCTACCTTCTCCTCCTAACCTCCAGGCCTCGCCCCCAAGGCCCCTTGTCGTTCCTGACCCCATCCCCCCTCCGGCAGACCATTTCACCAGAACCTCGGACTGGTCCGACCCCGCCCCCACAAGGCCCCGCCCCTAAATAAAATCCCGCCCCCAAGCGCGCAGACCCCCCCCTTCCCCTCACCGAGGCGCGCCTCGCGCGGGGTGTTCTCCATCAGCTTCTTCAGGACCAGTGGGAAAGAGCCCGGCAGGCCTCTTTCCCCAGCTGCGCGCCCCGGCCCCGGGCCTGGCCCCTCCTGCGGCTGCACAGGCGGCTTCTTTCCGCTGCGCGCGTCGGACATCGTGTCCCGCGCTCTGCTCGCCCGTCTCACCTCCCCCGCCCGCCCCCCGAGGAGGGCCGGAGCCGTGCGACCCGCCGCAGCTGCCAACACGGGCAGCTACTGCGCAGGCGCCCAGTAGCTCCCCCGCCTCCCTCCATCCCTACCCAGCCTGCGGACAGGCTCCGGTATATTAATTATTCAAGAGGCCAGGCCAGCTGCCCCTGATCGCCGCCTTGGATTGGCCTACCCTGCGAGGAAGGCGGGCGCAGCCTTCCAGACCGTGATTGGTTAGGTTGCCAGGGTAAGCGAGACACGTGCCGGGCCAGGTGAGGAGCACCGCCGGAGTCCCAGCCCCATCCGCCCCTGTCACCTGATTGGCGCCTGCTGGAGTCAGTGTCATAGGCCCTCTTCGGCGGCAGCTCCTTCCCCTCTACCAGACGTTTCACCTTCGCCTTCCTCTTCATAACCCCCGCTCTCCTCCCAGACCACGGTAACCGCTCTCCCTTCCCTCTCATCCCAATCTCGTCACCTTCTGGACGCGCCACTGAAGGGAGGCGGGGCGGGGAGCGGCCGGGCAGGCGCGAGGAGCCTATCAGAAAGCCCGTTCGGGCCGCATGGCCCGCCCTCTGCGCGTCACGTGGAGCCCCAGCCGAGTCTAGTCGCGTGGGGAGAGGGAAGAGGGGAAGGCGCGGGGCAGCCAATGGAGAGCGGGGGCGGGGCCCGTGTTGGTGCACGAGGCGCAGCACGTGCGGGGCTGCGGCGGGGAGGGAAGGGGCGGGCCTTTATGTACTGGGTACGCTGCCCAGGTCGTGGGGCCTGGACGCAGAGCGAAGCCCGCACCCTTCCTCCTTTGCGACCCAGAGGTTGGCTGAGGGCAGGGCGGCGGACGACGACCTGCCCTTCCCTTAGGGATGGCCGGAGCAGGCTTGGCCGCCGCTGAAGCGGGGGGTGTCAGGTTCCTCGCTGATCCCGGGTTTCTGGTGCAGGCGTGGCGGCCAGATAAACACTAGCGTGGAGGGCGCATTCTTGAGGCCAGAGCAGGGGTGGGGGGGGCGGGGTGGGGAGAAGGGTCCAGCCCCGAGCCGGGGCCGGGGACACGCTTCTGTCCTCCCACTTACTAGCCGTGACCTTGGGAAAGTCCGGTTGCTTTACTTGAGTCTGTTTTCCTTATTTATGAAATTAAGGGGTTGGACTAGATAATCTAAAGTCCTCAACATCTCTGAAATTCTGTTCCTTTCTAGGACCTTTCCGTCCCTTTCCTAGGGACAAAAAAACGAAAAAACTAAACTTTTTACACCGGTAATTTAAAACTAAACTTTTTAAATCGGTCATTTACACCGATTACACATTTCGTGGGAGAATCACCTCGCTCTGACGGTGCAAACGTTCCGTGGGAGTTCCTCAGGAAACGGGGCACTGGGGACGGGACGGGTACAGCGCCGCGGGGACGTTACGGGGAGCCGCTCCCGCAGCGCCCGGCACCTTGTACCTCTTTGTAGCGCAAGCCAGGCTTTGCTTTGAACCCAAACAGTCCTAGACCCTCCTAGACTTTGACCCTCTAGGACTTAGACAGTCCTAGACTTTGGCCTGTGTGTCCGGTGTCCTGCCCATGGCCGGCCTTCCCGTAGTCGGCCTGGGGGAAGGTAGGATGGAATCCTCAGTGCACAGGGTCCACGCGGGACCATAACACCCAGCTGGCCGGAACTTGCCAAGTTGATGCTGTCGGGATTTTGCTGGGAGCTGAGGAGGAAAAAGACATTGGGCTCCCGAGCAGAGGCCTGGATGGCAGCAGGTTTGAAGCGACTCCGGGAGGTGGTCAGGGCGCGACGGAGTCTGACTCCAAAGCTCCAGTTCTCCCGCCTCCCTCGTAGGCGTCAGTCACTTTCTGACCGGACACCTCCCGCCACCTGCTCCACCGCCCCAGGCCTCCTTTCCTTACGGTCGAAGGGAGAGAGGGCAGGATCCACCTTGTGGGGTGTCTGTGAGCCAATGTAGGTAAAATGCACAGTTGCAAACCTGCAACAAATGGTAGTTTTCATAATTTTACTAACACTGATGGGTACAAATCCGCTGCGTGGTATCCATGATCCTGGAGGCTAATACAATGCCCCTCTCAGTCCAGTGGAAACACTAAATTGTGTACAGGAAATCTGTCGTGTTGCAGAATTGGTAGTGGGAATTCTGTACGTGGCTAAACTAAGATACCTTTGGGAGAAACTAACCTACAGGTATTTAGACACAAATGTGAAAGGAAATTCCAAGGCGATGGATTAGCTTTTTAAAAATGGCTAGTTTGGCCATGGAGAAACTTAACTGGAATAGGGTCAAATAAGTATTTTCATGGCTAACGTGACATTGTTCAGAGGGGAAATGATTCTCAAGGTATTAGAAGAGGATTTATGATATTATAACAATGGAAAATTATCACATTTGTTTACGACAAAGGTGGGGTGTAGTAAGGGGGAGTAAAGATTTAGTAAAGATTTAGTAAATATTTTGTTTTTTTTCCCTAAGGAGGGCACAGCTCACAGTGGCCCATGCAGGGATGGAACCGGCAACTTGGTGTGATCAGCACCACGCTCTACCCAGCTGAGCTAACCAGTCACCCCAAGATTTAGATTTTTTTTTAAAGCTCTAGTTATCCCAAAGGGATGCCTACTCCACTCACCACCCAGCCTGGAGCAATGAACCTAACAGGCAAGTGACACTGGTGAGACGTGACGCAAGCAGGTTAGGGTTTCAAAAATCACTTTTGATTCAGTTCTCTGTTCATGTACTGCCACTCCCCAGAGAAGGTTTTTCCCCCCTGGATAACCACAGGGTAGATGGTGTGTCACAAACAGTGCAGGAACATGGCAAACATGTTCTCTCTCGTGCCTACTTGCAAGCTGGGAGGTTAGCTATGTTGCTGGCTGGCAGCCGTCAACAGCACCGTCCTGGAGGCGGGAGCCATTATGTTCTTGTCTTCATTCTCCAGCTGACCGGAGAAGAGCCATAGCAGCCTCTCTCTACCTCTGGCGCCTGTCAGTAAAGTGGGAATAACAGTGTGGCTTGCCCCTTCTCTTAGTGGAGAAATAAATGGTGTGAGAAGTAATTAGTTCATTTCCCTAGTGTTTGTTAGCCCCACAAAGAAATATAGTCCCTGAAAAGAACATGTTATTATGTGGTCAAGGCTTTAAAGGTAGGAGGTGGTACATTAGTGTTCTCTAGTAATAGGGTTTCAATGCAGTCAGTTCTTGAGGGAAGCATGGTCCTGGGGGCAGCGGTGACTGTGGCCTTGGGAGGCAGAGTCTCCCATAGCTGCTGACCAGCCACGTGGCCTTGGGCAAGTGACTTCTCTTGCCTAAGCCTCAGTTATTTTTCTCTTGGAAACAGAGATGGATTTGCTTACCTCACAGAGTGGTTATGAAGATGTGTGAGAAGCAATGTCAAGTGCTTGCCTGGAACAGTGTGTGGCATGGAGTGGGAGGGCCTCCACCCTTCCCCTTCCACCCAGGTTGTGTTGGGTCAGGAGCAGAATTTATTTTGGGTGTGGGGACAAAGCTGTGGATCTGAGGGTGAATTCTAGAGTCTATTGGAGCCTTTTCCAGAGCTGGACTGGCTTTAAATTCTACTCTTTTATGTTCTAGAAATCTGCTAGCCAACCGAAGTTAAAAACTTAATTTGAGTCTATGCAGAACAAATGCCTTTCATTAAACCATTATACTGATTTGGAATATTATTTAAATGTGAACCCCATGGGAGCTAAAACTCCAGCACGGGAGCCTTTGGCAGATAATGATCTCTTTGGCCACATATTCAGCACCTAGTAGGGTAGATGTCTCCTAACTCACTGAAATATGTGATATAAGCCTGGTGTGTGTAAGAGCATGGAGCCCAGTTATCTGTGTGCTTTGCCGATACCGAACACAGGAGAGTACAATTCTTTGTTCAGGGTAGTAACTCAGTAAATATTTGTCGGCTGGTTTGTTGTTGGTGCTGGTGGGAGGGTTAACAAAACCTTTCAGAGCCAAGTCGTACACAACGTTATTAACACTAAATAACAGTCATTGTGTTTCACAGTTGAACCTAGAATAACAAACCTGGCAAGTCCCCCCAGCACTAGCCTGGCCAACAGCTGCCTCTTTTCCTGCCCACATACCTGTGGCTGCATAGTTCCGGGGTGTGCTTTGTACCTTGGTCTCAGTGTATTCTAGGCAGAAGGAGTGGGTGGAGGTGCTTCACTAACTCTTGCCCATCTCTTCAATACTCTCAAGAGTACTAGTTTCCTGTTTGGCTTGCTTTTTGCCCACTCCCAGGATTCAGACTGCAGCTGGAGAGCTGCCCCAAGAGAGTCATTTCCAGAGAGAAGCCTTCACTCCAGCGTTGGCCATGTCTCAACAGACACCGCCTGATGGCCAAGGTTTCTCCAGTGCCAGCCCCATTGGTGGTGCAGTGATAGGATGTGGGCTGTGGAGCCAGACCATCTGGGTCTGATTTGTGCTTCGACTACTTCCTGTGTGACCTTGGGCAAGTTACTTAACGTCTCTGTGCCTGAGTATCAGAAGTAAAGGAGTCAATTCAGGCACACTGCTGAGAGTAGAACTTGGTACATAGGAAGTGCTCAATGGAAGTTAACTCCTACTATAATTCCATCTTGTATTGTTCTGGGAATAACTCATTCCTCCCCACCTGTCACTTCCCCAAGAACAGTGGGTGTGGGCAGGGTCTTGCAAGCAGAGAGATGACAGGCTCACTCTCCTTGTGACCTTCAAAGCCCTGCAGGCTCTCCCCCTTCTAGGTCTCTTCAACCTCCGCTCTTCCTTTCTTTCCCCTTGCTCACCTTCTGCGGCCACAGTGGCCTTTTATTGCTCAGTCATGTGTCTTTCTTGCCCCAAGAAAGGGCCTTTGCAGGTGCTGTTTCCTCAGCCTGGAAGTTCTTGGTATAGCTGGCTCTTCCTCACTCTCCAGACCTCAGTTTAAATGTTACCCCCTCAGAGAGGCTGGCCCTAACCCCTGATTGATGATTGTCTATCCCCCCATGGAATATACCCACCAGGCGAGTGAGGCCACGTGTGTCTCATTCACTACACAACTGTAGCAAATGCACAGTATGCAGATGATGAAAAAGCAAAGGATAACTGAAGAGTTGCTGCCCAGAGACAGGGTTTCCGAGACCCTGACATCCTATGGGCAGGGATGAACCCAGAACCAGGAGGAGCTGGGTTGGAACCCCTGACACCTACGTGGCTGTCCTGTCTCTGAGCCTCAGTCTCCTCATCTGTAGAACCAATGATCAACTTCCTTTGCAAAGCCATTAGCACAACTCCCAGCTCAGATTCAGGATTCATTCCTTGAGCAGCCTGGCCTTGGGTTAAGCCCGTCAAGGTGCAAAGCCATCTGGAAGGGGCATTCCTGGACACTGCCGTCAGTTTCTGGCACCCAGTGAGAATTTCTCATGTTTCTCTGGTTGGTGACGGGACAGGTAGAGGAGGTGGCTGAGCACCTAAGGTGGGAGTGAGGCGAGAGGCTGTCCCATCTACCTCTGAGTACATGTCCTCACCATTTAGAAGGTGGTAGTGAGGACTAAAGGAGCTAAAGCCTCCAGCACGCAGAAGGCCCCCTCCCCCCCTCTTCCCTGAAAGCAAACATCACGATTTCTCCATTTCTCTGTTTTCGCCTGGTGACCCCAGGCTGGGAGTGGAGGTGACCACATGGACCTTACTGAGGCCAAACTCGGGCCGGACTGCGTTGAGTCCTCCCTCTTGGTCCATTCAGCCCAATCCTCCAAGAGAGGACAGCCAGGCCCCGCCTCGGCCCCGCCTCTATCCCTCCCAGCAAGTCCCCTGCTGTCCAGCCTGTTATCATTCAGCTCTTTCTCCCACCAGCCCAGCTGGGCGGTCCAGTTTGGTGCAGGGCTGATGGCACCAGGCCCCTAAGAGCCTCAGCACGCATTTCCAAGGAGACAGCCCTATGTGCACTTGTACACACTTGCAACGCCCGGTTCTTTTAAGGAGAATATTCACAGGAAGGAGGGTAGAAAGAAGCGAATGAGGGTCAGATTGCAAATGTGATGTTGGTGGAAGGAGCATAAGGCCAGGCCCCGCTGCTCTTTGCCCTTCACAGAGAAAACAGCGTGACACTTCACAGTTTGCATACACTAGCACGTGGGATAACTCATTTAATCCTGGCAACAAACCTATGAAGCAGGTAGGTGTTGTCCCTTTTACAGATGGGGATGGGGAGAGAGGTGTGTCTAGGATACCTGCCTGGGTGGCCCACCAGTGATTTTAGTTAGGAGCTCCCTGAGGTGGGGACCCTGCCTGCCCAGCTCAAACGGAAGGCCTTGTTCAACCTTTGGGTGTGTTTCATGCTCCATGGCTCCTTGCAAAGGAGGCCTGAGTGACCAAAGCTGGTAGAAAGATGGGGGACCAGCCTCTGAGCACAGCCAAGGCCCTCTATAGGGTGAAGGAAGGAACAAGTGTAAAGAACTAACTGTATGGTTTAGGGAAGCAGGGTCTCTGCAGAAGCTGGAGAAGAAAGTGAGAGAGAGAGTGAGCAGTCTGGAACAGACTTAAGGATCAGGGCCCAGAGACAGAGGGGAAACTGAGTCAAGGTTTGGGATACAGACCCACCCTTTTGCTGGACATGGATTTCTCTGCCCACAGGAAAGTTGGTCAAACTGGTGGCCCAGAGTGAGGGGCTGCCAGGTGGCTGTTGTAACCTGAAGCCAAGGGAGGCTGAAGCCTGGTCAGTCAGCTCTGCTAGATAAAGTCTGGTTAACCAGGTACAGGAAAGAGGTGGTCTGTCTGCACAGGCTGGGGGGAGAGGCGAGAGGGAGAGACCCCAAGGATGGTCTCAGGGAGCATCTTTGAACTGGAAAATGGAGAGGCTGCAGGGAGAGCAGTCTCGTGAGAGCACACCTCACACTCCTCATGCTTTTCTCTGAAATTCCCTCACTGGACCCAAAATATATACTCTGCACGTGACGTAGATGTGTGCTAAAGCAGTCACTGGACTGGAGAAAGTGGGGAGTTTGTGAAGAGGCCTCAGTCCCCACGAGAAACCAGCCCTTTTACACCAAAGCAAAGGGCAAGCAAAACTGTTTCCAGGGCAACTGGCACCTCAGCTGTCTTCCTCCCACTGAGGTCCAAAGCCAGAGTGGGGGACACAGGGAGAGAACCTGCTGCATCAAGAACTTTCACAGTACTCGCCAAATGACTGCTGGAAATTCTAGTTCTCTCTTCCCAACAAGGTGTATTGCTTTTCAGGTAGATGCTTTTATTTTTATAAAAGACTTGGAGATGCTGGGAGCTTTGGAAAGTGGTGATGGCAGGTTGAGGGCAGTAATGTGAGGGAGGTCTTTGTGGGGTGCACTGACCCTCATTTAATGTACCCATTGGCATCTGTCAGTCCCGCGGGGCCTCATGCTTCTGACCCTCAGAGAGATACCCCATGGAGAAGTGACAGGAGGTGCCCCGAGACACTGGTCCGTGCTCCTGGACCAGCCCAGCTGGTCCTCAGGCAGGGCTGGCCAGCGTCTGGCAGAGCTCTGCCTGAGACCTTAAGCAAGCTCTCTCAGCACTGGGCCCCGACTTCCCATCCACAGTGAGCAATGGGGACTTTCCGGCTGTCACAGGGCTCGGTGGGCCAGCTGCGAGCCAGCGACCAGCAGCTGCTGCCACACTTCAAAGGCCTTCTTATCCTCATCAGAGGAGCAGCGCCCTGAGTTGCCCCCAAGAACCCCTCCCTGCCCAGCTGGGAGCTGTCCCTGCAAGCTGCTGACAGCACAGCAGTTCCCGGTCCAGGGGCTCAGCCACCCTGGACACCCCAGCTTCCCTGGTTGCCTGGACCAAGAAGAGAGCCCCCTACCTCTAGCTTTTGGGAGAACTTCAGCTTCGCCAGCCCACACAGCCCGTTCAGAGATGGCAAAACAAAAATCAGCCCTGGCTCATGTGCCAGGCTGAGTTGAGTGTGATCTGAGGAGATGAGCTTCTCCTGGTGAGCAGCTGGGGTCCTGAGTGCTAGGAGGGCACTGGAAGTCCTTCTGTGATGCCCGCCTTGGAGGGTGGCCCAGACAGACCCAGCATTCAAAACCACAGTCTGTGGTCTTCTGGGCCTGGGCCCATTACTTCTGTAAGAGCTCGTGGGGACCCTGCCCTGAGCTCTGGGACCCACCTTCTTCCCTCAGTCAGTGCCTCTGAGGAGCGGAGCCTGCCGCCTGTCCTTCCCTGAGCCTAGCTGCCCAAGGGGTGAGAGCAAAGGCAGGGGCTGTGGTGTCTGTCCTCAGGCTCCCGGGTCTGGGAGTAGGCTCAGGGTCCTGCAGAAGGAAGCCCTACGGGGACAACCAGGGCCACCTGGTGAGGAGACGTACCAGACATATACAAGGGCCAGGCCTGAGAGAGGGCCCTGAGGGGACACTGAGGGTCCTAAGTCAGACTTGGGCAGCACAGGGCAGCTGGGCTCCTTTAAAGGCGCCTGGGGAATTTGAGCAATGAGGACCTGGGTGTGAGCCCCCGACATCTTAGAGCAGAAGAGACTAGCAGAAAGATTTATGGGGGCGGGGGTACCCTGAGCAGGTGGTCCCCAAGCTAGCCGTGGCCTTGGGTTTCTCAGATAGGGCTTGGTAGACACCTGGGGCTGGCAGCTGGCTCTGGCCCGTGGTCCACGCCCTCCTCCGCCGGTTCCCTCGCCCCATGTTTGCCTGTGGTATCCTAGGAACCCGGGCTTGGAGCCTGTAGTTCTGTTACATAACAGCTTCCCTCCCGCCCCGTGGGTTCAGCCCTCCAGCGAGCAGGCGCTGAAGCAGGCGCATGGAGGAAAGCCTCTTCTCCAGATCGGAGACTACCCAAATCTACAGCCTCTGCCAGTCCCCTGCCACCCCACCATGCACAGGGAGGGGACTTAATAAGCATCAGCATCCAGGGCATTCTCTCAGCAGAGTCCTCTGGTCCCATGCTTGTCCCACGGGAGCATAGCACCTGTCAGTGGCCACATGCTGCCCATAGCTCCCCCAAGCTAGCAGGCTTAGGGGGCAGTGCCTGAGTTGCAGTGGCACTCCCCACCATGTCTCTCTCTGCACCCAACCCTTCGTCTGGCCCAGGAAGGGATCAACAGCAGACCCCTGCTGGGGACTCTCTGTAGCTTGGAGATAGATGCCAGTCCTGCCACTGTGCCTGTGGCTGCTCCCACCCCTTGGGCACCTGCGTGGCCAGCCAATGCAGGCCACTTCCGTTCCTACCTGTCTTCTTCTCTGGCCAAGGCAGAGAGTGCTCCAGCAGAGACTTGAGGACCTCAGGCATGTCCATGGCAGGGGCCACTCCGATCCGGTCACAGCTTGACATGGCAGGAGGAGCTTGCTCTGGGAGTTCAGAAGCAGCTGGAGAGGCAGGAGCTGGCTGGGGAGCCGCAAGCTGTGGAGGCAGGCGGGGCGGGAGCCTGAGGCAGCCAATCGACAGCACGGACCCCAGCCCGCCCGTCCACCCCCAGCTGGGCCACCTGCCAGCTCCGGCTGCAGCCAGGCCTTCCCTTCCCGCTGCCTGGCAGGGCGGGCCTGGCCCTGTGCCAGCTGCAGCACGTGGAGCCACGCCGCCAATCCTCTGACAGAGAGCCCAGTCTGTTATCTAACTTTGCAAAGGGAAGTTCTCCCGCAGGCTGGGAGCCATAACCAGGGCCTGCCAGGTGAGAACAGTGAGCCGGCTCCACGCCCACAGCGAACGTGCACTGCACACTCAGGCATGCTCCGTGAAGGAGCCCTGGCGCCTGCCATGGGAACCAGCTGGGGCTGCGACTTGAGACCCAGCCACCACAGGCAGCTCGGCACAAAGGATACACTATGTTGGCGCACACAGGCCCGTGAAGGCACATCACGCAGTCACCCGTGGGCTCGTGAGCCTCCAGGGGTGGCTGGTGTGTTTTGATGCACGTGTGCCCTGTGCACGAGGCGTGAGTAATTGGGGCTAGAAGTCTGTTCTCGGGGAAGTGACAAAACCTGCAGCCTGGGGCCCTTTGGTGTTCCAGAGAGGGGAGAAGAGGCAGGTGCCAGCAGACAAGTGCTGGGAAGGCAGGCAGAGCAGGCGCCACCGAAAGGGGCAGCTCTGCAGACCTGTCTCAGGCCTGTCCTGGAGGATGTCCTGCTTCCCAGCCGGTTCCGGGAAACTTGGTGGCAATTGGCTGTTTGCTATAATCCCCTCCCTGGCCCTCTCACCAGGACACTGGCCTGTGTGGTCCCCAGGCCACTTGAACATGTGGTTGAAGCCGAGGTTCTGTATGTCGCCCTGCACTGAAGACCAACATCAGACTTGGCTGGGGGTTTCAGCTCTCGACACTACCACGCACTGATGTGGGGTCTTGAACAAGCTGTGCAGATCTTCTGGGTCTCCGGTCCAAATCTACTGAATGTCGTGACCTCCAAGGGTCTCTTCAGCTCTGGTTCTGCATCCCTGACACTCTGGTTGGATGCAATAAGCAGTTGCTTTCTTGGACTGCAGCTGACATCTATGTAGTCCTTTGCTGCTTTCCAATTTCCCATTTTGCACAGAATCAGACATATTCCAGGAATCCCTTCAGGCCTCTCTCCTTTCCAGCAAATCTCACCTTGTCCTCCAATTACCCTCCCGCCCTCCCTAATAGCCCTCCCCAAACCATGTTCTTTTCCCAAATTAGTTAATTTCAATTTTTGAACACAAAAAACAGTACATGGTTCAAAGCTCAAAACTTTTGATAAAGCCTTCCCCATTCCCTTTTCTCACAACAAATTTAATTTCATATTTATCCTTCCAATGCCATTTGCCTCTGCGACCCCAGGGGTAAGTGTTCCATGGGCCGGGTGTGCAGGCTGCCTCGATTTGCAGACTGGTGCCGACTGAGGCTGGGCTGGTGCGTTAGCCATTCCTTGTTTCAAGAACCCTGTCATGTACAAGACTGGCTTACCACAAAGTAGGGTAGGTAGGAGCCCACGGAGTGTGATTTGAGGCAACAGAAAGTACCCTACATGTCTCAGAAATACCCACCTGCTGCGTGACGCTTCATTCTCAGAGATTTATTCCTTTGAACACTCTGCAGACCCCTTTCAATGTACAACGTACTAAGCCTCTAATATGTGAAAGAGTGCTTAGTGCATACCTGGCACAGCCCAGACCTGGTGAGGAATTCAAAGTTAAATACCAAACCCGCCAGACAAGTCCTTGCCTTTAAGGACTTTATGCCATTGCTGGGTCAAGTGGCTAGGGAGGGCAGAGGTAGGGAGAGGTGAGGCCTGGGGACATTCGGAGGGGCCAAATGCAGGCATGTTGGGGTTGTGTGCACTTCTCGGGTTTCCTGGCTCAGAGGTCTTGCTGTACTATACATGGCTCCCCTGGTTGGGGGCATGTGTGGATGCAGTTTCTGGCAGAGCCCTCAAGGCTTTCTCTGGAGAGGTGCAGAGCTGCTCCCACCTGCACCCCCAGGTCCCTGACAGTCACCTTTCCTGCCCAGGTGGCCTCTCCTCGGAAGCAGCTTCCCCAGAGGCAGGGAGGAGCCCACTAGGGTATGGTGGTTTGGTCACTGGCCCTATTCCCAGGACTGAAGACCGAAAATGGGCCTGCATTCAATGACTGGGGGCTGCTCAAGCCAGCGCAGGCCCTTGATGGTGAAATGTCAGCCACTGACCCTAAATATCTAGGCTACATAGGGGCGTGGAGACACACATGTGAACTACAATCAAGACAAAAAGATGCAGGACGATAAGCGCACACTGATTACACAACACAATCTTTTTAAGCCTCAATGCCACTATCACCTCCTCCAGGAAGCCCTCCTGGGCTCCCCAGCCTGAATGAGGTGCCTTCCCTGGCACCTCATGTGTCTGTCCCACCACTATATCTGTCACATTAACGTACACTCTTCCCTGTAGGTCTGTGTTCCCTAGAAGACTGAAGATTCAAGAGAAGCCATGATTCTTTAGTCATAGTATCCCCAGGATCTGAGATCGGGGGGCTGCTCGGTTAATGCTTACCAACATGAGCTAAATGAGGACCAGAAGAGATTTAGGGGAAATTACGAGAATTTAGGAACTTAGTCCACTAGGTTCATTGAAGTCCTGCTTATCTTACTCTTTGATTTTCTGAGTTCAAGGGAGATCCTGATGCAGGTTCACGATCTCTGCAGCCTGAGGATGGGTCTGCACTTTCTTTTAGCAGTACCTTGCCATGCCTCTTTGCTTTTTCACGGTGCAGTCAGGGGTGCCGAGAACCCCAGACGTCAGCACTGAAGGGACCTTTGCCGATCAGCCAGTTCCCAGTGGTTCTCGATCTTTCTTTGGCCTCCTTTCTAAGGGTCCTTGGCACCTTCACTGAACCTCTCTTGGCTGTAAGATGTGGACACCAAACATGAGGGTTGCTGTGGAGAACAGACAAGCTCCATCCCGTGCCCGGTGCAAAGAAGGCGCTTAATTGAGTCGGCTGCTCATACTGCTGTAGTCATGTATGAAGCATCCGAGCCCCTACTGCAAACCGAGCCCAAATGATTCCGTCCTTAGAGAAGTCACAGGCCTTGGACCTCTGCTATTGGGGCCACTCTGTACAGCAGTTTAAAGCTGTCCCGTGAGCCTGCTTGTGAACACGTGCAGCCCCTTCCATCAGGAACCCCCTCCATTACCTGCCACCACATTCAATCGAGATTTGAAAAAGTACCTCTCATCCCAGCAGGTACAGTTGTCCCCTACTGAGAGTTCCTGATCTAATACATGCTTTCCTTTTAAAGATGAGGAAGCCCACGTGACCTGGATCTCCCTTGGGCCCAGGGGAGTCTGGGTGGTAGTTGGGATATTCCAAAGCATGGCATGGCCCATCACCTTTTTGGAAAAGCCACACCCATAAAGGGCATGGAGCCAGCCCTCTGGAACCCAGGATGGTGCACGTGGTAAAAGCACGGAGGTGTGGGTCCCGCTGGACAGCCCACGTGCAGGGCCGAGAGAGGCAGGCTGCAGAAGAGCCAGGAGAGGGTGGCGACGGGGCCACTGGTGCAGAGCACAGCTTGTCCCTGTCAGCCGAGGTGCTGCCTGAGCCGGGGTCAGCTGAGTTGCCCTGTTTACACAGGGATTCAGACCTGCCCCTCACCCCGTGGAATGTCTGCCTTGAGGCGTGCTCAGAGCCAGCCAGCTCTGCCTGGTGAGTATAGAGCAGCCTAGGCGCTGGGCACAAGTGCCAGGCATGGAGGAACAGGAGCGACACCTTGGGGACAGAGGTCAAAATGCACATGTTTATTTTCTAGAACAAAAGCTAAAAGAAGCAAGTTTCTTTCATTTTATTTTAAGAAGGACAAAAATTGTTATTAAAACATCTACATTATTATCAAGATACTAGACCTTATGAATATTTAATATTAAAGTGTGGTATTCTTAAATTTTTAATACACAGACATTTTAAAAGGACCCTTAAATTGATTACTGCCCAGCTAAGAAATGCAGCATCCCTCTTTGCCCCACTCCAAAGGGACAGTCAACTCACATCAGGGGCACCTGTCCCCATTACCATGTTCCCTGTGACATCTTGTCCCTGCCTGATGGCAGTGGGCACAGGCCGGATTCCACTGTCTGAGCCTCCCTGTCAAAGTCACAGCTGAAATAATCACCCTCCTCATTCAAAGCGTTCCCCTCCCCCCCATGACCTCTGGCCGCCTCTCGCTCGGGGGTCCAGCTCTGGCTAGGCCAGGAAGGCCCAGATCCTAAGGGGCCCTGGTCAGATAACAGGATAAGACGAAAAAATGTGGACTCTAATCCTCTTCCCTTGGGTGGGACACAAACACCAATCATTTGTTTTCTTTGAACATTCCCGCTCTTTCCCCACGAGGCTGGGGTGGTCTGGAAGCTACCAGGCAGAGCTGGGCCCAGGGGGGGCCACCTCTGCCCCTGCTGCCCTCATCACCTCTGACCATGGCTCCAGTCCCTAAGTCCTCACAAATGGCCTGATGACCCACCCCCCAAGTCTCTCCTAATTACACCAGGATGGCTGCATTTTTCTGGCCAAATTCTTTATCTTTAGCCCTCATTAGAAGTGATTCGTTGGATACCACACACATATATAATATTATATAGAGCGATATAGTTAATACCTGTGTATATATGCATCATGGGGGCGACATATATACACACTAAAAACAAGGCTGGTGACGACAGACTGCAACACCACGGATCAGGGGAAACAAGTGTCATTGACATTCACGGCCACGGCCCCCTCCTTGGGTGTGGTCTCCTCCCCTCCAGCCACACCACCAGCACCCAAACTCCGAGGTGCTGGCCTGCTGGGGCGGGGTGGGGGAGGAAGGTATGCATGCCACGATTACTGGGGAAGCTTGGGCAGTGGCGGCGAGAGGAACAGGGTTCTCTGCGGCCCGGGTGCCCGTCATCATATCGCACACTATCAATCCTGGCTTGAGGAGAAATAAGGGGTATTTATACTCTCCCTCACCCCCCGACTCAGCCTTGGTTCCCGGTTCCTTCCGGGGGGGGGGCCCCACTTCTTGTGCCAATGGTGTGGGGCATTCTGGAATGTCTCGGGAACCAGGGAAGGCTGGGTCTGCCCACAAGGGGTGAGATAGAGAGAAGAGGGGTGCACACAGACGTCAGAAGAGGGGGATGGGAGAGGGGCTTGGTGGGTGGGGGCAAGGGCTGGGGGTCAGCTGGGGTCCTAGGCAGCTGTTAGGGTCGGGGAGCAGGGAGAGGCTGGGGCAGATGGCCATATTGTATGTCCAGGTCTAGGGGCAAAGGGTGTTGGAAAGGACCATGCTGGGTCCCCAAGAAAGAGGGGGCTGTGTCCGATCCTGGAGTGGCCCGTGGTGCCCAGGGTCATGTCTCCCCTTTCCCCCCAGTACCTCATGCAGCACCTGAGCCTATGGGTGCCCTGCCCATGACCACTTCTTCCTGGCCAGCGCAGGGAAGTAATCTTTGCTGCTACACTCTCCACAACAACCCTCAGAAAGGGACTGTCCCTCCGGGGTGCTGACATGACCTTCACCAGCACCTGGGCGGTGCTGCCTGGGATCCCAGCTGCATTCAGAGGCTGTCACATCTCTGCTCAGAACCCGGAGGCTCCAGCTGATGAAGCGTCCTGAGTCTTCTGGCCACAGTTTGCACCCCAGTTCTACCTCATGCCATGGGCTGCAGACCCTAGGCAGAACACTCCCCACCTCTAGGCCTGTTTAGCTATCTGCCAAATGGGGGTTTGGGCTGGGTCATCTCCGAAGGCTCTGAGGACCTACAGTCTACAGTCAGTGGCCCAAGAGGCCAGAAGCTGGGCTGGTGGCCTCATTGGAGAGCCAGACTCCAGAGATCATCAAGCCCAGCCCCTCCTACACTTCCAACCAGAGGGGAAACTGAGGCCTCAGAGAGTAAGTGACCAGTACAGTGTCCCCAACTCCATTCTGGGGCTGCATTTTAAAGCTAATTGGGGACTCCTGCCCTCTGTTGTGTCCTGATCTGTCCCCAGGGAGGTGGGGGTGGGGTGAGGGTGGGGCAGGGAGAAGGACCCTCCTGCTGCAGATTCAAGTGGGGACCCCAGGCTCCCCAGCCCTGAGCTTTGGGCCCCCTTTAGGAGCAGACAGAAGTTAAAGCTGTAGCTGAAGCTGGAGGGGTCAGCCAGACCTCTCCTTCCCCAACCAGGAACGCTGGGGGGTGGGGAGGGGCTGCCCAGGGTTTCAGCAGGATGAGGACCCTGGGACCCTTGGGCTGCAGCACGTGCACCTGGGCTTGCACACCGGGGCAGTGGGGGCACACGGGATGGGTGGGGCCCCCGGGGCGGGGGACTGCCTGGTGAGGGTGGGCCCCCCACCCCCAGCCCTGGCCTGCCCTGGCCCTTCTACCAGGCCCTCAGTCCCCACCCCGCCCCCTGACCCTAGGACTTCTCCCAGGACCCAAACCTAGCCCTACTCCCCGGGGACGGTGGCAGCAGCAGGGCCTTCCGGGGCAGCACCAGCAGCGTCGCCGTCCTCTTGCAGCAGGAAGTTGTATTTGCCGAAGTCATCGTCGCGTGGGCACAGGAGCATGTCCTTGCGGGCCTTGGCCAGCTTCTGTTTCAGCACTTCGCGCCGGTCCAGCCACTCATTGAGCTCCTCCTGCCCGTGAGCGCAGCGGCACTTGTCCCCATCTGGGCAGGCCTTGCCCTTCTGGAGCCTGTGGGTGGCGGGAGGCTCACTGCCCAGCCCTGTGTCCTGTCCACCACAGGCTGCCGGACCTCGGGCCAGCTGCTTAACCTCCCCCAAGACGAGCCCCTCTCGGGCAGCTTCAGTCCTGCCGAGAGCTGGCATGTCCCAGCCTTCCAGGACTGCAAAGGAGGGTCTGGCCAGGTCCCACCCTGCGCCCTGCGCCTCACATCCAGGAGCAGCTGTGTCTGGACACCAAGCCCCCTAAACGCCACCTCCTGACCAAGAGGAGCCAGAGCTGGCCACGGCCTCCACCTCCTCAGGCCCACGGCCTGCCCACCCCACAGCCCTGCCCTCCCCAGGAGCACCTGTCACAGAGCCGGAACTCGCCCATGGGAAAGCGGTAGGCCCAGCCGCTAGCGTCGCTGTCAGACGTGAAGACCTTCTCCTTGTGCTTCTCGGACTGGATGTGCTGCTGCCACTGCTTCTTGCTGTTGCTGTTCTTGCCACAGAGCCAGCAGTGGTAGCCCATCTGGGGGCACAGCCACCGTGGGTGCCCACGCCTCACAGCCCTGCCTGGGGGCTGAGCCCCTCCCCACTGCCCGTCCTGGGTAAGGCTCTGAGCACAGCCGACGTGGTGGGGGCGTTACCATAATGTCGGCATAGTCTGTGGGCATCTGGATCTGCTTCTCCCCTTCGCGGGAACTGATTGGGGTCCCTTCTCCTGGCTTCCCTGGGTTGTGCTTCTTCAGCCACATGTCATAGGTTTGCTGCATGTCCAGGACTGGTGGGAAACAGGGACAGAGTGCCTGGTGAGAGGGGACCCGTCCATTCTGCCCCGTGACTCCTGCTGGACTGGGGAGCTGGGACATCCCAGGCCCTACCACTGGGCTGCCTGGTCAGCAAGAGAACCAGAGAGGGTGTGGCCTGTCACACAGAGACGAGGGCCCGGACGGCAAAGAGAGGTGCATTCACCAGGGGCTCTTGGGCCTGCTGATGAGTTGGGGTGTTGGCAATGAGGGGACACCGGGCTGGTGCCCGACCTGCCTGGTCTGCCCACTCACTCTTATTGTCCTTCATGAATGTCCACATGTCCCTCTCTTCTGGGCTGTGTGCGAAGGAGCAGTTCCCCACATACTGGCATTTGCGGCCATTCTGCGCGTGGATGCAGAGCTGTGGGGGGGTGAGGGGATAGCCTGCTGAGTCCCCCTGGATTGGGTCACTGCCCCAGCTGAAGGGCCCCCAATCCGAGGGCCCACTGCCACGCTGCACCCCACCCCCGGCGCTCACATCATATTGCTGTGGGAAGTTGCGAATGGATGGCAGTGGCCTCACTGACACCCATTTCCTCTTGGCCTTGGACATCACCAGAAGGACCCGCCGCTCCTTGGTCCAGCTGCAGGGCAGAGCAGGGGGCTGGTTAGGGAGGGTGTCTGACCTCCAGGGAGAGGACGGCCTCCTCACCAGTGGTGCCCAGCCCCCCTGAGCCCCCACCGGTGCCGCTCACCAGTGGTGCCCAGCCCCCCTGAGTCCCCACCGGTACCTCCTCACCAGTGGTGCCCAGCCCCCCTGAGCCCCCACCGGTACCTCCTCACCAGTGGTGCCCAGTCCCCCTGAGCCCCCACCGGTGCCCGCTCACCAGTGGTGCCCAGCCCCCCTGAGCCCCCACCGGTGCCTGCTCACCAATGCCGGGCCTTGGCACTGCAGTACTTGAGGTCTTTGTCAGGCTCCACCACCTGCCCGTTCCTCCAGCACTGGCCGCACACAAACTTCATCTGCAGGTCAAAGGTGCTGGGTCCATGCGCCCGTGGGGCACCCTGAGCGGGAGAGAGGCTGGTGAAGCCGTAGGCACAGGGCTCAGGACCTGGGGTTCATCACACAGGTGGCCTCTGGGCACATTAGGGCTGCCTTGGAATGGACTGGTCCATTATCATTTACTGGTGGGAAGTGACCCCCCCCAACACTAGGCAGAGGCTCAGAGGTTACTAATCCAACCACAGGTAAGTGGCCTGAGGACAGGGACCTGGCCTGAGGCAGGCGGTCATTCTTCTTTGCAGGATGGCAAAGCTATGCCATGGGGCACTGGGCCTAAGCAGCTTCTACTCTGGCATCTTGTCCTCGGCCCCACAGTGCCACTGGACCCGCCCTCTGATGGCAAGCAAGCAAGATACCCAATGCCTGGGCCATGACCAGCCCTGGCACAGAAGCTCTGTTCCCCAGCCAGGCCAGAGAGTAGCATCTTGGTTGGAAGGATGGGGCCCCTGGCAGCAAGAGAGGGTTGAAGCGTGTCGTGGCACCTTTGGGCAGCTAGGCCTGTACCCATTGCTAGGGACCATGGCAGCCGACCTGGGCAGAATGAAGTGGGGTTAGAGGGACAGGAAGTGGTGAGAACTCAGTGTTCTCTCTTTAGAAGACGAGGCTGTAGGCCCAGCCTCAGCCCCTCACTGCTTCCCAGCACGGCTCCTGGCCAGGAGTAAAAATAAACCACATGGGGGGTGGGGAAGAGAACTGGACAGGATTGGGAGAGAGGAGAGGAAAGGAAAAGGACAAGAGATGAGGGAGAGAGGGAGAGAGGGAAGGCCCACGGGGGCTGGGCTGCCCTACTGACGGCCTCGGCCAGGCCTACCCCACTGGCCAGCCTGCCCTGCTCTCTGGCTCACTGTCACATGCAGGCTGGTCTTAGGAGGGGCCAAGGGCCCAGCCTCACACAAATTGATCAGTGGGTGGGCCTGGCATGGGGAGGGAGCCATCCCTCATGTGTGGATGGCATGGAGGCCTCGTATCAGTCACCATCTCCTCGGCCCTGGGACCACCCCTCTGTCTCCACTGTCATTGTAAGTTGCAGTGGTCCCCTTCCTGGGGTGGGTATGAGGACAGGAATGGCCTGGGGCCAGTGCAGAGCAGGGACTCAGCCAGCTGCTGCGCAGTCAGCTCCTGCGAGCCTCAATCTACCCTGGGAGATGACAGGTAGGAAGACTATGGTCCCCATTTTAGAAATGAGGAGCCCTCAGGGGTGACAAGAATAGTGCAGGTGGGAGGGAGCAGAGCGAGGTCGAGCCAAGATGTCAGAGAACCTGAGGTTTACTCCACTAAGGGTGCCCCGGGCATGTCTCTACCGTGCTCTGAGCCCCTGTTTCGCCATCTGCAAGTGCCACAGCTCACTTTCTCAGGGCTAGGATGAAGATCAAGAGGGACGAAAGATGATACAATCAGTGGGTGTAAGTTTGAGGAATACCCAGATACTTACATGGCCTCAAGAATCTCCCTAGAAGATACTTATTAATTACAAAGGGGAGAAATATAACTTCATAGTAGAGAAACCTTCACAGTGGAGGTACCTTTAATCAAGTTATCAAGTTGTCACCAAAGGGACAAATCAGATGATGTGCCTTCTGATAAGTGAATTAAGAGGAACATAACATCACCCTGAGGTGAAGAACCATCAGACAATCCTGATGGACAGGCCTTTAACAAAGCAAGCGGCTCTTCCCAAATGTCAGTGTCATGGAAGACATAGAAAGACTGAGGAACTGCTCTGGATTAAAGGACACTAAAGAGACCCAAAGAATGGATGAATGCAGTGTGTTACGAGGAATTTGGGGACAATCCACAAATTCTGAATAATAGTACACCAGAATCTGAACAAATACACCATGTTATTTTTGTGGTATTGTAACTGTCCTGTGGTTATTACATAAGAGCGTCCTCATTTTCAGCAAATACACACTGAAGTATTTAGCAGGAAGGGGGCATCATGCCTGCAACTTACTCTCCAATGGTTCAGAAAAAAGTGTGCATATTTCTGTATATAAATGTATACTATGTGTGGATGTGTGTATACACACACACACACACACACACACACACACATACACACACGACACAGTGAGTGTGAAATGTGGTAAAACGTGAACATCTGGGGAATCCAGAAAGGGTATACAGGAATTCTTTATACTATTCCTACAATTTCCTGGGAAGTCTGAAATTATGTCCAAGTAAAAGGATGGGGCCTGATCTCACCCCTAATGCCAACCTGGGACTTACCAAGCCGCTGCTGGCCTTCCCAGCGTGGGCCTCCATCTGCTGCCAGTATTTCTTAGATTCCTGGACGATGTCTTCGTGGGTCATGCCTGGGGAGGGCGGGAACAGACACTAATGTCCCTGATGGAGCTCAGTGAGGAGAGGGACAGGGCCTGTAGATGCTGGTGCCACTGCAGGCCCAGGCGGAGGAGCCCCCCCCCCCCAACGGGGGCCTGCCAGGGAAGACATGGGGTACAGGGAACTTCTCTTCTCTGTTCATCTGTGATTGGGACAGAGGCCTGCTCCAAGCCTTCTTGCAGCCCATCTCCCTCCCTCCACCCTTGCCCCTCTATTCTCCACCCAGTAAGCAGGGTGACTTCTAAAAAATCTTGATCAGACCGTACAACTCCACCCACTTAAAACCCTCCAGACCCTTCATATCACATTTAGGACAATTCCAACGCAGTCGGGTCCCTGCCGAACCTTCAGGCCTCATCTCTAACAGACTCCACCCACCCACCACCACCCCCCAGGCACTAAGCTGCTCTGTCCTCACGGGCAGTCTTTCTGGACCAAGCTTGCTCCTGCCTCAGGGCCACCAGCTTTACTGTTCCCGTTGCCTGGAATGTTGTCCCCCCCCTGGATCAAATGCCACCTCCTCAGAGGACTTCCCCACCATCTTACCCATATGGCCCACCCTGAATCCCCCTCCATCTTGCTGCTCTCCTTTACTTTCCTTGTAGCACGGATACACATCTGAAATTATATCACCCTATTCCACCAACTTGAAGACATCGATTGCTACATGTACCATTATTTTATGTTCCACACAAAAATGCTAATTAAGTTATGATGTGCAGTAGGGAGAAATGTGTGTCATAGAACAGACGGAATACGGGGTTTATTACCCACTTCTTATACTGTCTGCCTCGCCCTCACTTGCTCGTGCCAGCTCTCTGAGAGCAAGGACCTCACTGGGTCTTGCTCAGCCCCCTGACCTGGAGCGGGTGCTCACTGCATCCCTGTTAGATGAATGAGTGAGTGAATGGCTTTTAACCTCCTCAGCTCTGACCCAGAGATGAGGATCTCATAGGTGAGCAAGTGGAGGCTCAGCGAGGGGACGTGACCTATGGACGACCACCCCGGTAGCCAATGGAACAGGAGTCCAGCACTGCCTGCCGCTTCCTTCTCCACGTGCAGGGCCCGGAGAGGGATCCCCTGAGACCAGCAGCTCCTGAGAGCTGAGCCTTTGCATTCTCTGTGATGTCGAGGAAGCATGGGCTCCTCCGGAGGTAGCCTCCCTCCCATGTCACCACCCTCCTCTGAACTGCTGGAGTCCCCCTGCACCTGCCATCAATCGGCCCCTCCACCCTCAGCCAGCTCCATGCCTCCTGTGGCCTGCCCCGCCCGCCCCCCCACCTGAGTACTGCTGCAGCAGCCAGACTTTGAGCTCGATGAAGCTGTGGGCAAAGTGGCAGCTGTCTTCCCGCAGGCAGCCATAGCGGACCTCATGACGGCACACGTCGAACTGGAAATGCTCCTGGAACTGGCGGATCTTAGAATACTTGAGGGAAGTGGAGCGGACGATGTGTACCAGGCACCTGGGGGGCAGGGGCAGGCGGTACAATACGGTCTGCAGCCCCGAGCCTGCCCCCACATCCTGGCAGGGGAGGGGCTTCTCCCCGGGTGCCTCCTGCCCTATTAGCCATTTCGAGAACACGATGGCATGGTAGGTGAGAGGTAGGGGTCCTGTATCAGGCACTCCTGGGTTAGAGTCCCAGCTGTATGACCCTTCCCTGGCCTCAGTCTGGGGCCAGCTCAAAGATGGAGCTGCCCACAAGAGTAGGGCACCAGGTCCCACCTGCTACAAGGCTGGGAGAAGGGCGCACCCATGGGTGGGAGAAGGAGCATCTCCCTCGAGTTCCCCAGCACAATGCTCCAGAACTGGTCCCGCACCCAGAGGAATAATAACCGAGTACCTCCTCCAGGCCAGGAACTTTAGTTACCCTCACAGCAGGCCCAGGAGGTTGGAATCTCAACAGGCCAGATGAGGAAACCAAGGGTCACAGCGGTCAGAGGATATTGAACAGGCCCTTGACTAGACTGGGACTGAGTCCCATGTCTGTCTGACTCCATCATCCTCACTGGGGCAGAGCCAGTGGGTCAGAAGGAGCAAAGGTGGGTGTCTGGCTGACCCAGCCCCTCCCACTCACTGTGCAAAGCCAATGTCACAACAGGGGAGGACACTTGATGGGAGTCAGAGATGTGGCCTCCCACCTGCCTGGTGAATAAGCTACTTCCAATCCTCAGCTTTCTCATCTGTACAACAGAGATAGTAACTCCACCCTCATAGGACTGAGAGATCATCCCAAATACCCAAGGAGACACTTGGAATATGGAATATGCTCAATAAATGTGATTCTGTCCTTTCCACGTGGATGCTAGATCTGAGTCCCAATTCTGCCCCTTGCTTTAGGTCCACCCTTTGGCCTCATCTGCTTACCAGGCATCGGGCGGTACCACAGGGACTCTCCCCACGCCCCCAGCCCTGGGCCGGGCTTCAGGCCCCACTCACTTGTTGTTATAGAAGCTGTGCTTGGCAGCCAGATTGGAGCAGACTGACGGAGAGTCCTTGGTACCTTTGCTGATGATCCGGGGTTTGCTGTCAAAGCAGATCTGCCCAGGAGGGGTGGGCTGGGACTCAGCATGGCCAGCCAGGGCGGACACACTGGGTCCCTGCAAGTCCGGCCCTGAGTCACTGAATTGATGGAGTGAGGAAGGGACTCCCAGGGCCTGTGGCCCCTGCCTCTCTGGCTCTAGCTCACAGGTAACCCGGGCCTTGGCTCTCTCGGCTCCTGCCTCTCCAAATGCCTGGGATAAGGGTTACTCCATGCTTCTGAATCTCAGTTTCCTCCACTGTAAACTGGGAATAACCACATGGTCTGTCCCACACGGTCACTGTGAAGCTTAGAAACAATGTAACAAAACTGTGGTGCTTTGTAAAGTACATGCAGCCGCCCGGCAGGAGCTGTGATTCCCAGGCCGCCTGCTCTGAGTCAGAGGGAAAGGCTGGCTGTGCGATGGGTTGGGGTTGGGCTGAGCCGCACCACACCAGGGAAGTGGGCAGCGAGGTACGGTGGGCATGAAGCCAGCACGGCTGGACGAGGAGGATGGGTAAGTACCGAAGCACCTGGGCCGAGCCTGACCTAGGGTGGCCGTAAGGTAAATCAGCTGTGAATTTTCTCTTTCTGGCCTCAGTTTCCACCTTCAGAACATGAGGAGGTTGGATAGGATCTGGGCTCTAGCATGCTAGGATCCTCTGGGCCTAACTTTCTGACTGTCCAAGGACCTACTGATTCTGGGGTCAGGCATCCAAAACCCACAGGGTCCATGATGGCGTGGGCCGGGGAGCCCCTCGCAGCCCCCATCTGTGCCACCGACTAGGCAGGCAGGTACCTCGCAGAGGAAAGTGAAGATGCCTTGATGCTCCTTAAGGAGCTTGGCGATGGTCAGGCTGCCACGCTTGACGCCCCCCAGTGGGTCAAAGAGCAGGTCGCGGTTGAGCGTGCCCTTCCGCTCCTCGGTCCACACGTCGATTTCCTCCTGATGGTAGGCGAACGTGCAGTTATCCCCGTACTTACAGTCCTGCTTGTTAATCATGTCTGCAAAGAGGCAACAGGACACACGTTCTGCCAGGCAGGACAGAAGCCCGTGGCGCCCCCACAACCACAGCTACGGCCCAGAGGGGAGCCCAGCAACCACCCAGTGGGGCTCAGGCTCCTCTCTGACACGGAGGGATGGTGCCCTGCCATCCATGAGGACAGCACGGCAGAGCTCCGGGAAAGCCCTTCCCAGGCCAGGCCCCTGCTTTGCTCTGCACCGGGATGGGTGGGACACGCAAAGCATGGCCATTCTGCTCCACCCCCCCCCCACAGCAATGCCTCGTTTGGGTCAGGCAAGATCAGACGATGAAAAGGGCTCGGTAGAATGAGTATACAAGCCTCTAAATAAACACGAGGGACTGTATTGTTTTATTGTTGTCATTATTAGGTTGGTGCAAAAGTAATTGCAGTTTAAAAGGTTTAAAACAATTGCAAAAACTGCAATTATTTTTGCACCAACCTAATATTATTCACCAGGAAGATGCCACTGGTGAGAGCCTGGGCCTTGGCATCGGGCTGATTGGGCTAGGACTCCATTATTCCTGAGCCTCAGTTGTCTGTTCATGAACGGTGAACCCTGGGTCCTTATGAAGACTCAGTGAAATAATAACTAAACCTCCTGGGAGCCGGGGAGCTGGGAGGGTGGAGACCTGCCATTTCCTGGGGATGGGATCTGTTTTTCTTTTTTTCTCTCCCTCCCGTTCACTCTAACTCTGCCTGCCCCATCCCTCTGCCAGGCTGCAGGCACATGAGGATGAGAGGCTGGGTGCCTGGTGATCGCCAGACTGTACTCTATGCTGTGACCAGCTCTACACCAGGGGAGCCTGCAGGAAAGGGCTTCCCTGATGCAGGCGCTGCTGAAGGAGCAGCAGAGGACAATCGAGTTCACAGAGCACGGCATGTGCATGCATGTTTGGGGAATGGTTAGGGCAAGCGTAGAATTGGGATTTCATGCACACTGGCCAGGGGATACTGCCAGAGGCCTTTGAGCCCACAAGTGATATGTCTTTAAGATCCTGCCAGGAAGACAGTGAGCTGGTCCAAAAGGCCTGGGTGGGCCACACCGCAGGCTGCATGGGGGACAAAAGCGAAGACTGGGGAGGGCTCCCAAAGATTGTTCCCTCACCCCGAGTTGCTGGAAGGATTCATGATGGTGGGTACAAAAGAATGACATTACAAAACGCTTAACAATATTGTGACCGCCATGTATTGCCATGTAGACTGCACCAAGACACTTGGTTGGGGAATAGAACAAAGCAAATGAGGTACATGATAACTGTCCACTAAATATCAACCAAAATGACATGAGCCAGAAACGAGGACAATGACAACAGAATCTAAAAAAGCTAACATTTATCGAGACCTTACTATATACCAGTCCTAAACGCTTTGCATGGATTGTCTCCACAGCCCTTTGGGACCCTGCAGCGGTAACAGAAGCTAGCTCTCCAGCAACTGTCTCATCCTCACACGTGAGAGCCACCAGCTCCAACAGAACATGCCGAGTGTTCCCGCCTATCTATGGAGCTGGTCGGGGGAGAGACGCTCATTCTGATGTGGGATTCATCCTCCATGTACCACACCCGCTCTGTCTATCTGTCTACCTATGATGAGGAGCAAAGCAGCAGCTGGGCAGGGGACAGGGCCGCCCCGCCACAGCTCACCCACCTTTACACAGGTAGTAGGAGCCCACGAAGCTGGTTTTGGTGGGCCGGGGCCGGATTCGCTTCCAGGTCTGGTCCTCTGAGCTCCGGAGCCGGCCGAGCAGGATGTCCCGCTTGCACTTGTGCTCAAGGCCCTCTCGGTAGGTGTAGTCACCCGCCCTGGGGCCTGCAGGGTGGGCAGGGACTATGATTCCGGAAGCGGAACCGAAGCATGATGGCTGCCAGGCCCAAGCCATGGGAATTGACGCCCCCTGTCTAAAAATCTACCTCCTTCACCTCCACCTCCCGCCATACCCTCCCCTGCCATATGCACCCTGGGGGGCCCGGGTTAAGGGGAGGCCCTTCAAGGAGTCCCTTTCTGCCACCACCCTGACTCCCTAGTGAGCCTGACCGTTTCAACGTTTCCTTAGAATGAAGATAAGTAGTGCCTGGCAATGAGCAGCCCCTCACAAGCGCCCACCCCTTTCTTTTCCTGCCCTAGACAGGCATTGCCCAGATTCATCCTCCTTCTCCTCCTGCTCCTTCTCTTTCTGGTCCTCTCAAATCTTCTGACCAAAGGCCTACTCTCCCCAGACAATGGGGTGAGGGGCTTCCCCAGCACAGGGGGCAGCGGGCAGGGGGCTCAGGGAGGCAGCATGATATCCATCCACGCAAGGAAGAGCTTCCTCAGACACAGCCATCCAACAAAGTGGGGTCCTGCTCCCCGCCCCACAGGTCCATGGAGCTCTGGCGGGATGACTCTCAGTCAAGGGAGACGTGTATGTGAGGGCGGGGTCTTGCAGTGGATGGATGACAGCAACTGGATGATCTCTAAGGCCCTGTCAACTCCAGCACCCGAGATGGAATTTTAACCCTGGGATCCTATGAGAATATCATTCTAAAACCTCAGGACTGTGGGATTCTAGCAAATGAAAAGCCATAAATCTTAGAGTCTACCATTCTGAAATTTCAGATGTGCTGAAAATTATCTATCAAACTTGGGCACCTATTCTAAACTGCTTCTACTGTCTCCCTTGGATTTGGGGGCTGGGAGACAAGGAACTACATTTCCCAGAGTCCTTTGCCACCTGGATTCTAGGTAATGTTTGAATTCACCCAGTGAGATGCATACAGTGGACTGTGAGGTGGAGTGTGGAGAGAGGTACAGGCCGCATTTCCTCTGGCAGATGTGTTTTCGTAGCAGCCAGCTGGACTCTGCATTCCATGGCCAGGTACCAGCCTCTGGGCAGTGGTCCCCTCCGTCCTCCAGTTTTTCCAGCATTTTTGAAACCCCAACACCCACATTATATCCTTGTCTGCTCGAAACCCCCGGGGCGGGGGGGTCTCCTGTTTCCCACACTCGTCTTTGACTGGTACACTAGCATTCTGTCATTCTGGGATTCTACTCTCCTGAGATTCCCGGCATCTCTGGGCAGAGGGGTGGAGTACGAAGGTGTGACATTACCTGTTTTGGGGTAGCAGAGCTGGCAGGCCTGCTTGAACTCGTGGGTGGCAGCCAAGGGGTTCTTGATGAGCAAGGCAGTATTGGGCATGGAGGGCTCTGGCTGTGACGGGAGGAAGATGGCCATCTTGGGCACTGGATGATGGCTGGAGCCTCTGGGGCCAGCCTGGGCACCAGAAGTGGGAGACTCTCTGACATCCCCTCATCCCACCCAAGAGCAGAACTGTAACCCAAGATCCTCCCTGTTCCTTTACCCTCCCAGCTGGGGCGCTCCTTATAACATGATCCAAGAATCCAGAACAGCAGGACTGGACCAGCCTAGTGGGGTGCATGAGTGAGCGATCTTGGCCCAGAACCTTTCCTTAAGTGGAAGCGCAACATGAAAGCAGAGAAATTGGGGCCTATGTAGATGCCCTCCCCAACCCACAGCCTCTATCTCCCAAACCTCCACAGCATCAACAGATGGGGAAGAAGGCAAGACTCAGAGAGGTTAGGTGACTTCCCTGGGGCCACACAGCGCCTGTCCAGGTTCAGGCATGAGTTCAGACTCCATAACTCCTGGTCAAGTGCTCTCCTACACTCAGAATCTGGCTGAGTCCTGAGACCAGGGATGTGAGAAGTTACGTAGCCCCTCTGAGCCCTGATGTTCTCATCCGTCAGACCCTGGTACCCTCTGCTCACCCTCCCAGCACGCAGCACAGTTTGGAAGGACTAGATAAGACTACCCCTGGCCCATCAGCTCTAAAGGGGCCCCTCCTTGGGGAATGCAGCAGAGGGCCCCCCCCTCCTCTGGAGCCCACAACCACTCGCCCTCCACCCCCCGGAAGGTATGAGATGCCTGGTAACTGACCCTTGACAATCACTCACCGAGGGGGCTGGTTTCTGAGTACTGCTTGGGGGACGATGGTCCTGTGAGTTGGTATCTTCTGGGCAAGGAGAAGGCACAGAGGGTCACTGCCCTGTTCTGAAGGGCATGAGGGGCCCTCCAAGGACTTTTCCCTCCACATTTCTAACCTGGAGAAGCCTCCCAGGCCACACACCCTCTCCTATTCGTGCTGATCCCTTAACTTTGCCCCCGTGGCGGCTGCCCAGGGACACAGAAGCGCCCTAGCCCGAGCATGTCCACCTGTGCTTACACCTTCTGCACACACACACTGTCCCCAGGAGAAAGCCAGAGCTCCTCAGCATGGCTCACAGGTCCTCTGAGACCAGCTCAGGTCACCACGGCTCCAACCAGCGCCCCCTCTGGCCGACCACTCTGTTCATCTGCCAGTCCCTCCCTCCTGCAGGCCTGTGTCCTGCTGGCCGTGCTGCTTCCTCGGCTGGTAGATGACCTTCTTCAAGACCCCGCTCAGCCATCACCTCCTCCAGGAAGTTTCCCTTGGCCCCAAGGCTGCGTGAAGCCCCTCCTGTCACCCCGTGAATCCCCCCCAGCCATGAGCACCCCACTAGGTTTGACTGTGGAAAGCTGGTCCTGAAAGGGCTCAAATGGGCCTGTACCCTCTCTGGATCCCTGGCACCCAGCTCAGAGTGGTGCTGAAGGAGCCCACAGCTTGGCAGCCCTTCCCCCCTGATCAATTATCCCATGGGATCCTGCAGCCTGGCTACCCCAGGGCCCTGGCAGGCAGGGCAGAGAGCACCAGGCTGCCAAGTCTGGAGTCCTAGACGATTCCAGCACTGCTGTTTGGTCTTGTACTAGACACCAGCCCCCCAGGCTTCAGACCCACACTGTGCTGAGCGCTGCAGGAGACACAGCAACTCAGAACATGTGGCCTTGGACCGTGACGGGGTGAAAGGACCTGGGCTTTGGCAAAACACAGTTGTAATCCCAACTCCACGCTGCAGATACTGCAGAGGTGATGGCACTTTGCAAACCGTCAAGGGGTTGGGGGGTGACCATGCCCACCCAGGCCTCACCCATGAAGGAGTTGGGCTTGTCCAGGGAGCCCCGGGTTGACCCAAAGCTGTCCAGGGCGTCCAGCCGGGTCTCCGAGTATGGCAGCAGGTCCAGGGAGTCCAGTGCAGAGCCCGGGGGGTCGAGGGCATCCAGCACAGAGGCAGCCAGCTTCTTGGAGGGGTCCATGACGAGGCCAAAGGAGGCAGGGGGCAGTGGGCTGGAGACGGGGATGGAGCCACCTACCACGGGTGGCAGCAACGGGGTCCCACCAGGAAACACGGGTATCAGCTGAGGCAACTCGCTGGGCACACTGCTGCCAGGCAGGCCACCCTGGACCAGAGACTGCAAGGTGGGGAACAGAGGGAGGAGTTGGAGGAGAACTTGACCACCCGGGTCTGGGCCTAGCCGGGCACTGCAGGAAGGCCGACCCCTCCGTGCCTCAGCCCCGACCTTCCCCAGGACCTGTAGCCAGCTACCGTCCCTTCCGGCTGCCAATTATGCAGCTTCATGTTTCTCTCCCCAGTAGGTCTCTTTCCCTCCCAAGGCCTCAGTGTCCCCACCAGTGACATGGAGATGAGGCCTTCCCTCCACCCGTTGTGGGACGTCAGGATGTGGTGGGATCCCAGGTGGAAGAGGGGTTCAGAGGGGCAGGAGGATGGCGGCATGGCTCACCAGTGAGTCCAGGAGAGTATCGAGCTCAGGACCAAAGACGTCCCCGTCAGAGAAGTCGTCCAGGCCCTCGGTGCTGGGAAGGGCCCTGCTGCTGCTGTCCAGGGGAGCCAGCAAGTCCAGAACGTGAGGGAACAGGGGCATCGTGGGGGTAGAGGGGAGGGGCGCTGGGGAGCCTCGCAGGTCCACGTAGCAGTCTGTGGAAGCGGGGTGTGGGCTCAGGAGCCGCGGGGTGGAGAGGGGGGCCCAGGGCCCTGGGATCCTCAGCCAACACCTTCCATCCTTTCTCCAGCTCCTGCCAGGAACCCCGCCCGTCCCGCTGGCCTGACCCCATTGGCAGGGGCTCAGTCACTAAGGAAGGCCACCACAGAGCGGGAGAGGGTCCGTCAGTCCCACAGTATGTCCCTAATGGGCCGGGCTCAGTGCTACCCATCCTACCTCTGGGGAAGCAGTGCCCTCTAAGGGACAGTTTTAAAGGGACTTTTCCTGGAAGCCAGTGAGGAAGAGAAGGGGAGAGGAGGATTCAGAGAGAAGTGGACTCCCAGTGGGCAGCCAGCCTGGCGAGGAACAGGGACCAGGGCTACTCCACTGTGAGGCAGGTGCCGCCCTCCCAAGCTGAGGGTGCTCTCCCCTCCCCTGGGGAACTTTTCCTGAACTATTTGCTTTCATAGTCCCCAGGGCAGGGAGTCCTCAGGACCCCCTATCTTCGGGGCTGGGTCTTGACTCATCTGACCTCTCGGGGATCGTGGGGCTGAGCCCTTCCCAGGGTCCCATCTCCACCCCGTGCGCTCATATCAGGGACATTACCTGTTTCAATGTCATCTATGGACCCCAATCCATTGGAGGTTCCCTGTGGAGAGGAAGGACATGGCGGGTAAGGCAGACGTAGGCTGGGCACCATTACTGTTGCCAAGAGGGAAGAAGGACCCTGCACAGTCCCCTCAAACCACTCCAGCCTCCTGGCAGTTCTTCCCACACATTGGGCACTCTCCTGCCTCAGGGCCTTTGCACTGGCTGTTCCCTCTGCCTGGTTCCTCAGACCTCCTTATGGCTCATCCCTCATCTCCTTCAGGTCTTTATTTACTCAAGTGTCTCCGTCTCCCTGAGGTCCTCCCTGCTCACTGTTTAAAACTGCAACCCCTTCCCAATAGGCTCAGCTCTTCCCAGTCCCCTTCTCTATAGCGCTGATCACTTTTTGCTTACCTTTTGTTTTTTTCATGCCTAATCCAGTTCTGGCCCAATGGCCAGCCCAGGGCCGAGAAGGGGTTGCCTGGGAGCATAGTGAATGAATGAATGAAAGTTCCTTAATGCTCTGGAGGGAGGGAGACCTGCAACTGCCTTGTGGTGTGACACTGGCCAAGGCCCCTGCTCACTCTGTGCCTCAGTCTCCCCTTATGTACAATGAGGAGGGAGGACACCTCTTAGAGCCTGTTCCTCATCTTCCAGAAAACCTCATATCCACTGCTAAGTTCCTGTGTGGTAAGTGGTAGGGGTCATGCGTGCACCGTGCCCTGCCACCCCCCCAGGACAAGGACCGGGTGGTCTGGTCCCAACTTCCTGTCTTTCTACTTTCTTTCCCTCAGCCTTCCTGCTGCCATTGCTTTCTGTCTCAGGGGGCTATGAGTGAGGCTACCCTTGACAGTTCCCCTGAAGTGTCTACTCCTACCACCAGTAGCCACGGCTTGTCCCCCACACTTTGCCGCTGTTGTCATAGGAGGCACCTCTTGGGAGGTGGAAAGCTGTACACCCCGGAGCTGTCCTCATGAGCCTGACTCAGGCCCAGGCTGTGAGTCACCCCCCCTTCCCAGGGCAGGTGCCTGGCTCAGAGCAGTGGGGACAAGGATAGACTGAGCCCAACCCTTCAGTCTGATGCCCCTGTACCCACGGCCTGGCATCATTTATACCCCAGATAGTGAATTCAAAGCTCTCATGATGGATGAAGCACGAGACGTTGTTCCTGGAGACGGGGAGGGAGGCTTGGTGTCTAGGCCCCAGCCTACCTGATCTGCCACACCAGCCGCAGTGCCGTTGCTGAGCAGAGAAAAGGTTTCCAATTCCTGCCAGAGATTGGAGAGAGGTGGGAAGCGATGAAGCTTCTGGAAAGATGCTCAGGTCCCATTAGCCAGGGCAGCAGAGGGGTCTGTGGTACCCTCAAAAGCCCCCTGCCCTTAGGCCTGCCAGGAATCACCTGCACTATCTCTCTGGATCAGATTTAGGTGTTTTATTCCTACAACCATGACCTGAACAGAGGACTTCCACACATGCTCCTACTGTGTGCCAGGTACTGTGCCAGGTGCCATCTCATTCGCTCATTTTGATCCTCCCGTAAACCCTCTGAGGTGGGCATATTATCCCACATTCCAGGTGCAGAAAACAAGGTGGAGAGAAGACTAACTTGCTCAAGGTCACAGCAGACTTTAGAGCCACACCCTCTCCTACATGCAGCTTCCTGGCACACAGTAGGTGCCAAGTGAATATGGATTTGAATGAGCCAAACAGATACCAACATTTCAAGTATTTCAAATATTCACCCTACATTTCTATTTGAGAACACAGGGCTGAAGGACGCCAGTGTCAACTCAGGACACCTCCTGCGTACTACAGTCGGCCAGGGCAAGGAGGGAACAGATTTTAACAGCTGGTGTCTAAGGTGAGCTGGAAGCTTTGGCTGTTCTTTCCTTTCCCAAAAGGTTCTGAAAGTCATTCCAGGGCTTTCAGCCAAAGAGAGGGAAGTTCACCTGCCGTCCAGCTCTCCCCTCTGTCCTGGCCTGGCTTTGGCCTCCCTCACCCACATCTCCCAAAGGCCTGATCCTCTCTTCAGATTCCCCATCTCCATCCTCACCCATTTCCCAGCACGCAGAGCCCACCTACCTGGGGCCTCTTATACGCCTTCCGAACTCGTAGCCCAAGCTTCTGAGCCAGCTCCTGACCCAGCTGAGTTACACTTTCATCCTGGGAAGGCAAGATACAGGGTGGAGCAGGTTAGTCTGCCCGGCTCACACAGCTGTGCTGAGGACACCCTGTACAGCCCTGCAAGGGGGCCCACCATCACCCCACATTACAGACAAGGGGGTGAGGCCCTGGACGGATCACTGCCTGCCTGAGTCACACAGCTAGAGCAGGGTGGGGCTGGGACCAGAAACCCATGCTTCTCTTTTTTCTTTCATTGTGGGGAGGGGAGAAGAATAGTTTATCTCTTTATTTCCATCATTCAGCAAGCAATAGTGTCACTGCGGAAGGTTGAAATGTTACAGAAAGAGCAAGTGCTCCCCTGGCCCACCCCACTCTCACCCTCGGCTTCTCCCCAGAGGGAGCACACCTTGTAGGGCTGATGTGTTTCCCTACAGATCTTTTCTAGGAATTTACAGACACGTACATGAACCTATAAAGGATCTTTAGTTTGCTCTGTGGGGATTTTCTTTCTTTTTTTATATAAGTGGGATCATATTATACCTATTGTTCTACAACTTGCTTCTTTTACCAAACAATGTGTTGGAAAGCTTTGCAAGTCACAGGCTGTGCAGAGGCCCAAAGGAGCGAGGACGTGTGAAGGTTAGCGAGCACCTGGCCCTGGGGGAGTGCTCAGGAACGGCACCCAGCACAGCTTCCTCCTTCCAAGTCCGTGGCACGGCACCTGTCCCATGTGCGGGCCACAAGCTAAGGGCCAAGAATACCAGTGTCAGGGCAGACGGAGTTAGGCCTCCTGGAGGCTCCCGTCTAGTGGGGGGAGACCAACCAGTAAGCACAGAAAGAGGGGCTGTGGTCTGAGCAGTGAAGAGGTAACAGGGATGCTGGGACTTCCTGGGTGCTTGTCTACCTCCCGCCTCACTGAAGAGCTCCTGGAGCCCAGGGCGGGTCTAGTTCATCTCTGGTCCCAGTGCCCAGTTAGTGTTTGCCCACGAAGACTGGAAAACAGGGGAATTCTTCAACTCAGAGTCCAAAGTCCTCACCTGGGTACTTTCCTCAGGCAAGTTACCCGCCCTCGCTGGGCTGTACAGTGGAGTAAAAGCCACCCGCCCTCCCGAGAGTGGGTATCCAGGACAGCTAGATGTGGACCTGCTGTGAACGCTGGAAATGCAGTATGGATCGGGGACAACTGTCATAAGAAAGGTGCTCATTGGGAACTAAACTGAATTGGGGAAGCAAGAATAATAAACAAAAAGGAGAATAACCGAATGCTTTCTGAACACGTGCAGTGTCCAACCATTGTGCCAACTGCCGCCTGTAATTTCTGATTCCCCCCTTCGCACAGCCCTCCGATGCATGGTATGCTATCACTCCCATTTCACAGGGCTGCAAATCAAGGCTCAGAGAGGCTGAGCTGTGTGTCTAAGTCACACTGCTAGTAGGTAGCAGTCCCAAGATTAGGACCCAAGCTCAGGCCAGCTCTCTGGCACTAATATCCTTGACCATTGAGCTCATGACTTTCTCTCTGCTCTGTTTGCCCAAATCTTTCTTGCTTCTTCTAGTCCCACTCAAGCCCCACGTCCTCCAGGGAATCCGCCAGGAACCTGACCACTCTTGAGCCCTCTCATCCCTTCCTGGGCAGAAACGACCTATCCCCAAGTTCTTTCATGCCCATTATTTGAGGGATATAGTAAGGTGGACACTTTATAGACGTGGAGCTGATGTGCATAGATTTGAAGTGGTTTATCCAAGGTCATGCCAGGGGTCCGAGGTGGAACCAGGCCTAGACCCCAGAACTGTTTCCATTTGTCTCCTGGTGGACTGTGGGTCCCTGAAAGGGACAGATCTTGGCACTGCATGGGCACTCAGTAAATACTTGTTAAGTGGATGAATAAATGGGGAGCAGAGAGGGGGGATATGCCCAGACGTGAGTGGGCTGGGCAAGCGAGGCTCTCTATTGGTCATTTCCCATTGTCTCTTCCCCACTTAATGACAGCCTGGACATCAGAACCCCACACATGTGGCATCCCTTTTAGTCCTCACTGCAACCCTGCCCTCTATGGAGGTTGAGTGCTTGCTTCAAATATTAGCTCTGCCGCCCCCTAGCTGTGACGTTGGGAAAGTTCCTTTCTCTCTGTCATCTTTAAAATGGGGTAATTGTATCTACCTCAAAGGGTTGTTTATTGTGAGTTAATACAATAGGTCTTTAGCAACACCTGGCACACAATCAGAGTTCAGTGTTAATATAACTATCCGCAACAGTACATCACACAGGAGGAAACTGAAGCTCAGAAAGAGGTGGTGGTCACGTGGCCCAAGTGAGGACTCACGCAGAGGGCGCCTGGCCTCAGAGCCTGGCCCTTGTGTGGACGCACAGTGGCACTCACGTGGGGCAGGGCGAGCGAGCAGCGGCTGCTGCACTCATAGGCCTCCTTGTGACGTCCCAGCTCGTTGAGGGCACGCGCCTTGCGGAATAGCGCCCGGATGTTCTCGCCGTCCAGGCCCAGCGCCTTCTCGCTGTCCTCCAGCGCCTTTTCAAACAGGCCCTGCCAGAGAAGAACAGGTGGCTCAGTGGTCAGCGCCTACTCTCCTCCCGCCCCCGGGCCTCCGGCCCTCTACCTCACTGAAGACCAGCAGAGGTGGAGCCTGGGGGAGGACCAGGCTCAGAGAAGGGGGCTCCAGAGCTCAAGGAAACAGCTCTAGGTCAAGGGCATCTGTGTGTCCAGCTGAAGAAGCTGCCAAGGGGCACTGGCAGGTCACTGGAGGGGAGGGACTTTCACGTTCTACAGGGATGAGCTCCGTCACACAGACGGGTCTATTTTATATCTGCCTTCGGTTCAGAACACCATGGACTGACAGCCATAAAGGCACCTCTGAGAGGAAGTGATACCATGAAGGCAGGCTGCGGACAGAGTGTGCCCAGGCATCTGGTAGACTCGTTTATCCAGAACGCCCAGTGTGGATTGCAGAAGTGTCCCGGGAGCCTCACAGGGCCCACAGCACAGCGTCCCACAGGATCTGGGGAGAGACGGGGTCAGTGAGCAAGCAGGACAGGGAGGAGGAGACTGGAAGAGGGAGGAAAAGTGGAGTGTGATGGGAGGGGAGGAGTCCGGGAGGGGAAGTAGGAGACGTCAGAGGTTTGCAGAAAGAGGCAGCTGGATGAGTAGCAGTTCTCTGCTCTGACTGCCCAGACTCCTGCCAACGCCCAGGCTACCCTGAAATTCTAACTGAATCCATCTGGGGCAGGGCTTAAGCTCCAGTGTCATTTGAAAACAATTTTTACAAAATTGTGTATTAGTACTTTTAAAGCTCTCCAGGTGAATCTATTGTGCTGCCGGGTTGAGAGCCAAAGGAGGAGATGGTGAGTGAGATTCAGACAGAATGGGCAGGAGCCGGCCTTGCAGAAGCTCCCTGGGATATGGGCCGGCTCAGCTGGGCCCTTTTGGGAAAGCGGTGATCAGGGTCGGGGTGGGGGGCAGGGTGCCAGGCTCACCATGGTGAAGTAGCAGGCGGCCCTGTTGACGTGCAGCTTGCACAGCAGCTCCTGGGGCAGGGCCACCTGGTCGGAGGCAGCGTAGTCGGCCACGTTCAGCCCCTCCATGTACTGCACCAGGGCCTGCTTGTAATCCTTCTCCCGGAACAGGTCATTGCCCTCGGCAAACAGGTTCTGCACCAGCTTGAGCAGAAAGGCCTGCCGGGGGTGGGATGCAGAGGGGGCTCAGGGGCCTTCTCCACCCAGCCCCACACCTGCCTCTCCTGGACACCCACCCCTGCCCTTCACCGTCCCCCAGCCCAGCAGCCAACACTTACCTCATACTCTTCTTGCTTTAGGGGTAGTGTCGACCTAGCAAGAAAAGGAGAGGGACACAAGGTCTGCATGAGCCCAGAGGTCCCAGCTGCACGGAGGTCCAGCAGCCAGAGCCACAGGCCAGAGTGTGCATGCAATGGGCAACTCCAGCTTAGACCTCAGATGTCACCTTGTGGATTGGGGTGAGGGGAAAGCATTTTCTCTCTAAATCAACACCATGCTGGCCTTCCATTTCTGATGAAAGGCTGGGAGCAAGGCCTGGCGTGTGCCCCAGGGCCTGGCAGCCAGGTTTTCCCAGGTGCAAGTGCTGAGGAGAACAGACCAGCTCCAGCTACTGCTCCAGCTGGCTGTCCTCTGCCTAAGAAACCAGTCCCCTGGGAATGACTGCGCCCCACCAAACCAAAACCTGCCACTGCAGGCCCACAGGTGGCACCCAAAGTCCATCTCAGGTCTCCTTCTCCTGTCCCTTCCCGCAAAACACACATGAATCCCACCAGGGCCATGTACACTCAGAGCCTGTCAACCCATCATATCAGACTCAACAAAGTAGATGGCTCTTGGGCACCCTCTCTTCTCCTGTGGCCATAAAAATGCCAGCTCCATATGGAAGAAAGTGTCAGCCCAGGAGAACTGAGGCACATCTGTCAGCCTGAATGGCTGAGCTAGGAGGGAAGCTCAGGCCCTCATGTCACAGAGGGGAAAAGAGACATTCAGAGCGGGGCAGTGACTGGACCACCCAGGAAGTAGAGGAATTGGGAGGTGGGCTCAGAGGTCCAGCTCCATAGAAATCAGTGATTCCATTAAAGCCAGAATCCTTATGAAAGACAGTACTCTCCAGGTTCACCTTGTTTAGAAGACTGGCCTCTGAAAACTGTCTGAGCACTTCCCCAAACCAGGGCCCTCCTGCAAGTGGAAGGAGACTGGCTCCCCGTGAAGAGAAAGGAGTGGGCCACAGCTCTGCCGACCAGGCCGGGGCCGGGCACAGTGACTGCGTTGCCAGTCGAGGAAGAGTGTGTGATGTAAATATAAACGTGAGATCTGGAAGAACAACGCAGATACCATGTGTGCAAAGGGACCCTGTGTGGTGAAGAGGCAGGTCGTGTTTTACGGGTCTGAGCGAGACACCAAAATTGAGGAGTTTCTAGGAAGGTCTGCAGAATGCAAATCCCCGTTTTGTAGGGAGTCCTATTGAAGAAAAAGAACACAGACTGACTAAGGAGCCTCCCGGGGCAGCAGAAGGGACCTGTGCAAGTGAGGAGCCCTGAAGCTTACACTTCATTCGCGGCCTCAGAGAGAGAAAAGAAAAATGGTAGTGAAAATGTTTTGTGTGTAAAGAAACAAAATGAAAACATAAATATATAGCATGGGGGTACTGGGCAGCACATAATGGAAAGAAAGGTGGTTTTGGAGTCAGCCAGACCCAAGTTAGAATCCTGTGACTTAATAGCTGTGTGACTTTAAACCAGTTCCTTATCTCAGAACCTCAGCTTTCTCATCTGCAAAATGGAGGTAAGACCACTGACTTTCCTGGGCTGTTGTGAAGATTTAAAAAATCATGGATGTGAAGGGCCCAGCACAGAGCCTGAAAGATGTGCTCATTAAACAAGGACTCTTGATTTATTATGAGATGCGCATAGGCAAGCAAGAGAATTAACGAGCATATGTGGAGGATAAAATGATATACTGGACAGGACCAAAGGGTAAACAGGACCAGGGAGCGTGTGTGCATGTGGGGTTCAGGGCCCACGTGGGGTTTAAAAATCCCTAGCATGCGATAGGAAGGGATCAAGAAAAGGAGAGCTGGAGAGAGCCTGTGTGCTTCGGGCGTCACCTTCGGAGGACCCACTCTGCCCGGCCGCCCAGCGCACACTCACTGAATGAACTGCAGCCCCTTCTCGATGTCCGCCTTCCGTCTCTGCCTCTCCATCAGTCTCTGGGGAGAGAAGTCCATCAGATAGTCAGCAGGGGCCAGTGGCCGTCTGCCTCCCCTACCGTGTACTTTCTCACTGCCACTCTCATCCCATTTCACAGCGTTAACTGGCATGCAGCTGAGGCAAGATTTGAACCCGGGCCACCCTCCTTTCACACACACCCCCGCGGCCTCTCCACTCAGCCCTAGGTGCACCATCTCCATAAAGGTGGTAAAACAAATAGACAAATGAATATCGACTTATCCAACTCAGACTTTATATAGATAAGAATGGATAAGTATTGAATGAGTTAATGAGAAAAACTGACACTGAGACACATTAATAATCAGGTAGTTAATAATCAGAGACATTAGTAATCAAATTAACATTTGCTGAGTGGTTACATGTACCAGGGGCTGCCATGATCACTACGCATGTCATATCTTCCTTAACCCTTACCTGTGAGATAGGGACTGCTAGCATTCCCATTTTGCAGAGAAAACAGAGGCACAGAGAAGTTAAGTGACTTGCCCAAGGTCACACAGCTGGTACATGGGGGAGCCAGGATTCAAACCCAACAGCCTGGCGCCCGAGCCCACACATCACCATCACCCTTACTGTCACCCATTAAGCCATCAGATCCAGTCCCAAGACCCCTCAGCCTGTCAACAGGCTCAAGTCTCCCCCACCGCCAAAACAATTCCTCCCAGGTCCTAAATCCCCTTTTGACTACTGCACAGCCTCTCCTCACATTCTGGGTCACGTTTCGTGAAAGAGTTGTCGACACGCTCTGCACATCCTCGCCTCCCACTCCACTCCCACTCCACAGCAGGTGCTGGCCAAGGGTGCTCCCCATCCTAGGGACCTCCTAGTTGTTGAGTCCAGTAGAGGGATAGTTCTTCACTCGCCTTTTCCAGGACTTGGCTTCATCGGCCAGGTCCTCACAGCTCTCGTCATTCCTGCTCTGTCTGTTCGGGGCTCCTCTTCCTCTGCCCAGATCTCATGACCCATGTGCCTGAGCTTCCATTTAAGGGGCAGCGCTCCTGCTCTCCTCATTCCACATGTTCTCCCCAGAGGAGCTCTTGCCTTTCATGATCTCGAGTCATGTCGCTGACTCACAAATCTATTCCTCCCGCCAGGCTCACCCCCTCCCCAATATTTCAGATTCATAACTCTTACCTTCTGGGCAGTGCTACCTGGACATCCAACACCAGGCTGCTTATGACCTCCTTGCCTTTCCTAATCCTAGGCCACCTCTTTCACCACCAATACACACCCAGCCAACTCCTATTCATCCTTAAAACCCAGCTCAGATGCCTCTATGTCCAGAAAGTTCTCTCTGTTGCCCAATCCCAGCTGGATTGGTTGCTCCTGCAACAACACTTTTCAGACTTAACTCAGCAGCTTCTCCCCAATCCTGCTCCTCCTCCATTACACCAACACTACCACAGCTCCAACTGCCTCCCTGTCCCGTCAGTCTCCAACTCTTTCCACCTTTACCTCCGAAAAGTTTCTCCACTCTGAGCTCCTCCCATTGTCTCCACAACCTCAGCTATCTTCAGGCCCTCATCATCTCTTGCCAAAAGGCTCCAATGAGCCCCCTCCAATCTGCTGCCATTTGGGGGTCAAGGCTGTCTAACACGTCTGTCAGTGTCACTCTTCTGCTCAAAACCCTCTGAGTGTGCAGCATGCACACGCAAGTGAATGCAGGTTTTAAAAAAGGTGAAAACTGAACATATTGTGTAGTCTGTTAATGTATCAATGCCAATTTTCTGGTTTTGATAAGATACAACCATATATTACCATCAGGGGAAGCTGCGTGAAGGAAACTCTTATTATTTTTACAACTTCTTATGAAGAAAAAGTTAAACAAACAAACCCTTCCATGACACCCACTACCAGGAGGATGAATGCCAAGCTGCTCTTCCCGGGCACACAGCTCTGCGGGGCATGGCCTTCACTCCGGTCCCGATGCCCAGCCTGGAAAGTTACACTCCAGCAATGTCAGCCTATTGGCTTCTCATTCAAGCTTCCCGTTCTGTCTGAAACCTTTCCACACCTGCTTCCTTCCCACCTGGCCAGTGCCCAGAGCTTCTGCAAAGCTCAGCTGGGATGGCTCCTCTCCCAGGAAGCCTGCCTTCCCCAACCCACTCTAGCACAGCACCCCAAGCCCAGCACAACCACTGTACTTATTCTGGTTAACTGAAACTATGTGCTGACGTCCCATTTCTCCCTAAACTGAGCTCCTGGAAGGCAGAGGCTGCATCTGATTCATCTCTGGGCAGCACAGAGAAGCCGGGCTCAGGAACCTGTTCTGAGTAAGTAGAGTCTCACAAATCCAAGAATAACAGTGTGTAGAAGCTGATTTTAGTCCTCATTTATTAAGCACTTCCTCCTACCAGTTATTATTCTGGGAGTTTTAAATATAACACTTAATCCTCACAACACCCCATAAGCTCTATTATCACCCCATTTTACAGATGAGGAAAGCAAGGCACAGGGAGGTGAAGTAACCTGCCAGTTAGAAAGTGACAGAGCTGCGATGTGAATCCTGGCAGTTGGATTCTGGAGCCCCCCCAGCCATCTCCCAACCCATCCCCACAGGGTGCCTCCAGCCTCCTCCCACACTCTGCCCACCTGGCACTCGCCTGCCCCAGATTCAGTGCAGACTGCAGACCTGCCACACACGCAAAGGCTCCCTGAGCTTATGTCATCTGCAAGGGTCCCTGGCACTTCTGACTCACGGGCCCTCGATGGCTTACTCAGGGACCAGGAAAGGTTTAATTTCACCTGTCAGCATTCCAGGTCTGCAATGATCCCTCCCCCACTGCCCTCATGCGCCCTGCCTGTCCACCTGAGGACCCTCTAGTCCAAGACCCCTTGGGAAGGGGTCTCGGCTCCTTTCTGTAGACAACCCATTGGGTGTCAAGCACCTTATGGCAGGGATTTTGAACCTGGGGCTCACAGAGAGAATTCAGGGGCCATGCACTTGGATGGGAAAGCATTTACAAGTTTTTTTCACTAACCCCTGCCTGATATTTAGCATTCCCTCCATTATGAACGTACACAGGACACCACAGTAAGTGTCAGAGCTAGAGATCACCTCTCTTTGCTTGTCACATTTCAGCTCCTGGAGACATAACCAAATATTGCTCATCATGCTCATCACAACTTTGAAATCATAGTAGTTATGTTAAAATCACGGCTAGGTCTTGTTTCGAGGGCATTGATAGAAAAGTACAGCTACAGTTCAACAGAACTGGTTTCCCCTGTAATCCTGTGTATTTTATGTTCAATGCATTTAAAAACACCTTTCTGAGAAGGCTTCCCCAGGCTGCCTGCGGGGTCTGCGCTGCAGCAATGGCTCAGCAGCCCTATTCTAAGGAATTATGTTTTTATCCCTGTGATAATCTCAAAAGTAGGTGTTATTATCCACACTTTCCACAGAAAAGCAAGGCTTAAAAAAAAACAAAGTCTTAAAAACAAAAACCTGAGGCTTGGCAGTAAGTGACTAGCCCAAGGTCACACGGCTCCTGAAGGAGAAAGCTGGACGTATTGGCATTGCTCCAGGATCCACCGGGAACCACCTGTTAGGGTTGTAATGATTTTCTTTGGCTCTTGTCTTCTTGAGGAAAAAGAATTCAGGGAAAATTTAGTCGAGAGACAGCGTTTTGTGCAGGTACAGGGTAGTATAAAGTTTATTAGTAAAGACAGGTGCACTCCAAGATGTGGAGCGGACCAATCCCAAGAGGGGGAAAGGCGTCTCTTACATTGTATGAAGGCTGTTACTTCTATGGGTAGAATTGCGTCCCCCTCTCCCTTCTCTTTCTCTCCTGCTGAGGTGCCCCATCCTCCCTTTTGATTCTCAAGGTAGTTTCTGTCAATTTTCTTTTTATGATCTGTTTGAGAAGCTCACTAAAATGGTCCTGAAAAACAAGATGTACACTCTGGGAAGTGGGATGTCTTCCTCCCTTATCTGGCTTTTAACAGCACATCCCTTTGGCTTAGAGGTATGTGGAAGCGGGAATCCTGCTGGGCGAGTAAGGCATTGGTGCCCTAAGTGATGGCAGCTGCCACGGGTCTTGATCCAAGTAGGAACTGCAGCAAGGGCCTTTCTAACCAGGGCCAGCTCTCGCCTTCTCCTGCTCGTCTCTATCAGTCTACCTACCCTATCAGAACGAAAATGGAAGTGGAATGCCCAACTTCAGCAACTTGCCCTTTGTTTACTTTTAACAGGCCACTGTGAACCGAAACCAAAGTTCAGGAAACTTCCCCCAGGCCTCCCCCACGGCCCCACCATAAACCATAAACCAAAGGAAGAGTCAGCAGCAGAGCAAATTCCTCCTGCTGCCGGCAGTATTTGGTTACAAAGAACTTTAGCTTTCATAATCTTATCTTATGCTCCCAACAACCTGGGAGCCAAGCTGCACAGGAAGGGCCGAAACCCACATCTCACCATTTCTTGTCTCCAGGGGCCTACGCCCCTGTCTCATCACTACCCACTAGCCAGCCATCATCGTGCTCAAGTTTAAACAGTAAATCTCCTTTTTTTTTTTTTTTTTAATAGAAAAGTAACAGAAGCTCATTGTACAACCCTTGGGAATGATGGGCAAATCTAACAAAACAGAAAACACCCGGTGTCCCATAGCTCAGAGTGGCTTAACATTGTGGAATGCTTGCTTTCTTTTGAGCAATTGAAAGAAGTCACTGCTCCTACTCCTGGGAGCTCAGAAATCCTTGCCCTGCCTGCTTCGCTGCCTGAAGACAGGCAGGGGGGCAGGGCTGGCCCTGCAAGGAGCCCAGAGCCCTGCCGTGGCCTGCCCTGGGTTCCGATCCCAGCACTGTCCCACACTAGCTTTCAAGGCACCACTTTGAGCCTCAGTTTTGTCATTTGCAAGATGGAACTAATGATACCCACCTTGCAAGACTAGTCTGCAGATTTCTGTAGTGAGCCCCCCACAGAGGTCAGAAATTTGTGTTTTTGCTGAGCTGACGCTGTTAGAGCACCCAGCAACTTACAAAATCAGCCTGTGAGTACTTTTCAATCAGCCAACATCGATTTCTTTGCAGTTTCTGTGTAGGCGATTCTTTTTTGGCAAGGGCTGTTCTGGAACACCCTGCTACTATTATTTCTTTAACAAATAACCACAGAACACCTTCATGTGCAAGGGGCTCTGCCAGATGCCGGGGAACAAGGTTAATAAAGTCCCTGGCCTTGTGGAGCTTGTGTTCCAGGCATGGGAAGACAGACAGGTCAGTGTTAAAAGCACAGGACAAGGAAAGATACAGATAAGAGTTACAAAGAAACTAAAATAGGAAACGTGGCAGGGAGTGATGGGGATGGGTGCGGGAACTTAGGGAAGGCCCTTCCGAGGAGGTGGCATTTGACAGACAAAGCAGCCAGCCACGGGAACATGGGAGGTGGTAAGAGTGCACTGGGCAAAGGGTACAGTAAAGGAAACAACCCTGAGACGGGAATGAGCTTAGAATGTTCAAGGAAAAGACAGAAGGGCAGCAGGATCGCAGCGCTGGAGCGAAGGCCAACCAAGTAGGAAGCGAGGTGCGAGGGGCAGGCTGAGGCCATCTTTGCGCCCCGCGTGGGTCACACTGGAGAGCCAGCTCTGTGTTCTGCACGTGTCAGGAGACCACAGGAAGGTTTTCAGCAGAGTGACAGCATCCCGTTTCAATCTTGAGACGATCCGTTTGGCTGCTGCATTGAGGATGGATAACAAAAGGGGAAGCTGGAAGTAGCTAGGAGGCTACTGCAGTGGTCTGGGCCTGGCTCAAGGTGGGCAGGGGAGATGATTCAGGAACATTCTGGAGGTTATTAAATGCTCATGGCAACCACAACCATGCCCTGTAAGACATCGGGTGGTCTTTATAGTTTTTTTAAAGCCCCTTCACTTGAAACTCACAAGCAAACCCGAGGCAGAGGGGACTGAATCAGCGAGGCCATTTCACAGAACAGGAAGCTGAGGCCTAGCCTAATGAAATGAGCATGCCCAGATCATACTGCTAGCGTGTGCTAGAGCCGAAAATGAAACTCAGGACTTTGGACTCCCTGCCCTGCATTCCTCTGCCTGCAGAGGGACAGGGTATGACACTGAATGCTGCAGAGAACATGAGCACAGATGAACCTCCAAAAGCCCCAGAAGGGTCACAGCCTCGACCTACACTGCAGCCCTTACAGGAAGTGCTCAACGGCCGCTCACTGGCTGACTCTGGCACGACGTGAAGACATGGCTCTTGGTCTCAGGGAATCTGACATGCTCTTCCCTTTCTGTCACAATGTGGACAGGGTAGGAAGAGCTTGAGGGCAGGTGACCCCTTGGTTTTCTTCTTCTGTAAAACAGGGACGTCACCTTGAAGGACAGTTATGAGGATTGATGAGAGACTGTGGGCAAAAGCGCAATACAAATGTTAGACAACCAGGATTTCCAGACAGATAAGAGCTTTGTGGAGACTGAAAAGCTTGAAGGCGTCTCTCCTGCATGGCAGCTAAGACCTTGGGCTCGGGAGCCTGTCATGCCTGGCACAAGGCAGCGGTAGATAGGAGGTGGCTGCTGTCACTATTGCCACCGTTACATTGAGCCGGTGTCTTGGCCTCTGACAAGGGCCCAGGAGTTGATGCTGACCTACTGAAGGCTGCAGATAGGCTCTGAATCAGAAATGCTGCTGCCCCTTCCTCTGGGTCTCCACCGCCTGAGGGGCAAACAGTGCTCACACACCTGCAGAAGCCATCAGGAGCTCGCAAACAAACAGACTAACCAAGGGAAATAAATAAAGCAGGAGGCAGCCCTGTAGCTGGTGATGACAGAGAAAGGAAAACAAGCCCGTTTTCTATGGGCCATTAAATGTGATGAAAGGAGCTGGCTTCTGTGGAGGCTCCTGGGAGTTGACACAGAGCTGTCACTTCATCAACGCAGGTTGAGGTTCCAGCTCCAGGATGCAGCCTGACTTCCTCGGAGGACACCTTCTGCCGTCTGAAATCTGACCCCATCAGACCCCTCTCCTCCCTCCCAGCCATACCTAGGCCCACACTGGGCCCACTCAAAAGCCAGACTCCCTGGGTTTGCTCTGTAGCGCTGCCTCTTACACAATGTCACTTAACCTCTCTGTGCCACAGTTTCTTCACATGTAAAATGGGGATAATGATAGTGCCTACCTATAGGGCTGTTATAAAGATTAAATAAGCTAATCTAGGAAAAAGCACTCACAACAGGGCCTGACCATCAGGTAATTTGCTGGATGTGTGTTTGTTAAATTATTAAAAATTTACAAACCCCTCTAGTTCCTCTCATCTGAGTTTCCGGTCCCAATCCCCAGGCACTGGGCTTCTCCCACAGGATTCCATCAAACATCATCAAATCTCAGGCTTCAGAAAGGAAAACTTAGGCCCAGAGAACCCAAGGGACCTTGGTGGCGGAGCCAGACTTGAAACCGAACTTATACCTGCCGCCTATATGGTGGCCGTACCAGAGGAGCTGCCTTTCCTTCTTTACGTGGCTCTGTTTTGTCCTTTGTCCCTTTGTCTCAGTACCATCTCCTTAGAATGCTCTGTCTGGCCTTTCTGAAGTCATTTTTCAAATGTTCAAATGGCGGAAGCCATCTTTCAAATGTTCAAATGGCCCGTCTTCTAGGAAGTCCTTCTACCCCCAGGCTAAATAAACCTTCTTCCTCTCCAGTGGGGCATAATTCACTTTGACAACACAATGGCTGAGTGAATCCTCCTGGCACCTCCTGGGGCCTGGGGCGCAGGGGGTGTAGCAGACCCAGTTCCTGTCCTTGGGCAACTCAGGTTAAGCACCCATATCTTTCTCCCGTCCAAGCCACAAGCTCCTCCAAGGCATCCAACAGGCACCAAAGAACTGAACTTAGACTAGAACTCCACGCGCAGGGCCCAGTCCTCCTTCCACCACCATTCTGCCTCCTCCAGTCACGCTTCCAGAAATCTCTTGAGAGTACTTCCTTTCACTGGGCCAGCCCCTCGAGGCCCTGGGACAGACGGCAATTTTAATAAAGCTCCCTGACCCCTGCTGCATTTGCCAGTTTACCCCATCCTGGTCTCTGTTCTTGTCTACATATCTGAGTTGGAGGTGGTCCAATTCTGACACCATGCTGATGTAGTACACCAACAGTCACACAAATCCTGTATTCCTCAGTTTCTTCAGCTTTGAAATGGGGATAATAACGCCCACCCCCTCATGCAGCCACTGGAAGAATTAGAGAGACAGCACATTAACCTCTCAATGCAGGGGCAACTGTGGTGAGCCCAGGAACTCCCTCCTCTTCTCTACCCCGGCCAAGCCTCTCCAGTCTCTTAAGCCCCACTTGTCGGAAGAAGCCTTCCCTAACGTTTTCAGGTTACCCTAAGAGCTCTCTCTTCTCTCCACTTGCACTGTATTGACTCCCAGTATCGGTCATTTTCTTGTTGTCTTTCTTTCCAGCCAGACTCAAAGGGACAAGCAAACTCAGCCCCATGCCTGCTCACAGGCAGCACTGGGAAAGTAAGTTGCTAAGGTAGCCCAGGACTCTGGGAAAGGGTGAAGATTTGGAGTCAGAAAACCAGGCGGAATCCTAGCTCTGCTATGTGACTTTCCGGCAAGATATTCAATTCTCAAAGCCTCAGGATTTCTCACCTGGAAAATGAGGATTGAAAAATGTCTACCTGACACGGTTGCCATGGAGCCAGCATATGTGAAAGCCCTTTTGTTATACACTAAAAAGTGCTATTTAAGGGATTATTATTTTCAGATTCTCAAATCCAAACCTACTGATGCCTCAACTTGCCTATACCTGAGATTAGCTCATCCCACAGAGCGTCTTCGCCCCAAAGAATCCACCCAACCCCACATTAACTGTCCATCCAAAACAAGAAGTCAACAGCCTAGGATTCACGGCAGCCATGGAGCACAAACCTCATACCAGCTCAGGGATGAAAAAAATCTCTCTCCCATCCTCAGACCTCCTCCCTCCTAGACACAGGTTCTCCTTTCCAGCTTAAGGCACCTCACACCTCAAACCTGTTCCAATGGTGCTTTAGCCCGGCCTCATTCCTAGCTTGCAGTTCAATTTCTACAGGAAACGAAAATGGAGAAAGAAGACACGGTGGGTACGGTTTGTATGTGGGGAGAGTCTGGGTAGTAGAATCGAAGGCTCCGCTGGAATTTTGTGTTCCACACTTGCTAGATGTACTATAATTATCGCACGTGTGTGAAAAAGCTATTTTCACAAGACTTGATCAATGACAGGCGCTGAGGAAAATGATAAGAAGTTGGGGTTCAAAGTCTGGTACCTAGGAACTAAAGTCCCAGTAAGCAACCCCCAGAAAAACGAAGTCCCGGGCAAAGCTGCTGTGGCCCCCAGGCCCCCACTCACAGCCCAGCCCCCTTCTCCAGCTCCCACCCCTCACCCCAAGTGCCGTGGTGGCATCGCGGCCGCCGGGGTCTATCGGTGAATTGTTTCACATGATGTTTTCCCCCTGGGAAAACTGCTTTGTCTCTGAAAGACCCCAAAACCAAGCACCTTAACACCCGAGCCAGGCAGATTTTAAGGGGCAAGAGGTAAACGGAGGGAGCGAGCCCGGAGGGGTCCCAGACACCCGCTGGGGATCGGAGGAGGGTCCGAGGCCGGGTGGGCAGCTCCCAGGCGCCCGTCTCCCGGGACGCCCCCGGCGCTGAGGCCGTTCCTCCGCAGGCCCCTTGTGCTCCCTGACCCGCCACGGGCCCCTCGCAGGCCTCAGAGCCCAGGGACTGATCCCGCGACCGGAAACGCCCCCCCCCCGCCCAGACCGCGCCCCCCTTTCCTGCTGCCCTCTCCCCCGGGGCCGGGCGGCAGGCCCCGGATCCCCGGGCTCGCGTGCCCGCCGCAGCCGGCAGGGGCGGCCCGTCGGCGGCCGCGATCCTCGGCCCTCGCCGCGGTCCCTCCCTCAAGCTCGTGGCGCCGCGGGGCCGCGGAGCAGACAAAAGGCAGGGTGCGCGGCCCGCGACGCCCCCTCCAGCCCGCCCGACCCCCTTCGCAGGGGTCGGCGAAGCATCTGCGCATCCCAAAGCTCCGGACGCCGAGGGGAGAGCCCCTCACGAAAGGACATTCCCAGGCACCCGCCGTGGGAGCCGGAGGGGCGGCCAAAGCAGCCAGCGGCAGGTGCCCCCAGCCGCACAATAACTTTGAAACTTTGGGGCAGGGTACGGGGACCGCGAGGGGAGCCCCCAAATGGGAGGAAATGGGGACCGGGGGGCCCTTCCTTTATCCCTGCCGAATGCACTTTCCGGTGGCCCCGCGCCCCCCCGGCCAGGGCTCCCCGCGCCCCCCCGGCCCCCGCGCCCCCCCGCGCCCCCCCGCGGCCGCCCCGACGCGATCGGGCCCCGGCCCCTGCCCCCCGGGCGCCGGCCGCGCGCAGCACTCACCTCGGCCGGGCTGCGCTCCCCGCGGGCCTGCGCCGAGCCCGATAAATGGTATGCTATGACTAGAGGTATGATTACGTTATTATTATTAGTAATAATAAGAGTAAATGCTATTTAATTACGGGCGGCCGCATCCTGCTCCCGGCGCCGCCGCCCGGGCAGCCCCGTGCATGTGGCTCCGGAGCGCGGGACTTTCATTTCCAGCCGCTCCGCCGGCCGCTCGCGGCAGCACCCGCCGGAGGCCCCGTCCGTCTCCCCGCGGAGCTTCCTCCTCCGGTCCTAGCGCGGCTCCCCTCGCCTGGCGCCGGGTGGGCGGCGCGGGCGGCGCACCTGGGAGCCCAGGGGGCGGGGAAGTCCCCCGTTCCCCCTGGAAGGCTCATGCCTGGAATTCACCTTTATTTTCTCTAAGTGCCCTTTCCTTTTAGGGCTTTTTCTTTTGGCAATTCTCCATTTCGGGGCGGATGCTGGTCCGACTCGGCGCCCCCGCCCTTCCCCATATGTGTAAAAAGCCCCAGGTTTCCAGGAGCTTTCACTGAAAGCTCCCGAAAACCCTAACTGCGTTGTGTCCTTTTCACGGAGGAGGACCGGAGGCTCTGAGTGGAATGAGGATCTCACTAGGCTGGTTTGTTAATGTATGCGACCTTTCCCGAAAGGAGTTGAGGCTTCTTAGAAGACCCAGAAGGTGAGAGGAGATTACCAAAGGAGAAACCATCTGTAAGAATCCTGGCTCTGCCTCAGAGCTGGCCAGGGCCAAGTTGGATTTGAACCTAGAGCTTCGGATTCCAAATACAGTGTCTGTCATTGCACCCTACCACTACCTGCCCAACTGATGGATGAGAGTTCTGTCAAATGTCCCCCTCTTCATTTTACATACATGTATGTATATATACAGAGGGTGCCAAAAAATGTATACACTTTTTAAAAAAGGAAAAAAACTATGACAATTGTAATGCTCAATATATACCAATAACAAAAGATGAATACAAGTCATGTGTATACGTACATTTTTTTGGCACCCCCGATATGTATGTGTATATATACATTTGTTTTTTATTGAGGATCAGCTGTGAGCCTGGCAGACTTCTTTTTTTTTGTTGTTGTTAACCTTTTTTCCCCCCAATTTATTTTAAGTGTGTTTTTCCAGGACCCATCAACTCCAAGTCAAGCAGTTGTTTCAATCCAATTGTGGAGGGCACAGCTCATGGTGGCCCATGTGGGGATTGAACCAGCAACCTTGTTGTTAAGAGCACTGCGCTCTAACCAGCTGAGCTAACCAGCCACCGGACAGACTTTATCTATACAAATGTTATCTCTTCCACAAACATTTGTGCCAGACACAGTCTTAGGAAGTGGAGATACATCGTTGAGACAAATTTTAAACACACTGTGGTAAATACTAGGAGGGAAGAGAAACTGGTGTTGTGTTTGCTTATTTAATTCCACAATAATCTTGGTAGATTGGTTTTAGCATGTCTATTTTACAGATGGAAAACTGAGGCTCACCATTAAGTGGCTCATCCAAGGTGGCAATTTTGACTCCAGGTGTTTTACACAGCCTCCTACGCTTTCTAAGTGTGTGTACTTTAAAAGAGCCTTGAAAAGGAAAAAAAATGCACTTGCACTGTCAGAAGGTCTCAAACTCTTCCTTCTGTGGATGCCATCTTTTCCCTCGCTACTCCAAGATTAACAAACAAAAAGGCGATGTCTGGTATGAAAAGGATGGATGTTTATGTCAAGAAATGAAAGAGTCCAGTGGCCCTCAGAATCACTTTGGAGTGGGGTTTGTTTAAAATAAAGACCTCTAAATCTCACCCCCCCACACCCAGAGATTCTGATTCAGTGTTGCTGACAAGTATAGCCTTGGGGATTCTAATGTTTAGTGGGAGATTGGGCCCCTAAGCCACCTGTGGTAGATCCAAGATCATGGGCTAAAGGCAGCCACAGGCCCAGCCTGGTGATTTAGGGAGGCTGGGTGGTATGGTGGTCATGTCACCCAGGCGGCATTAGAAAGACCAAGGTTGGTAGGAGTCCCAGCTGTCCCACCTGCTAGCTGTGTGAGCCTGGGCAATCTCACAGCATCAGTTTCCTCATTTGTAAAATAAGGCTAAGAACATCTAATCAACACAAAGTTTGTTTTAAGGATTACAGTGAAATAATTCCTGTAAAGCATATAGCACAGTGCCTAGTCCATGGTAGGGGATGAATACATGTTAGAACCAATATCACCTGTGCAGTTTACCATGAAACACTCTCAACCACTTATCAGGTTAGGCACCATTGTTATTACATTCCCATTTGGTGGATGAAAATGTTGAGCCCAGTTGGATTACCGCATCTTGCCTCAGATGCACCAGCTGGTAAATGGTGTGGTGATTCCACCATCCCAGACTTCTGGTGGAATAACACATATCCTTAAATGAGGACTATTCATTATTCAAGGGGGAATTCAAGTGGACATCAGCCCCCAACTCTTCAATTTGGCACCAACCTGTTAAACTATCTAAGTTGCCTGAGATGGTAAACGGCCCTTTACAAGACCCCAACAAGAGGTGATGGTGCTTAGGAGAGAAAGGCCCCAAGACTTGGCATGTGAAGGTCGTTTTTTGAGAAATGCCATTTCCCCAATGTCCTTGGGCAGAGTGTTCCACATCCACACATTAAAACTGAAATAGCAGTAACAGCCTCCATTTCTTAATTACTGTGAGCCAAACACTTTGCACATCTTGATTCTCTTACCCTCACCCAAACCCTGTAAGGCAGAGATTGTTTTTACCAGTTTTGGGGTGAAGAAACACACACAAAGCAATTAAGTGCCTTGGTTGAGGTCACACGGCAAAGAAAGAGGCAGACTGAACTCAGCCCCAGGCCTCTCCACCTGTAAGGCCTGACCACTGCACCGTGCCGTGGACGACTTAAATCTGGGTGCATCACTGGCCCAAGGGTCTGTCACGTGAGGGGGTCGCTGGAGAATGGGAGTTGTACACTCACGATGTGATCTTAGAGAAACTGACAGGTACATCATGCAGTTATCTCTTCTGCAGTGAGCTCCAGGTTTAGGCCGGCCATGGCTCGGCTGCCAGAGAGGCCTTGTTGTGTCCTGGGCAGGGCCTGGGCACATAGCAACCTTACCTGCAACCATGTGCAATGTTCCTTCACTGGACAAACATTCATCTCCAGGCCCCACACTGGGTCCTGGGACTGCAGAGAAATCCCATGTCCCCGCAGTCTGAGGCCCCTGCCCTCTAGCAGGGGATCTTACTTTGGGGGTTAGGAAAGGATCCTGAAGAGGTACACACAATTTTAGGCTTAGGTTGGGGATAGTAAGCATACTTTCCCCATTGGGTCACAGTGAGGATTAAGTGTGTTACTGCATGTAAAGCACTGGTAAATTTGTGCTTAACTGAAAAGGAAACAAAAAGTACATTTTTCTGGGAAGCTGTCCATAGAATTCAGATTCTCAAAGGTGAGGGTTATTTAAAAAAGGAGAAGGGAGGACCCACGGCCTAGAGGTTGAGGTAGGCTAGCCACCAACCAGCCTATAATACAGTGGAAGAAATGCAGGGGATAAAACATGGTCACATTTGTCCCTCACATGTTATTATGAAAATGTTTAAGCATACAGAAAGTTGAGAGAGCTGTACAGTGAATATTTGCATGCCCTAGATTAAGCTACAATTGTTAACATTGTATTGTTTTAATATTTGCTTTATCAAATGTTTATCATCTTCCTATCCATCCATCCACCCAGCAATTCACATAACGATGTTAAAAACAAAACAAAAAAAACCAGGTAATTTTTCACTTTCTTCTTTATGCTCTTTTACATTTATCCTAATTTTTTAAAAAAGTTACCATCAGTTTTTATTTTTAGGAAATGATTGCAATTTTGGAACAAGAGAATTATTGAAAGAGAAGATAATCTACCCAAAGCATTTGATACCATGAAACCCTTCACAAGTATTAGTCCGGAATTTAAACTCTTCTGCAGACACCATTCTTTTCTATCTCATTCATCACTGGATTCTCAGGGGCTGAAGCAGTGCCTGGTACAAGGAGATGCTCCATAACTATTTACAGAGTTAATTAATTATTTTAATTACGGTTGTTTACTGAGGTTAAACGAAAGAGTACCTTCTGATAGGGAGCCCTGGTGGTGATATGGTTTGAGTTGTCTTTTACAGAGGATATAGAGACCCACCTCCCACCAGGGGAGGTGACCAAGCATTCATCTCTCTCACCAGGGACTCAAGAGGAGCACTTGTTTGGATCTTAAGAATTTCTCCCCACATTCCTCACGTGTCTGGCATAGTTCAGGCATTTGTTTTTGATCTGACTAAATGGCAAAACGCAGCCTTGGTAGCTCTTCAGGAAATCAGCTTACATATTATTTATTCCATTTGCAATTAAGTTTGTTTTCAGGCACCAGAATGGAATTTAAAACACTCAGTTAAAGTAAACCCAACTTTAATGAGAGGCAGCCTGCTTTTTTCTTCAAAACATTAAAAAAAAAACACCCCAAAAACACACTGAGCAGCAGAGAGAGAAAGGTCTGGAGCATTTCCCCTCCCCTTATTCCCAACTCACACTCACAAATTGACATGTATTGTGTGTGTATTGAAAAGAAGCCTAGAGATCTAGCTTCTATTATCTCTTGTCTAAATTTGTGTGTAATTTAGGTAGATTATTTTACTCCTCTGGGCCGCAGTTCTTCTTCTATTGAAAAGAGGAGGGGCCGGCCTGGTGGCTCAGGCGGTTAGAGCTCCATGCTCCTAACTCCGAAGGCTGCCAGTTCGATTCCCACATGGGCCAGTGGGCTCTCAACCACGAGGTTGCCAGGTGAGCTGTGCCCCCTGCAACTAGGAAAAAATGGAAACTGGACCTGGAGCTGAGCTGCACCCTCCACAACTAAGACTAAAAGGACAACAACTTGAAGCTGAACGGCACCCTCCACAACTAAGATTGAAAGGACAACAACTTGACTTGGAAAAGAAGTCCTGGAAGTACACACTGTTCCCCAATAAAGTCCTGTTCCCTTTCCCCAAAAAAAGTTTTTTTAAAAAAAGAAAAAGAAAAGAGGAAAGCTGTGGCCTAAGATGGCTTTATCTGTCTGTCAAAGGCTATGTATGAGTCCACTTCTTGGGCCAGGCAAACAGACCAGCTCTCCTGTGATAACTTAAAAGAGAGTTGGAGAAAGGGAAGGAGAGAGTGAGAGGATGACAAATGTGTTGCTTGGAAACACTGATGGTTCCAGACTCTTCTGACTCACTGTGCAAGCCTCCTTCTCCTTTTAAAACTCAGTCTCTCCATTGTAAAAGGGTTTGAGATAGAATCTAGATTCAGGAGCAACAAATAGAATCTGGACAGCTAAGGGGTGCTGTCAGGCTGGGTTTTGTGGTTTTTAGCTTTGAATGTGAACACCTTGAGGCAGGTCTTCTACTCTGGTTCCCTGCAAGCCCCACCGGGCCCCGTTCCCACCATGGCCTTTGAAGGTCATTGAGTTTCTGCTAAGAATTCCCTTCCAATTCTGGAAACCCTATGATCCATCAGACAGAAGGGGAAGATCACCTAAGATGTCCTACCGCTACCTTCCTCACCTCTTTGAGAGATCTCCATCGGAGGGCCAGGAAAGTCCCAGGAAGTAAAATGAGAAAAGGGAGCCGGGGATCACCCCAAGAAACCCCCAGACATATGACGGATCCTAGCTGGAATCGGCACAGGAATAGCATCAGGTCTAATTGGAAGCATCTCAGTCTTTTCAGATGATGATTTATTGTAAGCCAACATCCGGTGACCCAGACTGAAATCCAGTTCAAATGAGGAAACCTGAAGCACCTGTGACAGGCCTGGCCCCAAGAAGATACTGTCCCAGAGGCTCTCCCAGGTTGAGAAGAAAACTGCCAAGAATACTGTTAACTCTGTGAAAAAGCCTGCAGAGCCACAGACCGACTACTGTGGGGGCTTGCAGCTTGCTGTGGGGGCCCAGAAGAAGGTAACTCACTCTGACTGGAGTGGAGTAGGAAAGCCTCCCGGAGGAGGTGCCATTGGATATGGGTTTTGTAGGAAGAGAAGGAGAAGGACGGTGGAAAGAGGACCTACATTTGAGTAGTCCTGTGAACCGGGAGTCTGGAGCTTCTGTTTTCTCAGCTCTATGCTGGAAAGGGTAGTAACGATGCCTCCTTCCCCTGTGGTTGTAAAGATTAAATCAGCCATGTGTGACAGGATCTGGCTAGTAATATATTTAATTCTGAATTGCAGGTAGCGCAAAAGCATGTACTTGGGCCTAGTTGTGAGAGGTAACTTTGCGTATGTTAATTGTGATTATCTCTGCGTGCTCGAGCTTCTCAGTAATGTTTACTTTTCTCTTTATTTTGCTCTATATTGGTTGAAGTGTTTATGATGAACACATGTTATTTATATAATGGTTAAAAGGCTTTTGTGAAAAGAAAAAAAAAGGCTACTATGTTCTGATACTTTAGAAAAATCGCGCCTACAGAAAAGTGGCCAAAATCTTCAAAGAACTCCCAGATACTCTTCACCCAGATTCACTCAGTGTTAATATTTTGTCATAGTTGGGCGCTCTCTCTCTCAAATATATATATTATACATATATATATATATATATATATATATATATACAGGTATCCCCCACTTTTTGCAAGTTCACCTATGCCACTAACTTTTACAAAAGACATACTCAAGGAACCACATATGGAAAATATTTGAAAAAAAATGTTACATTGTTGCTGACATGTACTATGTAGTTAGGCGTACAATCATTGTATCCATACTGCACAGATAGACTTTTTTCTTGTCATTGTTGCATAAACAATACAGTATAACAACTATATACATAGCATTTACATTGTATTAGCTATTGTAAGTAGCGTCCAGATGATTCAAGTATACAGGATCTGTGTAGGTTTTATGTGAATATAACAGTATACTCTGGTAAGTGAAACTGCACTGTACATACATTATTTCTACTTTATTTAGGCTGTGTATTGTCTCATTCCTGCTTTAGTATGTTAGTGTTATTTCAGATTTATGTGTTATTTGGTATGATTTGGTAGGTTATTTTGGGGGCTTGGGAACACTCAAATTTTTTTCCCATGTAAATTAATGATAATTGCATCTTCGCTTTAGGCCATTGAGGCTTATGGAAGGTTTATAGGAAAGCTGTACTTTTTTTTTCTTTCCCCGACAACCTTGGTGTTATTAGCACCATGCTTTAATCAACTGAGCTAACCAGCCACCCTGAGGAACACTGTACTTTTGGATAGAAAGGGAAACCTGTATACATATTTATTTGAACCATTTGAGAGTAAGTTGCAGACATCATGGGCCCTAATAATTTCAGCATACAAGTATATTTCCCAAGAACAAAGGCAGTCTTTACATAACCCAGTACAGTAATAAAAAAATCAATAAATTTAATGTTGATACAATATTATTATCTAATACACAGTCAAGTTTTGCTAATTGTCTCACATGTCCCTTTATAATAATTCCCCCCACTCCAGGACCTAATCCAGGACCATGTATTGCATTTAGTTGTTGGGTCTTTTCAGTTCTTCAGCTTTTGTCTTTCATGACACAGACGTTTTTTGGAAAAGTACAGACCAGTTATTCTGTAGCATGTTCCTCAGTTTGGATTTGTTTGATTTTTTTCTTCATGATTAGATTAATTCCATGCATTGCTGACTGGATGGTGATGCTGTGTCCTTCTCAGTGCATCACAACGGGAGGTGAGCTGTCAGGATGGATGTCAGTTTGTCCTGTTGTTGATGCTAACGTGGACCACTTGGGTTAAGGTGGTGTAGCAGAGTTTCTCTATTAAAGGGTTACTATTTTCTCTTTTAATTATCAAGTAATTTGTGGCTATTTATGTAGAAGGCTTGGAACGTGATTTCAATTTCATAGGACAAAAAAGGCGAGGCTTTCCTTTCAGGAAATGGATACTATTTCTTGCTGGAGACCTCCAGCAGTGTTGTCGTCGGCAGTAACAGTCTTTGTCAATAAAGTTACGTGTGAATGTGCACCTTTCCGGGAGGGCTGGGGCGGTGGGTCGCAAGGCATGAAGGGAATTGTAGTCTCCCTGGCCGCTCCGGGCTAAACGCCTCCCTGTGGTCTCCGGGAGAAAGAGCCAGAAGCCGAAAAGGGAGGGAGAAGAGGGAGCCGGCGGAGCCTCTCTGGGCGCGGTGCATTATGGGACTGGTAGTTCACGGTCGCGCTCCGCGGCGTCCCGTGCGGAAGAACTGCACTACCATACCCGAGAGGCCACGCGCGAGGGGGCAGGAGAAGCCGCCTGGGCCTCGAACAAATCAAATCCGAGGGAAGAAACTGCCGGCTTTCAAAATCCTCCTCCTCCGCCATCATCCGCCACCGTGCGGAGAGCAGGTGGTGTCGGAGAAGCGAGTAGCGAGAACCGCGGTGGGGAGCTGACAGGCGGGCTGGGCACCGGGACCGCAGGACTCGGAGGCAACGACCCCGACCTGACCTGACCCGGATCCTAAGTGAGTCCCCACCCCGCCGGGCGGACGCGCGCGCTCGGGTGGCCCCACGCCGCGGCGGCGTCTGTTTACGGTAGGGTCGCGGTCCCTTTCCTTTCCCGATCACCTGCCTGGGATGAGGGCGGGGGAGGGCGGTGTGGCCCTGGAACTCGGCGAGGAAGGTGTGACGCCCCTGAGCGCCTTCTCCCCTGCGCCTGTGGCGGCCAGGAGCCGGGAGGGGGTGGAAGTGGGGGTGCTGGCCCCTTTCACGAGTGGGGAAACAGACAGAGAGGGCGTCTGGCTTGCCCGGGCCGCCCAGCCCGCCGCTGCCGGCAGTGGCGTCTCCTGGTAGCGTCGGTGTCACCTGGGGGCGGTGCGCGTCTGCCGGGGATCCGGGTGCGGCTCCCGCGATACCGCCTGTCATTTGCCGCCCGCACTCGCGCGTCGCTCCCTCGCCGCCGCCTCCCAGTAGGCCCACACCGCCGAGGGCCTGAGCTGGCGCCGCAGCCCCGGGAACTGGCCGGGGTCGCCGCTAGCGCTGCGCAGACGCGGTGGACGTGCACCTCAGAAAGTGTGACGCCCCTGCGCAGGAGGGAGAGGACTGTTTGTGTACCGACCATGGTTGTGCTCTGTCGCTGCCCCTTTGCAGACTTGGGACAAACGAATTCACCTCTCTGTGCTTCGGTTTCTTAGTCTTTAAAGCGGATCGTGTGTGTATGATAGACTTGAAGGATGGGCTTTCCTCCAGCTGATAAGTTGGGTTCCTATTCCATCTGGAGACCCCACCACCATTTTTCTAGCCTCAAATTGTCCCCTCCCAGAACTGCAAGACGTGGTGGGGTTTCAGGCTAGTTTTTACCCAGTTTCATCCCATCATTAGAGCACCTAACTACCAGGCCCAAAGCAGCAGATAGAGTGATCTTTTCAAAACACGTCAGATCACCTGTCTCCTCTACTCCAAACCTTCCCGTGGCTCTCCTTGTCACTCAAATAAAAGCCAGTTCTTAAACGGCCTTTGTGACTTGGGCTTCTGGTTGATTTTCTTTGCTCCTCTCTTACCTCCCTTTCTCTCTCTGCTCCAGCCCCACTGGCCTCCGTGAAGTTCCTCTCCCCCACAAGAACCCATGTTGCATTTGCAAGAATGCTCTTCCCCAGGTATCTGCATGGTCCAATCCCTGATAGCCTTCGAGGTTTTGTTTCTTTCCTAATAATCCTCCTCTACACATTGCACCCCCCCCAAAAAAAAAATTCCTTACTGGGTTCCTTCCCTGTTTGTTTTTCGTACCAGACACTGAGTATGTACCAGACACTGAGTATCCTATTTAAGATACTAAATATCTTGTTTAGAACATATGTTTCAAGAGGGCAGGGTTTTTGTTTCATTCACTGCTATACTCCTGGTACTTGGAACAATGCCCCGCACACAGTAGTACTCAATAAATGTTGAATGAATGAGTGGACATCTCCTTACCCAGCATAATTCATGCTTATTGATAAAGACATACAGACAGACCAGGGTGATGAGGGTTAAGATAAGAAACAGGTGGGAAACTGGCTATCTGGGCCCAGAGGCAGCCTGGGAATGGGGTGCTATCACAACTGTGTCTTGAGTATGAGAAGCCTGGGGGAGGAAGTTCTGGATAGAAGGAGTCTTCGTGGGCATCTCCTTGTTCTATCCTCCATATCAGTCTTCCTTCGTCTCCTCTAATTATCAGACATTTCCTCTTTGGGGAAATGTGGTCCTTTGGGCCAGTCTGCTGAGCTCTAGGCTGGAAGCTCCTTTTTCCAGCATCTCTGCCCTTGGTGTATTGTGATGGTGACTGTGGTGTTGTAGAAACCTCTGGTCTCCTAGGAACCCCTGAGGCCCAACCCCCATGGGCTGCCTTGTCTCCTAGTCAAGGTGAAACCAGATGTGCAGTGGGCTGACCCCTGTACCCCACCCTGAGAGTCATGCCAGCGTGGGTAGTGGGGCATTCTCTGGGATGGACGACCTGGATCCCATAGCCATCTGTGTTCTGTTTGAGGAATGGGACCCTCAAACAGAGAGCAGCCAAGATGATCAGGCAGGTGTGTGCTTGGGACAGACTCTTTGCAGCTGGGTCTGGGACTCAACTGCCATTCACTGGGGGCCCAGGAATTGGGCAACTTACGTGGCTTTGCTAGGTGGCCCAGCTGGGACAGTTGGGCAGAGGACTTGTGAGATGGTAACTCTTTGGAGGTGAAATACGGTTTTTCTGCTTTCTCATTACCTCTTCCACCTTGCTAGAGCTGTTCCTTCCCTAATGCTGTTTTCATTTCTCTCAGTAGTTTAGCTCTTGGGATTTCCAAAGCAGGGGAGGAAGGCTTAGGCCCCTGAAACAGCTGATGTTCTACCCTGCCCTCCCCAACCAGAAGACCCCAGGGGACTCCTCTCCCTTAATGAAACTTTGGCTTCCTCAGTTTGCAGATTTCCAGGGGAGCCCCCCAACGTGTCCAGCATGGCCTCTGAAGACATCGCCAAGTTGGCAGAGACGCTAGCCAAAACCCAGGTGGCCGGGGGACAGCTGAGTTTCAAGGGCAAGAGCCTCAAACTCAACACGGCAGAAGATGGTGAGTTCCTGTGCGGGCTGGCCCAAGGGAGGAAAGGGAGTGTGCACATGAGCACTTACTTTTACTGGGTGTCAGGCTCGTTTAGCTATGTAATTACATAACTTGTCCCTGCAGCTCTGTGCAGTAGCATTGGGCCCATCTGACTGTGAGGCTCAAAGGTTATTTGCCCTGAGCACACACAGGCTTCCTTGCTGGTCTTCATGTTTGCAGTGGGCATTCTTGCCGTGACTATTCTGGCTGACAGGTGGGAAGGACCCCTTTATCTCTTGGAGGGACCGCAGTTAGTGGCAGTTCCATGATATAGTCGCTGACTTCTTCAGATCCATCCCCACCATCCCTAGCTGGTCTGAGAATACCTCTCACCTTCCCCAGAGCTGAGGCCCTTATGGAGCTACATTAAAACCACAATCCAGACCCTCTCGGGAGGTCTGGTCCATGCAGTTTAATGCCCCCTGGAGAGGCTGGGTGTTCCTGTCTGTGTCCGGGCGCCAAGACTGGAGAGAACTAGGAATCAGGACGCAGACCGTTTCTCTCTCTCCCTGGCCAAGGCGTGGCTGGCACCCACCAACCCTGAATCCCCTGGTGTCTAGAAGTGAAGGCACCTATGTCTATATTATATAGGCCTCTCGATGTCCCAGCCCAGCCAGGGAAACTGGTCTGGACGTGCCTGGTTGTCGTGGTGTACAGCCAGGCTTGCTCCCCTCTGCTGGTCAGAGATTGCTCTAGTCCTTGGGTTGCTGGCAGTGTGGTGATGCACATTCCTAACATCTCTGCAGGGCCTTAAAATTTACCGAGTTCCTCCTTGTGCTTTTATTACTTTTGATCCTTGCATCATCCCTGAGAGAGGAAGGTAGAAATGTTGCCATTTTATAAATAAGGAAAAAGGACTTGTGAGACTTAACCCAAGGTCATACACCTGGTAAGTAGCAGAGCCAGGGTTTTCACAGAGGTCTGGCTGCATCCCTGTCCCTGTGCTTCTCAGTAGACATTCAGCTTGGTGCAGTGAACATGAATTTGCTATTAAATGCTATTCATTGAACACTGTGTCAGGCAGTCTTAAGTGCCATTCAAATAGTATTTCAGTTTATCCTCCAAAAGCCCTTGAGGTAGGTTTCATTCCCATTTTGCATATTGGAACATTGAGGCTCAGGGAAGTGATAGGACTTACCTAAGGGCACAGCTGTAAGTAATGCAGCTGGTCTTAGAACTCAAGTTTGTCTGGCCTTAAAATCCATGCAGATAACCACTTCAGCAGCCCAGGCTGTACATGTGGCCTCGCATTTATAAGGTCACGGGGATGCCCTGCTTATAGCCCCAGCCTCTGAGGAGCTCCTAACCTGGAATGGGAATGAGGTACCCAAATAACTAATAGGAGGTAGACACTGAAAAACATGACCAGAAGGCAGGGGAAAAGGATCACTTTTTAGCTGAGGAGGGCCCAGAAAGTCTCTGCATGAGGTAGTATTCGAACTGTCCTTGAAGGAAGATTTGAAGGGGAAAGGGCACAGCAGGCAGGGAACCACGTGAGGTAGACACAGGAGCTGAGACCCACAAGGTAGGCTTGGAAGAAAAGTCAGAATCCCATTGGGGGCCCAGGACAGAGGCCCTTGAATGCTATGCTGAGGCCACAATGGCCTCATCATGGGCCCAGAAAGGGACTCCATCTTGGCTGGGAGTGAGCCAGCGCGGGCGGGGTAGGCAAGAGCCAGTGCGAGGCCATGAAGCTGGTGATTTCCTTTTCTCCCCAGGAAATCATTTAAGGACAAAGAAAGGCCATTCTGCTTTACATGGCAGAGTGATAAACACCTGGAACTTGTTACTTTGTGAGGTGGCAGAAGCTAAAAAGAGAAATCCCTGCCACTCAGCCTCATGACAGTTGGTTAAACTCCATTTGGATTGAAAACCAAGAGAGAGGAAACTCATTGAGACCCCCACCCTCTGTTGTCCCCACTCTTCCCATTTTGGTGCATTTCCTTCCAGGGTAGGTCAGTGCTTGAGACTCTGCCCAGGGCTGAACTTGTGGAAAGCACAGTACCTGTGTGTTTCTGTACTTAGATCACTTATACAACATAAGTTGTCTTCCCTTGGGGCCCTGACATCTCTTGTCACATTGACTTTTTTTTCCTCCCCTTCTTCCGCCCAGACCCCCTTCCCACTCCAGTTCAAGCTGTTGTTTCTCAGTCTAGTTGTGTAGGACACAGCTCCCTGGCTGAGGCTGTCAGTCGGCCACTCACAGCAGCTCTCGCCGGCTGCTGGCCGCTCACGCTGGCTGCCGGCCACTCACATTGGCCACCAGCCACTCCTGGTAGCACATGGCAGCCCACCGCGCCACACAGCAGCCCACGACAGCCCACGACAGCTCACGCCGACCTCCAGCAGCTCACGGCAGCCCAGCTCCAAGGAGAGCCATTGTTCACAATCTTAGCTGTAGAGGGCTCACTGGCCCATATGGGAATCGAACCAGCGACCTCAGAGCACTGCGCTCCAACAACGTGAGCCACCGGGCCAGCCCTCACATTGCTTTTAAGGAGTACATAAACATGCCCTTGAGTAGCTCTCCTCTTTCCTTGTTGACCTTGCCAGTCCTTGGCTATTAAAGGGGGCTTCCTTTTGGAGCAGGTCTTCTAAAAGGCTGAAAGGTCATTCCAGCCATTGCCCTAGGTGCCAGCTCCAGAGTAATCACTCAGGAGAGTAGGGGAGGGATTAAGGAACTTCTCTGCTTGGGGGCTGCATGAAGTCCATGGTTGTGTGCAGAAGCAAGGGTATGGCGAAGAGCACATAGGTGCAGTTTTGGAAAACCAGTCTGAAGCCCAGCGCTGCCATTTCCCCTGAACTCCTGGGCAGAGTTGCTTTATTCCTTGAAACCTCAGCCTTCCCTTCTAGAAAATGGGAGGCTCATACCTGTCCAGCCTTCCGTCTCATGAAATGAGAAATGGAAAAATGAATGCTGATCACCACTTTCTAGCTGTGTGACCTTGGTAGGCATTTACTTACCTTTTCTGTGTCTTAATGTCCTCAATTATAAAACAGATGTAGCAGTAACCACCTTATTAGATGTGGTGAGGGGTGTATGAGTTCATGTGTGTAAAATGTGTGTTAAATGCTTGTCTGTATGTGGTAGTGAGGGAGGCAGAGCCAGTCCCTTTGCTCATGGAGCTCATGACCCAGTGAGGAAGACAGTATTGACGAAGTCACCGTATAATGATGGAGTAATCATTTAGACAGTGGTAAAGTGGCTGGGAGGTTAGCAAGGGCTTCTGAGGAAGTATTGCTGAGGTGCAGGGGAGAGGGAGGCAGGCAGGCAGGCAGGCGTGCGCAGAGGCCCCCAGCTCGGACAGCTCAGGGAGCCCCTTACAGGCTGTAAGGTACCGTTTTCCTCTAGACCCTCTGTAGACTTTGTAACCCAGAAGGTCAAGTTCAAACTTTTATCTCCCATATATATTTCTGTTTTTTCCTACCATGTCACCCCACCCCACCCCTTCTTGTGCCAGCCAGACTAGATTTTGTTCCGTTTCAAGTAACTGGTGTGTTCTGTTCAGATTATAAAGTTAATACATGCTCATTATAGAATACAGGAACACTGAAAGAAGGGGAAAAACATCAGCCCTATAGCTTCATTATCACACAGCCCAGGGATGTAACTACTGCTAATTTTGGTACATTTTCTAGACTTTTTGTTTTCCTAAAAGTATCTGAGTTCCTTTTTTTTTTTTTTTTGTAATAATTGATTTTATTACAGATACTTTTTTTGTTTTAACTTTTATTGGGGAATATTGGGGGACAGCGTGTTTCTCCAGGGCCCATCAACTCCAAGTTGTTGTCCTTCAATCTAGTTGTGGAGGGCGCAGCTCAGCTCCAAGTCAAGTCGCCGTTTTCATTCTTAGTTGCAGGGGGCACAGCCCACCATCCCATGCGGGAATTGAACCAGCAACCTTGTTGTTCAGAGCATGATGCTCTGACCAACTGAGCCATCCGGCCGCCCAATACACAAATTCTTTTTAAAGCTGTTTTATAAGCTGATATATTGAGGACATTTTACTGCAGGTGATGGAAAAACACAGAATCATCCATAAGCCCATCACCTAGAGATAACTGCTTTAATATTTGGTTTCTATCCTTCTGGACTTTATTTTGTGTGTGTGTGTGTGTGTGTGTGATATATATATATATATATATATATATATATATATATATATAGAGAGAGAGAGAGAGAGAGAGAGAGAGAGAGAGATAGAATAAGTAGAACATTTTAAAAGTGTCATCAGGCCAAATACCATTGGAAAAACCTCGTTTTTCACTTACCACTATAACACAAATATTTTCTAAGTCAGACACCCCTGTCACCATTCATGATGACATTCGTGTAACTGTACCCTAGTGAATTAACCTATCCACCTACCCTGTGTTGATGGACATTTAGGTTGTTTGGAATTTTTCATCATAATAAAACAATACAATAATGAACACCCCAAACATGAATAACTGAACACTTGGAAGCCTTCGTGCCGTGGTGCATGCTGGCCCCCTGACTTGGGGGCCATTTCCCTCTTTGGCCTGGTGCGCTCCTGTCCTGGGAAGCTCCACTCCACGCATATTCCTCACGGATGCCCCAAGCACCTTCTTTACCCTAAACAGCCAGTCGCTCTTTCCCTGGGCCCCAGACCTTTTGTACGTGCCTTGTTTGAACACTCATTACAGAGAAATCGCCCTTGTCGCTGTACCCCTGCTGCACATTGAGCCTGTCTGCGTCTCCTTGGTAAGCCAGGGCCTGGCACATCACTGTTGGAGTTGTGAGTGACAGGGTAGTGGTCAGGCTCTCTCCTGCCTCACTGCTCGTGACTCCAAAAATCTGAAGTTCTGTTCTTTGGTCCTGAGCAGCCAAGGATGTGATTAAAGAGATCGAAGACTTTGACGGCTTAGAGGCTCTGCGCCTGGAGGGCAACACGGTGGGCGTGGAAGCGGCCAGGGTCATCGCCAAGGCCTTGGAGAAGAAATCGGAGTTGAAGGTGAGATCTGCAGGGTGAGCAGGCCCCGACTGGTTGGGGACAAGCTTCTGCTCCCATAGCCAGCACCCGAGCTGTGTCCAGACCTCCCGGGCCCCGGCCTGCTTGGGTGTCACCAGGAAGAGCTCCTGGCCTCTGTCCACCCCAGAGCACTCTGCTGGCCAGGGCCCCTCTTCGTGCGTGACGAGTCCATTCGGGTCCTGAGTAACAGACACTGAGATGCTGTTCTGTAGGAGTGTAAGGTTTATGGGGCAACACACATGAAAGGCAAAGGGGCAAAGAGCAGAACCGGACAGGGAGAGCCTTCAGCTTGCTTTGCAGATCTGATTCCTGTGAGGAGGGGAGGGCACAGAATCAGGCCTTGAGAGCCTCCCTGTGGACACAAACCCTCAGCCCACCCAGCAGGGAGCTCCAGGCCAAAGATTGCCTGATAGAGGAGTCAGACCCCTGGCGGACTGGGTAGGTGCTGCAACCGAAGGCGGCGAGCTGACCACATTCCACACAGCTGAATGGCCGGTTCTTTCCTACAGGTTAGCTCCAAGTGGCGCCCCTCCTAGTGTGTCCAAAGTGTGTTCCACTGAACACCAGTACTTCAAAGTGCTCTTTGAGAAAACGGGGGCATCAAGATGTCACTGCATGCCCCCTTCCCAGGAACCCCACTGTAATTAAAGCCTCTAAAGAGTCATGAGGGAAGAGCCTTGCTTTCAGACTGGAAACGGCTCTCAATTTATGTAAGGCTAGGTTTGTGCTAGACTCTTCACACCTGTCATTTAATCCTCACAGCAACCCTGGTAATAGAGTCTCCGTTTTGTATGTCAGTGGAAATACGGCTCAGAGGGGCTGAGCAAATAGCCCAGGATCCACCGCTGCTAAGTGGCCGGGCCATGCTGCACATTCCATGGCACAGCTGCTTTCAGATGGGTACTGAGCTGCGGGTCACGAGCGGAAACAGCTTTTGCCCGGTCAGGGCCTGACTGCGATCTTCCTGAGGAAACAAACATCAAAGGCCACTTCCTTTGATGGTTGTTTCCTCAGGAAGATCGCAGTCAGGTTAACAGCCCGGGCTGTGACTGTTTCTGCTCGCCTGCCCAGGACTGACCTTTCTTTGAGCAGAAGCTGGGACATTTTCCGACAAAAGAGTCTGGTCTTGCCCGATGACTGCATAGGACAGATGTGGCTGGGCCTGGAGGCTGCAGGAGCTGAGCTTTGGCATCCGGGGACCTGGGTTCCAGCTCCAGCATCACCAACTTATTTGCGTTACGTGGCCTTGCACTAAACTCAGCTGAGTCTGGCTCCTCATGAAGCTTTTCCTTCCGGGGAGTTTGCCGTGATGGCCAAATGCAGGCTCCTGTCATGAGAGGGCTCGGCCAGGGGGGGTGCCATGTGCATCTTGTCACCCTGTGCAGACCCTCTGCTCTGGGTCACCCCACCCCAGCATCTTAGTCTTGCTTCTGTGCAAGAGGGAGCCCAGGGTTGGGGCAGGGACACGTGGGAGCTGCCCTTGACGCTTGTGCTCTGGGCACAGTACTGATTCAGGATGAGGTATTATCTGCCCTGTTGAGCCATGTGCACTGTTAGGTTGTGACAGATGAGAAAAGTGTGGGCTCCCCCATCATACATCCCAGTGGGTCGGGATTGGAGCCCAGATATCAGCCCAGCCTCCTCACTGGTCTGTTGCCCACTCGGAGGTCATGAGGCCTAAAAGTCTATTTCAAAGATCGGAAACCAGGGGTTAGAGACAGACAGCGGCAGGTCTGGGGTCAGTAACGTTGGGTTCAGAACCCAGGCCTTATGCCTTGGGTGCCCCTGTTGACCCTCAGCCCATCATAGTTTGATTTCGGAAGCTTTGAGGAGAGGTGCCAGTTGTGAGGGGCTCTGGCGCACAGGCGGTGGCCCTGTCTTGGCCTGCATGCCAATGTAACTCACTGAGCAGACTTGTACAGAGCGTCTCCTGAGACCCAGGTGTGTGAGTGATTTTCCTTTACCTTCTACAAAACCAGCTTCCATAGAACTTAAGGTTGGATTTGGTTTATCCATTTTAAGGGCTGGATTTTCAGGGGAAAGGTGCCTCCCCTTGTCCCCTCATTTCCAGGTTTGGCCCAGAAAAGGCAGGAGGTGCCAGAGTTATTTAGGACACAGCAAACTTGGAGGGTAGGGGGGTGTGCATGGAGACTGCCAGTGCTGGCCAATGTGTTTGTTACACGACCCAGTCATGTGGCCACCATCTTCGTGACATTTACCTAATACTTCCTTTAAATCAGCTCACTTTGAAGTAATTGAAAAACAAACATGACCTCTTCTATAAATGGAAAGTGTTATCCCTTACCATTGCCACCTAAAGGCCTTGAGCCTGAGGCCTGCTCCACCTTTGTGTGACAAACAAAAAGTAGGGGCGTGGGTAAGACCCGCCAGCCTCAAAGTGAGGTCACCTGGAGGAGGTCAGGAGGGTTGAAAAGAAGCTTGAAAACAGAGTAACTTCCTCACTGTTGGATCCCATATTTTTACTTCTCTGTTCCTCTACCACCCAAAATCATGTCATATGTCGCTGTAGCCCACACCGAATGGGAAACTGATATTAGAAAGGAGGACTTAGCCATCTTGGTCCTGGACCTGCCACTGCCTTGCCATGGGGCCTGGGGCTTTTAACCCTGTTTCCCTCCCAGGAAACCAGAGGGTTGGACAGATGAGGTGTTTCCCTGACACTTCAGCTGAGCCCCCATGGCCCTTGGGGGTCTTCAGGTCCCACCAGCTTTGGCCAGAGCTGCTCCAGCTTTTCACTGACAAATCCCAAATTAAGAAGTCTTGTAGTGCTCTGCGGTCCAAGTTCATGAGATGAGGTGCTGCCCGCAGGCCACCTCTGAGGGTCTCAGCTAAGTGTTCTTCCTTCAAGCGATGCCACTGGAGCGACATGTTTACGGGGAGGCTGCGGTCCGAGATCCCGCCGGCCCTGGTAAGTGAACGAGGCCGCTGTTCCCGGGCACGGGGCCCTCTGGGGCGGTTCCCTGGTCTTTTTCTCACATCTCCTTTCTGGACACTAAGATACATCCTGTGGGTGACTGAGATGCTGAAACGGAAGCCAGGCAAGCACAGCATCTGCCCTGTGTGCTGACGGGCAGGTGGGAGCGCAGGTGATAGCTGGGAGCCAGGGGGTGAGCAGGACTCGAGGGCCCTGAGAGACGGAGGTCTATTGACAGAAAGGACAGCAGAGACCAGGGATTCCTGGGGTTCGTTCTTGAGCTGCTTGGTTTCACTCTCACCGTAAATGTCACTCCTTACATAGTTAACCTGTCTTGTCCTGGCATTTCCTTCCCCTGCACCTTGAGCTTCTGCTGCCTCATGACCTCGGCCAGCACACACAGTGCTGCTTCATGCTTCTGTCTCTCTGCTCGTGTTTCTACTGCTGCCTGGAATCTCCTCATATTTGATTGGCTGATTGTCATCTAGACTTAGCTCCCACGTCTCCTCCTACAGGAAGCCTTCCCTGAACTCCCCACATGCACCAAGCCTCATGCCCCAACAGAATTAGGAGCCCTCTCCAGGGTTTCCAGTCCTGGGTATATAATGTGACAGCTCTATGCTGAAGTGATCTGTGTCTGCCAGTTCCCCACCAGTTGGGTGCCCCCTGAGGGCAGTGGACCTGGCACAGAACTAGCACTTGGTAGGAGGCTCTGACACTGACGTGAGCTCCCTCTATGCCCAGATCTCACTAGGGGAGGGACTCATCACAGCTGGGGCCCAGCTGGTGGAGCTGGACCTAAGTGACAATGCATTTGGGCCTGACGGCGTGCGAGGCTTCGAGGCCCTGCTGAAGAGCTCTGCCTGCTTCACTTTACACGAACTCAAGCTCAACAACTGTGGCATGGGCATCGGTGGTGGTAAGGTGGGTCGGCGGCTGCCCTCACGTCCCGTTGTCTCAGCCTTCCTCCCTGCTCAGCCCCGGCTATAATACACTTGCCTCTGAAGTGTGTACTCTCAGCCACCCCCAATCTCGGATGGTTGGCCTGTTGTTTCTCTTCAAAGGAGAGGAGCCTCAAAGGTGGCAGCCTATGGCCAGTGGTGAGGGGAGATGGCATCCTTGAGGGTGGGGTTGCCAAGCAACTGTCCCTGTTCATGTGTTGCCTTGGCAACACAGAGGCAGTATTGCATAATTGCTCTGATAGGCTGGTTCTGCAAAACACAGGGCTTTGGGTGTCCCTAGACCTGCTGTGCCCTTGGAACAGCTGGCAGAACCACACGAAGCCTGGCGTGTGCACATGGGGAGGGTGCCCCAGGAGATGACCCAGCTCACCTTTGTTCCCGGCAGTCCGTCAGGCTGCTCAGTGTAGAAAAGCTCCACTTTCCTTCCCAGAACCTGCACTGAGGGAGGCCACCGTTTATTCTCTTCTTGCTCCGTTCTGGCTCCTTTAGGCCCAGATTCTGGAAATGCTGAGTGCCAGTCTGCATTTCTGTCTGCCTTCCCCTCTCATGTACTGATCAAAAGGAGAGAAGGGCTGGGACACAGGAATGACAGCGATTGGGACATCTTCTCTTTGAAGATGAATTATATGTATTAATTCTCCCACCTCCACTGACAGGTGGGTGACGCTGTCCCAGTTTTCCAGATAATTAGGCTTAGACTTGGATGTCTTGTCGATGGCCCCAGATGATGTAGCACGTGTGGCATGAATGTGCGGTTTGAACCTGCATCCACACGGCCCTTCAGAGCAGCAGGAGCAGCCTGTGTGATGCTGGCAGAAGCCCAGGCTGAGGAGCCAGAGTGGCCTCCCCTGCAGAGGGTGCCTGGCACCTCCTGCCCCATGGGAGGGAGAGCAGGGGTACGTTCCCATGCCCATCTCAGCTAGCCCTCCCCTGACCCCCAGTCTAATTGGGTAATAAGCTGTGTGTGTGAGGACATAAAAAGGTCTGCATCAGCACCAAAAGCCGGTCCAGCCCAACCTAGAGTGTGATGTGCTGGGAGAGCCAGAGCCGCCCTTGTAAGGTGCTACAGTCTTCCAGCCATCACCTCACCTCTGCTGGGCAGCAGTCCTGGGCACTGAAGCTTAGAAGCTACCTCCAGGTACCACCCCAAGGACAGGGCAGACTGGGTTTTAGGTTTTTGCCCATAGCAGCTGAGACCCTGCTTTGGACACCAGCGTGTATCAGATGGGTATGATGGGGCCATGGTCTCGTTGGCCAGCTTTCCTTAGGTATTGGGGTGCATGGAAGAGACATTGGAAGATTTGGGTTCTGGTCCAGAGTAGCCACCTGCTGAGCCACCATAGGAAAGTTTCTGTTCCTCCCGGACCCTGAGTTGCTTCAGCTGGAAAATGGGAGTCATGAGAGAGGGCTTGTGACAGGCTGATTGTGAAGCCGCTTCCCCAGACCTGGTGTGAACTTGGCCGCTCAGTGATGGTCTCTCCCTTCCCGCGGGGCCTCAATCACCCATCTCTAACATGAGGCCAAACCCCCAGGATGGTAGGACACGCACATGAAGCAATGGAAGTAAAAGCCCTTTGGAAACTGGAAGGTGCTTGGCACACGTGAGGGGTGGCCATTGTGCTTTTGAGCAGTTCTCTGTCCCTGTGTGCACCACCAGTGGGTGGCATGGCATGCTGAGGACCGGTTTAGCAGCGTGGCTGCCCTGCTGGGAAAAGGGCATCCTGCCTAGGCCTGGGACCCTTGCTTCTTTCCCCACAGATCCTGGCGGCAGCTCTGACTGAATGTCACCGGAAATCCAGTGCCCAAGGCAAGCCCCTGGCCCTGAAGGTCTTCGTGGCTGGCAGAAACCGTCTAGAGAACGACGGAGCCACTGCCTTGGCAGAAGCTTTTGGAGTGAGTGGTTTCTGCCCATCCTGCCCATTACATAGTCCTGGGTGTGCATTCCAGCTCTGGAACGTAGCTGAGCGACGTTAGGCCAGCCACTTCTCCTCTCTGAGCCTGCTGGCCCATTCTGCAGTGAGGCAGATGCCTATCGTGTGTGTCTGGAAAGTCTCATGATTAGGAGGCTGCCCTAGGCAGTGAGTGATGTCTGCCAGCTCAGAAACAGGTGTGGTGGTGCCTAAATAGTGCTAGTCAAGTTGTCTGGCCTCTAGTGGGCAGGGCACAGACTTACCCTTGAGACAGAGAGGTGGGCAGGAGCAGTGGCTCAGGTGCTGAAGTGCTCTCGGGTGTCCTTATCCCCTACTCTCCGTTCCACTCCCTACCCCCCCACCCCCGCCACTGCTGGTGGGTCCCTGGTGGTGAGCTCTGTGAGAGGACCACACCTGCCCCCATGGAGCTGGGAACTTTGGGGTCTGTCCCCCTGTAACGCAGGGACTCAGCTCCTGCTCCCTGCACAAGAATGCAGGATATGGTGAGGCCAAAAAGGAACAACAACGGAGCCGTAGATCGAGGAGTCATATCATATTCTCACTGGCAGCTGGTTGAGACACAGGAAGTAGGATCAACCGATTCGCAACCCGCCATCTGCACTTGCTAACCCCACTTGCTAGCCACAATCCGCTGCCTTTTCTTTGCCAACCAACCAACCCCCTTGCCAGTGTTGCCACGGCAGTTATATCAGTGGCCAATGGCTAACTGGTTACAGCTGATGGCCAACTAGTACCCGAGCCAGCACCTTTCCACGTGAGGTAGAGAGCCTGGAAACTGCTCTCCTGGCTCTGTCCCCACACCCCCTCCTCTTAATTTAAACGTTTTCATTGGCAAACAGTATTCCAGCAGCATTAATGGTATTTGGGCCAGAGCAGCAGCCCCCACAGTCCTGCCACGTACAGCGGCCCACCTGCTGATTGATGCTCACACCGCCTCAGAGTGGGGAGCCCAGGAGCAGGGCCTGTGGCTCACTGGCCTCCTGATTGTGGGGCAGCTCCTGCCTCCTCCTCTGGAGTGAGAGGAGCCTAGTTACCATCCCTGTAAACCTCGTGATGTTAAAGATCACGCCTTCTCTGTACCCCTTCCTGCAGCCGCTGTCCCCAGTGCACTAGGAATGGGGGGTACGTTGTGGTTGCCATCAGGTGTCCCCTGGAGCTCTTAGGACGGGGTTCATAACCCAGGGTTCGTGGGATCCCAATAGTCTGGAGAGAATGCAGGGAGCCTTTGAACATGGGTGGGGATATTGCGTGATTATTGTCACTAAGATAGTTAAAAGATAATACCGTGTTTTCTGGAAAATAAGACCTAGCCGGACAATCAGCTCTAATGCGTGTTTTGGAGCAAAAATTAATATAAGACCTGGTCTTATATTAGTCCCAGATTCTGGAAAGGCTGAGTGCCAGTCTGCATTTCTATCTCTCTTCCCCTCTCATGTTCTGATCAAAAGGAAAGAAGGGCTGAGACACAGGAATGACAGGGATCAGATCATCTTCTCTTTGAAGATGTATTATATGGAACCGGGTTGCATATTTATATTATATAAGACTGGGTATAGTATAATATATAATATAATATATAAGACCGGGTCTTATATTAATTTCTGCTCCAAAAGACACATTAGAGCTTATTGTACAGCTAGGTCTTCTTTTCGGGGAAACACGGTATTACCTTCAGCTGTAAATACAGACTTCAGAAATCTCTGATTTTGTTACTAATAGAAATCACAGATGTTTTGTGTTAAACTACAAATACAGAAGGTGCCAAAAAAAGTATACACATTTTAAGAAAGGAAAACTATTAAAATTGTAATACTCAATGTATACCGATAACAAAAGATGAATACAAGTCACGTTTGACGTCTGCAATTACAAGAGGTGCTCAACATGGTTACCATCAGCATCCAGACACTTCTGATTATGGTGAACTACTGCTTTGAGCAACTGACCAAAGTGTCCACTTGTATCCATTTTTTTGGCACCTTGGTATATGGAAATCTTTGTTTCTCATCCATCAAGGATGACAGTAATGGTAGGCTTGCCTCTAGGTCTTTTCTTGCCCCTACGTCTTTTTTTTCAGTGCCTTTATAAGCACATTATGTTACTACAGCACACATTTGGGGGGGTTCTAAATACTTTGATAACTGTCTTCCAATCAGATTGATTTCCTTTGTGATCCCGTATAATTTAGCTTAAAATTTAGAAACATTATCCTGAGGGAGCCCAGGGGCTTTGCCAGATGGCCTGAAGGGTCCATAGCACAGAAAATGTTAAGAAGCCCTGACTAGTCTAATATGCCTCAGTTGGCCTTCCTGTGTTTATTTGTTTTTGTTTTTTTCTCTACTTGAAATCTGTGTTAAGGTATTTTTAAATTCTCATGAATCTTGTGCTCTTTTTTTTCAATTACAGTTGACATTCAATATTATTTTATAGTAGTTTCAGGTGTACAGCATAGCAGTTAGACATTTATATAATTTATGCAGTGATCCCCTGATTAGTTTAGTACCCACCTGACACCATACATAGGTATTACAATATTATAGACTATATTTTCTATGCTGTCATGCCTGTGTTTATTTGTGAGCCACCATGCTTTGCTGGGCACCCAGGGACAACAGAAGTTGCCTAGTTAGGCTCAGAATTATGCTAGGCCTGTGCCCAGTCCCAGGTAGCCGTGGGGATTGGATGTGGGCCTCTCCTGGAGAGCGCAGGGGCTGATGGGGTCCAGACAAGAAAGTGACTTTGATATTCCAGGATGATGAGCACCATGACAGGGTGCTCTGGGAACACAAAAGAAGAGCACTGGATTGTGCTGGGGGTGGGGTGGGGGCAGAATCCAGGAAGCCTTCCTGGGAGAGGAGGTGTCCAAAGTGAGAGCTGTAAAATGCATAGTAGTCAGGCTACCAAGAAAATACCAACAAATGAGAAGATGGAGTATGCTAGGCAGAGAGAAAGAAGTGTCAAAAGGTCAGGATAAAAGTGGCTAGGTGGGTTATGGAAGTCCCCCTCCTCACCCCCAAAAAAGGCTATGGTATGTGGGTTGCCAGTCGTATTGTATAAATAGGGCAGGAGGACCCCAAGAAAGAAAAGCCAACTGGAGCTGCACTGTGCAGAGAAGAGCCATGGCTGACTACTGGGCCAGAGTCCAGGGTACCCACCATGCAGAGGACACAAGACTAAAAAACCCGTGTTCATAGCTGTGTGACCTTGGGCAAGTCACTTAGCCTCTCTGATCCCTAGTGTTCTCTGTCCTGTGGAGATTCTAGTCCCAGGTAGTCTCCCTCATGAGGTTGTGGAGAGGCTCAGATGCAGCCATGCCCAAAAGTGCGCTTTAAGGTCTGATCTGTGCCCAGAATGTTCACAGACAAGCCCCTGCCTGTGCTGACAGCAGCCCCTCCCTATGTCTGTGTGTAGTGCAACCCTCCTGCCTGCTGGATGGTACTGGCACTCAGGTGCCCCCCTCTTCCTCTCCCCGCTGCTCTTCACAGATCATCGGGACTCTGGAGGAGGTCCACATGCCACAGAATGGGATCAATCACCCCGGCGTCACTGCCCTGGCCCAGGCTTTCGCCATCAACCCCCTGCTGCGGGTCATCAACCTGAATGACAACACCTTCACTGAGAAGGGTGCCGTGGCCATGGCCAAGGTGAGGTGGGTGCAGCAGGGCCAGGTCAGGCTCTGGCAGGTAGGGTCTGGCTGCTGTCTTTGCCGGGAACCCATCAGCCAGTGGCTGCTTTGCCCTCCTTCCCGCCCTCCTGGTAAGTACCTGTGGGTCCGGCTGTGTAAACATGCCCAGAGCAGGGCATATGTCACAAGCTAGCCTGCACCTTTCTTGGGCAGCTGAGTATCCGTAAGGCCACTTCAGCTTGTTTTCTTCGTTGATTCTGTTTATTGAGCCCCTGTCTGCCCAGCCCTGTGCCAGTCACAGGCCACTCAGAGTTGAATCGAAGACTCCACCTTCAATAAGCCCCTGGTTCAAGGAAGGGAGGGAGTGGCTAATTGGTGACAGTGCAGGGTCGGGAACACAGTGGCTGGCTGGCTGTCGGGGCCTCTGCATGGGAGGGCTTTCTGGTCCCCATCAACCTGGTAGGGCTCCATGTCCCCCAAAAGGTTAGCCCTGCTGCTGCGTGGTGGTAGCAGACGTGTGCAAGTATTGGGGAGCACACAGGAAGTTCAAATCCCACGAGGGGGAGGCTTCCTGGAAGAGGTCACATTGTGGCCAAGTTGTACACGACAAATGGACTTTTCTCTGGACAAAGAGGGTGGGAGGAGGGGTGTTTTAGGCAGCGGTGTCAGCAGCAGGTGGGAAGGCCCAGAGATGAGCGGGATCCTTGCTTAATTGGTCCTAGTTTGACGTGACCAGGGTTCAAGGTATGTTTGAGGGCTGGAAGAGATGAAGAGAGGCAGGCAGGACCATGTGGCCTTGCTGAGTCCTTGAGACTTTTTCCTGTAAGTAATCAAGAGCCATGGAGGATTTGAAGCAGGGGTGTGACATAGTCAGATTGGTGCTTCCGGAAAAGGGTTCTGGCTGTAATGTGGGAATAGGGTGGAGAAGGGTTTAGCCAACAGGGAGCTGATGAGAAGAGCTGAGGAGGCCAGACTGGACACAGAAGAGGACGGTGTGGTGACTGACAGGGGCTGTGACGTGGGCTCACTGAGGGCGAGGTGCGGTCTGACCCCCCCCTGCCCTCACTTCCTCCCTGCAGACCCTGAAGACCTTACGGCAAGCGGAGGTGATCAACTTTGGGGACTGCCTGGTGCGCTCCAAGGGTGCCATTGCCATTGCAGACGCCGTGCACGGGGGCTTGCCCAAGCTGAAGGTGCCCGCTGGGGTCGAGGCTTCCCCCACACTGCAGGGGGGGAGGGTAAAGGGGGTGGTGGCAGAAGGTCTGATCTTCAAAGGCATGTGGGCCTGAGTCCTTCCACACCCTCCCACTTTGGTGACGTGCCAGTCTCTTCACCTCTCGGAAACGCAGTTTATTCATTTTTAAAATATGACAAGGGGTGTACCTGGTACGTTGTTGGCTGAATAACGTTGTTTGTATTGTTGGTATCATTTTGCTCAGCTGGGGGGCAGAGCCTGTCTTACCCTCCCTTGGGGAAATGGAGGCTTCCGAGTGGGCTCTGGTCTCCCGGCCCACGTCTCCGCCTGCCACTACCCCTTCCTCTTTGTAGGAGCTGAACTTGTCGTTCTGTGAAATCAAGAGAGATGCCGCTCTGGCTGTGGCCGAGGCCGTGGCAGACAAGGCCGAGCTGGAGAAACTGGACCTCAATGGTAAGTAGGGCGGTGGCCTCGGCTCAGGCCTGCTGGACGGGCCGCAGCGCCCATCCTGACCCTCCACCCCCTCCCCCGTGAACAGGCAATGCCCTGGGAGAAGAAGGCTGTGAGCAGCTCCAGGAGATGCTGGACGGCTTCAACATGGCCAGCGTGCTGGCGTCGCTCAGGTAGTGCTTGGGGCATTCAGGCTCACGTGTTCCTGTTAATGCTTTCGTTCATTCAAAAAACGGTGGTTGAGCTCCTGTTAGGTGCCAGGCACGGTGCTCAGTAGGCATCAGCGGTATGAGAAGGCAGCGGCGAAGGCTGCTTCCTGTGGGGCTTCATTCTAGTGGGCAGGGGCCCAGAATAATCAACTTTCCATACGTTCAGCAAAGGGACACAGAAAGCCCTGGAGAGCGGTGAGTCGGGGAGCTCTGAAGGGGCGATGTTTGTTCCCATGCTGACGCGTAAGGCAGGCAGCAGTGAGGCCAGGGTAGCGATGGGTGGGCTCACACTTGTTCTTACAATCCGTCTGAGAGACGGACTCTAGAAAGGAAGGGACCGAGGCAGACGGTGGGGGTTTCTGGGTCTGCACAGCCCACCGGAGGCGGCGGGGCGGCGGCAGGCTGCCTCCTCCGATGGCACCTGTCTCCCTCTGCCCCTTTGATCTCCAGATCGGCTTCATTCACCGTGAGGTCCTCCTTTGTGTCCCTCAGAGCTAGAGCCTGTGCTGCTGCTAGGAACTGGGGACATGGAGATGGGCGCAAGAGGCTCAGGGTCCAGAGGAAACGTACCTGCCTTCCGCAGGGGGAGGGGGCTGGGCGGGGAAACCCCTACCTCTCCCATCCCCCCAACTGTAGCTTCCTATGGTCAGCAGGACATGGGTGGCACCGTCCTGGGCGCTCAGCCTGGGCAGGATTCCCGCCAGGCCCTGAGCCCCTGTGACAGTTCCTTTTCTCTGTGTCCCCAGTGGGACTGGGGTCTCTTTTGGGACAGGGATGAGATCTGATTGTCAGCATGGGCTTCCCCGGGTGCTGAGAAATGAGTGACAAGCCCCCTGGGGACCCCGGGAGCAGCTGTTCCCCCTGCCCAGCTGGAGTCTGGCTTCACAGAGCCAGGCCTCGCGCCGGCGTGGGCCACTGGGCAGGGGGCTGTGCTTTAGCCAACTCCGCTCCGCAGTGACGACGAGGGTGACGACGACGACGACGAGGACGAGGACGAGGAGGATGGGGACGAGGACGAGGAGGAAGAGGAGGAGGAGGAGGAAGACGAAGAAGACGAGGAAGAGCCACAGCAGCGAGGGCAAGGAGAGGAGTCCCCCACACTCTCGAGGAAGATTCTGGACCCTAACAGTGGGGTGAGTGCCCTGGTGTTTGCCAGGATCACAGCCTGGTCTCCTGAACGTGAAAGCCTAAGACTCCTTCACAGGCTGTTAGGGGACAGGCCACGTAAGCCCAGTGCCCACAGACTGTTTCTGATCCGCGCCTACACATGAGTGAAAAAGGACATGCAGTGTAGCTATTTTATCTGTCTTTGCATTGACCTCAGTGTGGATGTGGTTACTTACAGGTACTGCTGCTGCATCAGGTGTATTATAAACACACAGAAGTATTTATAAAAGAATAGAGTGAAAAAACATAAATTGAAATTCTTTCCCCACCCATCAGTGGATTATCATGGTGACCTGTAGGGACAGCCCCTAGTCCATAAACTGGCTGAGACCACGACCCAGCTGGGGCCCTTGGCCTCCCTTACCTGGCCAGGATGCGGGTGGAGTCAGGGCTGCCATGTCCATTGTTCATTCATCCTGTTCCCTCGTAGGTTCCCAAAAGTGAAGCTTTTGGAGAACTTTGGGTTGGACAAAGACCGCCCTACTCATGTTGAATTTGGCTGCTTTTCCAGTTTTCTGGAAGCATTTCAACAAATGGCTGGTGTTTCTGTTTGTAGTTTTTCTCTGGGCACCTGTGGTGCTCACTGCCCATGCGTACTCGGGCTAGACCCCACTTCCTGGTGGGCCCACTGGGTTCCCCAGTGCATCTAGAGTCATTGCTGGGGCATCGGCTGTCATAGTGAGGACCCACTTGGTCTCGCCAGGCTCTTGGAGTCCCAGGAGGTGGCTTGCCCCCACCACAGAGGCTCGTGCACTAGGAGTCAGCCAGGGCCAGTGTCTGGGCGTCCCCCACCCGTTGGGGAACTGCACACAAGTGGGAGGAAGAATTCTAGACCCTGAGCCGTGACTGGCCAGAGTAAGGGCACAAGTTCTGGGTGAGGGGTCTAGGTTCAGTCCTTCACAGTGCCACCTGTCCCACAGGAGCCAGCTCCCGTGCTGTCCTCGCCATCTCCCGCAGACATCTCCACCTTCCTGGCTTTCCCTTCTCCGGAGAAACTGCTGCGCCTCGGGCCTAAGAGTTCCGTGCTGATAGCCCAACAGGTAATAGCACTTCCGACTGCAAACCTGTCCTTGCCCTAGCTTGTGGAGCTGCCAAACAAAGGGACAAGCAGAGCCCAGGGGACTGGAGGGGGGAGGCTGTCAACGGAACAGGGGCTGCCAGGTATTCTTTTTAAATATATAGACGTGTACATGAGTGTGCCAGTGCACACACGCTTGGCCTACAGCAAGGGCAGGCGCACCGAACTTCAGGCGACTGGAATTAGGGAGGTTTTCTCTTCAGTGCACACACCCCAGCTTCCCTCTACACGTTGTGTAGGACCAGCTGCTTCTAGAAAAACTGTCCTGCTCTTGGCGCCTCTGGCGGTCACATGCGTATTGCAGAGAGGCTGCCCTCGTTCCGGCTTCCTCCCTCCCTCCCTCCCTCCCTCCCTCCCTCCCTCCCTCCCTCCCTCCGTCTTTCCCTCCTTCCCTCCCTCCCTCCCTCCTTCCTTCCCTCCTTTCCTTCTTTCCGTTCTGATTATCAGCTACCTCCGATCTGCCGGCACTGGTCTGAGCACTTGGACATGGTTTTAGTGAATTCTTTTGGCATCCTGAAATGGAGAGCCTGTTAGTCTTACTGTACAGATGAGAAAACTGAGGTTCAAGGAGGGTGAGTGATACATGAAAATAAAATGGGCCCACTCTCAGAACTGGCTTGACATTTTGGCTGATTTCCTTTTTATGTTTTATCTGTACTTTTCTTTTGGGATAAATGAGGTTAAATTGGCCCACCTTTTCATTTACCACCATTCATCATTTTCCTGTGTCAGTAAAACTCTTCTCCTGCCCTTGATCCCAATGAATGATGGAACACTTAGCCCAGTTTCTGGACATTTACCGTGTTTCTCCGAAAATAAGACCTAGCCGGACAGTCAGCTCTAATGGGTCTTTTGGAGCAAAAATTAATATAAGACTCGGTGTTATTTTACTATAATATAAGATTGGGTCTTATATAATATAATATTACATAACATAACATAATTATAATACAATATAATATACTGGGTCTTATATTAATTTTTGCTCCAAAAAACACATTCGAGCTGATTATCCGGCTAGGTCTTATTTTCGGGGACATAGGGTACTTTGTGTCCATCTTCTCTGTTGTCGGTGATGTAAACTTTGTTGCATGGGAATGTTTGTGCACATTCTGGATTATTTCCTCAGGCTGGATTACAGGAAGGGGACCACTGAGTCACAGGCTAGCAATTGCTTATTTGCTCACTCTGTGACACCTGCACAGGCCAGGCTCTGAGGACAGGGTGTAGGTGAGGCAGGACCTGTCCTTGCATGTCAGAGACCCCTGTCTTGCCAGGGCCTCCTCGAGCCAGCACCAGAGCCCACGCACGTATCCACTGTGCCAAAGCCCAGGGCTCTGGCCCCTGGTGACCAGCCATTATCTCCTATGTTCTCAGATTGATACATCTGACCCAGAGAAGGTGGTCTGTGCCTTCCTGAAGGTGTCCTCTGTGTTCAAGGACGAAGCCACAGTGAGCACGGCAGTTCAAGATGCCGTAGGTAATGTGGGGAGGGGGGAGGTTGGGTGGCTCCTGCCTCTTCGCTGCTCCAGGGCTCAGGTGACATTTCTGGTTATTAGGCCCCTCTGTTCCAGCGCTAACATAGGAACTGTTCTGTGGCCCTTCCCACCTGTTCTTCTCTTGGGTTCTTTCATAGAGCAGGCTGGGTGCTCTCCTGTTTTTTGCATGTGGGGAAGCTGAGGCCTTTCCGAAATCCATCCAGCTGTATACAGTTGGAACTCAGGCCAGGGGACATTCCCTGCAGGAAGACCAGCTGGTCTCAGCCCCAGGGCCCTTGTAGAGGCAGTCCTCATCGGGAGGGCTGATGAGAGCTAAGCCTTTGCACACTAGTCCCCTGCACCTGGAGGTCCCCTTCATGGAGGACGCTGCTTTCCCCGTATCTTTCTTAAGACTTCCCAGGGTCTCTGGCCCGCCTCCCCCAAAATGTGTCATGACTTTGCTCCTCACCACCTCATTCTCTCAGTTACCTCTGTTATAGCACCTTTCACCTTGTACCTTGTGAGCGTATGTCTCGGCCTCCGAGGGTGGGTTAGGTTCGGCTAGGCAGAGAGGAGAGGAAGGGCCTGCAGGTGAGGGGCACAGCCCATGGAAAAGGGTAGAAAGGACTGCAGACACTTGGGGTGATGTCTCCTGGATTGGTGCACTGTGGGTGACATTGAGGCAGGAGGGTCGGTGGGAAGCAAGGATGGGTAGGCAGGTGAGGGCCAGGTGGGAATCTCCAGGTCTACTCTGAGATCCCAACCCCGTGGGCATTTGTGGGAACAAGTTATCTGGATTGTTTCTCAGAATAACCTCACACAGAAGCGAGTGGCCATGGCTTCTCTGCAGACCCTCAGCCACTCCTCTTTCCTCACCTCCACAAAATCGCTGAAACCTCCTCCAGGGCTGCTCTGCCTTACTCAGTCTTCGCCCCAGCTGTGCAAGGTCCCCGAGCCCATTTTACTTGAGAGGGAAGGACCACGGTGTCGCAGCCAGTAGGTTGAGCCCTTCCCCTGGTGTTAGTTGTCCCCTTAGATGAGTGTGTCCACGACCCACCTCCTGTGTTCACCTCCTGATTAGGGCAGGAGGCAGGGCCCAGCCTTGGGCGGTGGGGGCGCTGCCTGCCCTTTGACCCGTGGCTAGCCCTCTGCCGCAAGAAGCACCTGCCCCATGCTGCTTCTGCCTTGCAGATGCTTTGATGAAAAAGGCCTTCAGCTCAGCCTCCTTCAACCCCAACGCCTTCCTCACCAGACTCCTCATCCACATGGGTCTACTCAAGGTTCGGCTGGCAGGAGTGGGGGACCTAGGAATGTGGGGGTGGGGTGCACCAGTGGTGGGGGGTATTCTGGCCACGCCTGCAAGTCCTACTGGGGCCTGTCACCCACTCTGTTCTGGGCCTGGCTCCTTGACCTTGCCCATAGGGCTCTCTGAGCGGGGGCCGGATGGTGGAGACCTAGGGCCTCCCAAGGGACCCCGAAGCTCACCTTTCTCTCTCTGCGTTCCCCTTCCAGAGTGAAGACAAGGTCAAGGCCATTGCCAACCTGTACGGCCCCTTGATGGCCCTGAACCACATGGTGCAGCAGGACTATTTCCCCAAGGCCCTTGTGCCCCTGCTGCTGGCATTCGTGACCAAGTGAGTGTGCCCGTCAGCTCACGTGGCCAGGGCCCACGCGCATAGGCCTTCTCTGGCAGGTCCCTTGGGCTTGTGGGAGACCCCCAGGCCTCCTTCCCCATGCCCACCTGAGGACACAAGGCTCAGGGACTGTGCCTTTCCCTGTGAGAGACAGGACATGGAGTGCCCACGTCGCACTGCTGATCAAGGGCCTGTGCTTGGCGACGTCCCTGGGAGTGGTTCTGGGGGCCAAAGAGGCCCGGTCACGCTGGCCTTCCCTGGGGACACTGGTACCCAGAGACATGGAAACCCTGGCCTCATCCTGGAGGATCCTGGGGTGTGGTGGGGCCTACAGGCCCCAGAGCCCACCAGGGATGCGTGGTGACACTCGTCCCCATCCTCGCTGAGGCCTGTGTAGCCCCAGCTGACTTTGGGCCTCCCGCGCCTCTGTCTCCCCATGTGCCCAACCAAAAGGTGGGGCAAGGTTGTTTCCAAGGGCTCTGACCAGCCAGCCACACTTCAAGGGAATCGAGCACCTTGGGAGAAATTGGGAGGGGGACAGAGGAGAAAGGAAGCTCCCTTGCCGCTCCCCCCCCCCATCCTTCATGTGTATTTCCCTTGAAAAGTCATTGTGAGAATTAGCAACATGGAGTCTGGCACATTTCTAGCCTCGGAAATGGCCCCCACCCCCTCTGCTGCAGCCTGAACTCCCCAGGTCCCAAAGGTGCCCACCCACCCACTGACCCTCTCCCCACAGGCCCAATGGCGCCCTGGAATCCTGCTCCTTCGCCCGCCACAACCTGCTGCAGACACTGTACAAGGTCTAAACCTAGACCATCGGCCTGGACCAGTAACGTGGGCAGGGTCTCAGATGAAGAACTCTGGCCAGAGGCAGGGAGGGTCTTTGTCGCGTGTGTCGTCAGTCCTCCGAGTATGTGTGTCGGTATAGTGAGCGTGCTGGTGTGTACGTCTTGTCGGGGTTTGGGATTTTAATGTTTCCCTGTTGGGCTGGCCCTAGTCCCACTGGAGGAGTGCTGGCCTCAGGCCAAAGGGCTGCGAGCTGGGAGCTGCTCTGCCATTAAACTCACCACTCTGAGGGCCTCCGCTGATCTGTGCCTCGGGCTGGAGGTCCTGGTGGCTCTGCCCACCCCCCTTCCCACCTTCCCCTCTTGGGCTGCACTGAGGCCTGGGGACTTGCTGCCTGTGAGCTGCCCATGGGCTGTCCCCTCCGTCTCTGTTATGGCTTGGCTGCGTTTCTCGCCCTGCCTGGGGCTGCCCACTTGGCGGCTGCATCTGCTTCCTGTCACCAAGCCCTGGTCCTGCAGCCACCGCAGTCCCCACCGTCCATCCCTGCTGTGCTGACCCGTTGGCGTGAGAAGCAAGAGACTGCCGTCGGGGGGTAAGGGGTGGTCGGCAGAGGGCAAGACCCTGGTGCCTGTGCTGTGTGGACATGATGAGAAGCCAGTGGGCAGACACCAGAGGGTCCTGGAACAGGCTTTGCCTGGATGGCGCTGGCTCTGGACCCAGGGTGGCTCTCCCCTGGCTGTGAGGTGTCTGTGACTGGCCCGGAGGCCGAGCACCAGGGGTACCTGGACGGGTCCTAACCTGTTCTCTAGCCTGGGGGCAGGGGCACGGCCCACTGCTGCCTGAGCGGCATCTCTGGCGCTCATGAAGGGCCTGCGGCGGGGACACAGCAGGGGCTGGGCTGAGGTGTCCTGGGCCCTCCCTCCCTGAGCAGCCGGCTCTGTGACGCCCTGTGCTTTTCCCTTCGTGCTCTTTGTGTCCGGGCTGTGCCCGGGGCTTCACAAATAAAGTCATGTGTGGCAACAGTGCAGCCTGAGGAACCTGTCGCCTAAAGGGGCCACTCTCAGGGCCATTCTCTGGAGTCCCGCCTTAGTGCCAGCAGTGGCCCTGCCTCAGCCTGGAAGGGGCAGTCTGTCTTGCCCAGGATTCCCTGTGCCAACATTATGTCACCACCTGGGGCAGGCCTTTTCCAGGCCCAGATGCTTCCTCTGTTGTTGCCAGTTCCCCTCTAACAGCTGGGTGGGTGGTGCCCAGGACAGGGCAGTGATTCAGGGGCACCAGGGAGGGTGGAGGTCCTGATGGGGCCTGATTCACCTGCCCGGACCCACCTCACCTTTGTCCATCTTTGGCCCATAGCTCCACTGGTCCCGGGATTGCTCCATTTGTGGACCTGGCTGAGCTGGACACTGTCCAGTTTTCACCACCGGCTCTGCTGGCTGCAAAGTTAGGAGCCCCTGGGTCTCGATAGCAAGGTCACTTCACAGGGTTGGCCTGCAGTGGAGGGCACCGCCCTGATATTCTTTCCTCTGTTGCCACCTGTGGGCAGACAGACAGCCCAGCACACCCTCCTCACCGCTTACCTTTGCAGCACACCTGGGGAGCCTGTTGTCACCACGGGAATGAAGAGGTCCATCCATTTTCTTAGGGGGGCAGCATTTCCTAATTGGTTGTGGACTCCTCAAATGACTTCTTCCTTGGCCAGGTGGCACAGATGTCTTGCCCTGCTCCTCCCCATACGAGGTGACATGGCAGGAAGCAGGTGGAGGTCTGGCCAACTGCAACCCCTAACTCCTTGCCAGGCCCTGTTCTGAGCTCTGGGTCTACAGGTGCTGGCTTTAGAGAGTTCCCAGTCTGGTGCAGGAGGTCAGCAACTGTGGCCTGCTGTGGGGACGGTGGGCAGGGAGGTGAGGGAAGCCTTCAGGAATTCAGAGAGCAAGAACTGAGTCCTGAGGTTCAAATAGAATTTTCTGGGTGATATTTGACAGATGGAGAAACTGGCTCAGGGCTGACTAGGGGCTTGTCTGAGGTTCTCTGGCCTGGCTCTTCTTTCCTTCCAGGCCGCCTGGGGCTGGCCCTTATTCCCTCCTAGCTCAGGCGTGTTGCGCAAGCCTCAGCTCAGACTGGGATGAGAACCACAGATCTCATTTAGCTGCATGACAGCCTGGCTCCTGGACCCCGCACAGTGAGGAGGGTCCTATGGTCCCAGGAAGGCAGGCCCTGACTGCCCAGCCCCCCATCCTTCAGCTCAGTGGTTGGTCGGAAAGGGGCAGGGAAGGGCCGAGGGGCCTCTAGCTTGCTGCTTACTGAGAAAGCTGCAGCCTTTGGGATTCCCTCAGAACCACAGCCAACCCGAAGATTGCATGGGTCCCTAAGCACCATGATTTGAGGTCTGTAAGATCATAGCTGCCTCAGCCTGGGACCCCCACATGTGAGGGGCCTGCTCAGCACCATGCTGTTCCCACTGAAGGCACCTCAACCAGCAATTCCACTGACTAGAAAAGCCCCAGGGCGCAGCACATCCTGATAACAAGAACCTATAACTACCCAGGCCAATATTGGGGAAATGGATCAAGTCCAAAGCCACACAGTGGAATGGTACACAATGGGGAAAACACGGCAGCTGTGGTTAACGTGTGTACCATACTCCCCACAGGTGAGTCCATGGCGTGTTGAGTGAAGAGAATCTCTGAGCGATACCATTAGCAAGTAAACGTGGTTTAGTCTGTAATGACGCTGTTATCGCTGAAAGAGGTGCTAAACGCAGCATCACGATAGGAGTTATTCCGGGGAAGGCAGGGGACGGGACAGGGTGGGAGCACCAACATGCAGCGATCCGAGTCCATCCACCTGACAGCCATATTCCTAAAAAGGGAATAAAACACAGGAGACCATTTTTTTGAAACAAAAGGCACAAACCATAAGGAAATGTACTTACATAAAACAAGGTAAAGCAGTGATGGAAAAAGAACATAAAAGTGATGACAAGGTGATGGGGTAGAAAGAGACAAGTGTAGTATAACCAGGACTAGGGTTGAGGACAGACATCCTACTGCAAATCGGGGAAGAACATGAACAAATTCAAAGAAGAGGAAACCTGAAAAGCAAGCCCCCAAAACGTCCCACCTCACTGGTCGTCAAGGAAATGTAAAGTCATTCCACACAAGACTGGCAAATAACCATTGAGGACACCGAGAACAATATTACACATTTTACACATTGCTGGAGGGATGTCACACTAATAGAACCACTTTAGAGAGCAATTTGGCAAATACTAAAAGTCGGGAACGTGCTCTTTCCCCTTTGGCGTGCCACTGAAGAGCCTGGTGTCGCCATGGGCTGCCGCCCCACCCGGAGTTACCGGTGTTGTAAGAACAAGCCGTACCCAAAGCCTTGCTTCTGTTGAGTGTCACTCCTCTTTGACCTGGGGCGGAAGAAGGCAAAAGAAGATGAGTTCCCACTCTGGTCACACGGTCAGATGAATATGAGCGGCTCTCTTCCGAAGCTCTGGAGGCCACCGGTATTGGTCAGCAAGTACACGGTGAAAAGTTGTGATGCGTGTGGCTCCACCACTTCCACGTCACCCGCGTCAGCAGTCTGTCCTGTGCTGGGGCTGACAGAGCAGACAGGTAGGCGGGGTGCCTTTGGACAGCCCCAGGGCACAGTGGCCTGGTCCACATTGGCCAAGTTTTGTCCATCTGCACCAAGCTGCAGAACAAGGAGCACACAGGGCCAAGTTCAAGTTTCCTGGCCGCCAGAAGATCCACATCTCCAAGAAGTGGGGTTTTAACTAAGTTTAAGGTGGATGAGTTTGAAGGCATGGTGGCTAAAAGGTGGCTCATCCTAGATGGCTGTGGGGTCAAGCACATCCCTAATCGTGGCCCCTGGACAAATGGCAGGCCCTGCACTCAAGTCTTGGTGCTGCCCCTTCTTTGTACCCACCAATAAACTATAGTTCCTGTCCAAAAAAGAAAGAAAGAAAAGGAATACATGTAGCCTGTGACCCCAAATTCCATTTCTAAAGATCTACTTTAGAGAAACTTGCACATTGCACACAAGGAGACAGTTCAAGGGCAGTTAAGGGATGCCAGAAAATGAAGAACCTGAATGGCCATGGGTAGGAGAAGAGTTAAATTATGGCACATGAGTGAACATGTGGCAGTTCATAAACCAGATGCAGAAGCTACCCGCATCCACATGAAGGAATCTCGAAAATGTTGAGCAAAAAAAGCAAGTTGCAAAATAATATGCATTGCTTCATACATTACAAAATGTATTGCCATATATTGTACTAAAATTATACTACCTCGTGAAAGTGGTTTCCTCTGAGTGGAAAAACAGGGAGTGGTGGGGGCTTCAGCTGAATCTGTAATGGAAGTGAAAGCAGGGGCTCGTACTGTCCACCCCTGTGCATAGCAGCATTACAGCAGCCCTGGTAGAAGCAACCCAGCTGTCCATCAGCAGAACAGATGAAAAGTGCTGCAGGGCCGGCCCAGTGGCTCAGGCAGTTGGACCTCCGTGCTCCTAATGGCGAAGGCTGCTGGTTTGATTCCCACATGGGCCAGTGGGCTCTCAACCACAAGGTTGCCAGTTAGACTCCTCGACTCCCGCAAGGGATGGTGGGCTGCGCCCCCTGCAACTAACGATGGCAACTGGACCTGGAGCTGAGCTGCGCCCTCCACAACTAAGACTGAAAGGACAACTTGACTTGGAAAAAATCCTGGAAGTACACACTCTTCCCCAATGAAGTCCTGTTCCCCTTCCCCAATAAAATTTTTTTTTAAAAAAAGGGCAGCTGGCTTTCTGCTTTAAAAAAAAAAAAAAGGTGCTGCATATATACAATGGCCTTTATTCGGCCATAAAAAGGAATGAAATTCTATACATGCTGCGACATGGATGAACCTTGAAACATTATGCTAAGTGAAAAAAGCCAGACATGAAAGGACTAGTATTAAGTGATTCCACTTACAATGAGTTATCTAGAGTAGGCAAATTCATAGAGAACAGAAAGTAGAAGAGAGGTTCCCAGGGGCTGGGGCGGGGGGAGGAAAGGGGAGTTAGTGTGTAATGGCTACAATTTCTGTTTGGGATGATGACAAGTTTCTGGAAATGGATAGTGGTGATGGTCGTGCACCACTGTGAATGTATTTAACACCACGGAACTGTGCGTTTAAAATGGTTAAAGATATTAGTTGTTATGTATATTCTACTTTATTAAAAATCCTAAATGTAAAGATAAAACTAGATCTTTTAGGAGATAGTGTAGGCGAATGTCTTCACAACCTTAGAATATGAAAAAGATCATAAATTAATCTACATTTATCCTCTTCGGTTTGCTATTATTATAGGATAATCAGACAATGGACTGTGTGGAAATGAAAACAGCTTTCTGTTCATCAAAAGGCATCATTAAGGGAGTAAAATTAAGGCAAGTCACAGAGGGAGGAAATAATTGTAATATATTAAAATAACTCATTCTGGATATATAGAGTTTCTAAAAATTAATAAAGAAAAGATAATAGAAAAATGAGCAAAAGGCTAGAATGGGCACCTCACAAAAAGCATACAAAAAGGTGCTTAATTTCAGTAGTCTTCAGAGCAATTCATTAAAATCACACTGGGTGGGGGGGAATAAGGGAAAAAAAGGAAAAGAAAAAAACTAATAAAAACAAAATCATGATACCATGATATCCTCACCAGAATGGCTACAATACAAAAAAATAGATGATACCAAGTGTTGGTGAGGATATGGAACAACTGGAACTCATATACGGCTGGTGAACGTGTGGTTGGTACAACCACTTTGGGAAACTCGGGCATTGAAGTTGAAAATAAGCATATTCTAAAACCAGCAATCCATCCCTAGGTATGTCCATACAGAAACGGGTTGTGATATGTTCACAAAAAGATGTGCAAACTTGGTAAGCAGCACTTCATATTAGCCCCACCCTGGAAACAGCCCAAATGTGCATCAGGGGTGGAATGGATAAAGAATTGTGGTACAGGGAGTACCAAGAAGGCGGAGGTGGAAATGGCCCACCCACGCAGGGCGGCATAGTTCAGAATCGATGTCATTTAGAACTGCCAATGCATGACGATAAAAAGCAGACCAACTTGAAGTAGGGTCCCACTGTATTTAAATTCCCTACCCGTGGTACAGCCTCTTATTGCTTACATCTGGGGCAGACTGTTCTCCCACCTCAGTCCCATGCCACTGTTCTGGAACATTTATAGAATGGAAGGCTGGGATGCTATATAAAAATGAAAATGAACAAAATTTAAAAATATGCATCACGGGTATTCACAAACAGTCCTGAGTGAAAGAAACCAGACATAAAAGAGTACACATTGTGATTCCACTGACAAGGGGTATGCTGAGTGAAGTAGCACATGCAGAAGGCTGTGTGTGGTGTGGCACTGTTTCTGGTTAAAAAACAGAAAAAGCCAAATGGAGTAATGTAAGATGCAATTTCATCAGAAACACAGATCTGAAAAAACATAGGATACATAAATGTTTGCTATTATCTGGATGAACTATTTCACTTTTTAAAATGCACACATGTCCAGGAAGGTAATTTATTTGTATATTTTTTGCAACATTGTAATAGCAAAAACTTGGAGGCAAAAACAGAGATTAGTGGGTAAGTAAAATTAATACATTTATACCATGGAATACTATACAATCGTCAAAATGAATATGATTAAGAATCAATTGCTCCCAAGAATCTGAGGTTGAGTGGGGAAAAAAAAATCGCAGAATGTTGTATGTATAGTATTAAATTGTAAGTACATGTATAAGAAGCACAAACAGAAAGGACAGAGTTAACCATTCCTGAGTACCTACGATGTGCCAGGTGCCCACCCTAACCCCCATAGCAACCCTCTGAGCAAGTTAGTAGTAGTATATTTTTTCTCACTGAGTAGGAAACTGAGGTTCCATGAGGCCCATCCAGGGTCCTGCACCCACGGCCAGAGGTCCCACGGCCCCTCAAGGCCCCTCCCTGCCGAGCTGGCCCAGGTACTTGGCTGCCCAGGCCGGGCCTTCAGGCCTGGGCTGAGATCCTGAGCCGCACTGGGCAGGAGGCCCTGTAACTCCAGCCGCTGCCCCCGCCCCTGCCCTCCCCTCTTTCTCCTCAGCCTCTGGCTGGGAATCCACAAAGCCTCCCATTCAGCCTGGTCCGGCTGCTAGGCCTGCGGCAGGGAGGGGGGCTCCCACCAGCATCCAGACAGGGACCACCGCGGGCCTTTCCCCGTGCGGCACCTCCAGGCTGGACTGGCAGTTAGAGGCGGCATGGAGGGGTGAGTCTTTAGGCACCGGGTTGAAGGGGGGTGGTTTAGAGAGGCTGTGTGGCCGCAGGCAAGCCCCTGCCCCTCTCAGGGCCTCTGAAGGGCTGGAGGATGGGGGCTCTGGGATCTGCCTGGGCAGAGATTCTCCAAGGGTCTCCCCGAAGTGGGTTCTGAGGAAGGTGATGTATGGAAGTTCACAGCCCTCTGAGCCCTGGACACTTGTCTCTCAGAGATCTGTCCCCCCATCTGTCTACTTGGCCCACTTTTAGCCTCAGCGTCACCACAGAATGCAGAATGCCACCAGTCCCAAGGCTAGGGCTGGATCCTGGGACCCCAAGGACACTGAAAAACAGATGGTGACAAAGCAGTGAGCGGAAATGGAGGAGGTGCACAGTGGGGACCCAGCCCAGGCATCAGGAAAGGCTGCTCAGGGGCCCTGACCAAGCTGAAAACAAGGAAGAGCTGGGTGTTGCTGGTGGCAGGAGGGAACTCTGTGCTTGTGGGGGAGCCAAGGGCTGATACCAAAGAATCTGAGCAGATTCCTGTTGGGGAATCTGGAGCTGGGACCTCCTCCCACAGGCAGTGAGGAGATGCTGGAGGGGTGGCAGCAGGGCTGTCAGGGCCCATTGCATTTTGGAAAGTTCCCTGTGGTGGTTGGTGGTGTGCAGAACATCAGGGAGGCTGAGACCCACTGTGGCAGCAGTCCTCCGAGCCAGCCACAGGCAGTGGCTGAAATTGTGACGTGAAGAGGTCCAACTGGGTGATGGATAGATGGATGGATGGACGAGTGGATGGGGCTGGCTGTACAGGTGGGTGGACAGGTGGGTAGGTGGATAGACCTTATCCAGAACACAGCCCCAAGCCCATACCCTCAGCTCTCCCATCTTGGTCCAGGCCAGCTAGGTGGCACTAAGATGAAAGGAGGACAGTGGGAATAAACAGGAGAGGAGACCTGAGCTGCTGGCTCACCTGTCAGTGTGGCTTTGACTGGCCATTAAGGCTCTTTAAGGTTCTAGGAGCTCACACTGCCTGGTCCCCCAGGTTTTGCCCCACAACTGTCCGGGCCTAAGTCTTCCCCTCTGACTGCCAGGCTGTCTTCTTGAGGTAGGTGCCATTCTGCTTCCTGCCACTACAGGGTTGGTGCTGCAGCTGTCAGGACTGGCTGCTTCTCTCTCCACCACCAACCTCACACTGGGAGGTCCAGGCCTCCCCCTAGACCCGGAGCCTCCCCACAGCCCGGGCACAGACTGAGTCCCAGGGCCTCACTGAGCCACTGGGCAGAGGCCAAAGGGATGTGGCAGGTTGTCCTTCTGAGCCTTAGTTTCCTCCAGCGTCCAACAGGGCTAACAATAGATCGTTTGCTTCATGGGGGCAAGGTTGTGAAGCTCAGGGCAATGACATCTTCCCTGGGGCAAAGGGGCTCAGCAAGTGGACCCTGTGCGACCCTTGCTTCTGTGAATGGCCCCTCCCTCTCTCTCCCAGGCCCCAGAGTGTCTCCTTGGTCCTACTGCTTTCTCTACTGCTGCCACTGGGCCCACCTTGGCACACAGCCGCCCAACGATGCCCACAGATCTGTGTCTGCGACAACTCCAGGCGGCATGTGGCCTGCCGGCACCAGAACCTCACTGAGGTGCCCCATGCCATCCCCGAGGTCAGCAGGGCAAGGGGTTGGGGAGTGGGGACAGCAGGAGGAGCCTGAGCTGGCACAGAGGATCTGCCACTGCCTAGGTGGGAGACCTTGGAAAGTCACCTTTCCTTTCTAAGCCTCAGTCTTCACATCTATAAAATGGGAATGCTAACCAACAGCAGGAGACAATCTATTTAAAATTCCATGTGGCTGAAACATGTAGGTGACTTACAGCTACATATTGGGTTAATTACAGATCCTTTGGCAGAAAACTGGGGACATACTGGAGTAAGCTATGGTCTCTGCCCTATGGAGTCAAGAACTAGTGGGGAAGAAAGTAAATGGACAGTGATAATTCAGTGTGAAAAGTGCCAGAGGAGGGGATGCCCTTGTAGCTGGGGTGGAAGGCTTCCTGGAGGAGGTGTCAGGGAGCAGGGTGGAGAGAAGGAGATGAAGAGTGTTCTAGGGGAGGAAACTTAGCAAGGGGCACAGGTCATAGTCCTAGTCCTGCGGCTCAGCCCGGCTCCACCCTCCTCACTCAGATGACCCAGCGGCTGGACCTCCAGGGCAACATGCTGAAGGTGATCCCTCCAGCTGCCTTCCAGGACCTACCTTATCTGACCCACCTGGACCTGCAGCACTGCCAGGTGGAGCTGGTAGCTGAGGGTGCCTTCCGTGGCCTGGGCCGCCTGCTTTTCCTCAACCTGGCCTCCAACCGCCTGAGCGTACTGCCACAGGAGGCACTGGATGGGCTGGGCTCCCTGCGGCGGCTGGAGCTGGAGAAAAACATGCTGGAGGAGCTTCGGCCGGGGACGTTTGGGGCCCTGGGTGCGCTGTCCACGCTGAACTTGGCCCACAACGCCCTGGTCTACCTGCCCGCCATGGCCTTCCAGGGGCTGATGCGCATCCGCTGGCTGCAGCTGGCGCACAACGCGCTCAGCGTGCTGGCCCCCGAGGCCCTGGCTGGCCTGCCCGCCCTGCGCCGGCTCAGCCTGCACCACAACGAGCTGCAGGCCCTGCCGGGCCCGGCCTTGTCCCAGGCTGGCAGCCTGGCCCGCCTTGAGCTGGGCCACAACCCGTTCACCTACGCGGGTGAGGAGGACGGGCTGGCGCTGCCGGGCCTGCGGGAGCTGATGCTGGACCACGGGGCCCTGCAGGCCCTGGACCCCAGGGCTTTTGCCCACTGCCCACGCCTGCACACCCTGGACCTCCGCGGGAACCAGCTGGACACTCTGCCGCCGCTGCAGGGCCCGGGGCAGCTACGCCGGCTGTGGCTGCAGGGGAACCCGCTGTGGTGCGGCTGCCAGGCCCGGCCACTGCTCGAGTGGCTGGCACGCGCGCGTGTGCGCTCGGACGCGTCGTGCATGGGCCCCCTGCGCCTGCGAGGCGAGGCCCTGGAAGCCCTGCGGCCCTCAGACCTGCGCTGCCCGGGAGACACAGCGGAGGAGGACGAGGGGGAGGAGGACGAGGGGGAGGAGCTCGCGGCCCCCGGAAGGCCTCGCCCCCCGCCCGGAGCCCCTGATGGGGAGGCTGGGGCTCAGCCCTGCCCGCGGCCCTGCGTATGCGGCTCTGAGTCCCGCCACAGCGGCTGCGAGGGCCGAGGCCTGCAGGCGGTGCCCCGCGGCTTCCCCAACGACACTCAGCTCCTGGACCTGAGGCACAACCACTTCCCCGTGGTGCCCCGAGAGGCCTTCCCGGGCCTGGGCCACCTGGTGTCACTGCACCTGCAGCACTGTGGCATCACAGGCCTGGAGGCAGGCGCTCTGGCGGGGCTGGGCAGCCTGCTCTACCTCTACCTCTCGGACAACCAGCTCTCGGGCCTCAGCGCTGCCGCCCTGGGAGGGGCCCCCAGCCTTGGCTACTTATACCTGGAGCGCAACCACTTCCTGCAGGTGCCGGCGGCCGCCCTGCGGGCTCTGCCCGGCCTCTTCTCCCTGCACCTGCAGGACAACGCTGTGGGCCGCCTGGCGCCTGGGGACCTGGCAGGCGTGCAGGCCTTGCGCTGGCTCTACCTGAGCGGGAACCGTATCACCCAAGTTTCCCCCGGGGCACTGGGCTCTGCTCGGGAGCTGGAGAAGCTGCACCTTGACCGGAACCAGCTGCGAGAGGTGCCCACTGAGGCCTTGGAGGGGCTGCCTGCCCTCCTGGAGCTGCAGCTCTCAGGGAACCTGCTCAGGGCCCTGCAGGATGGGGCCTTCCAGCCGGTGGGCCAGTCGCTGCAGCACCTTTTCCTGAACAGCAGCGGACTGGAGCAGGTGGGCACAGAGGGGTGGAGGGTTGGGGGTGGCAGCGAGGCCCTGCCCTATGCAGCAAGGTTCATTCAACAACCAGTGCTGCACCCGCAGTGCCAGGCCGAGGCTGGGCATGGGGACCAGGAGAGAAGCAGGCTACACCTGCCCTCAGGGAGCTCAGGTGTGGGCGACAGAGCAGGCGAAATCCAGTGCCACACAGAGAGGGCTGCCAGGGAGGCTACTGCAGGGGCTTGGGGGAGGGACGAACTTGGATCCAACGGTCACCTATTTTGAGGGCAGGGCTGGAGCCCCCAGGGGCTTTGCCTTTATTGGCGGGGAGGTGTTTCAGGCAAAACAGAAAGAACCGTGAACTGGGGATCCAGGTGACTTGCAAATAGCAAGTGCTTTGGCATCAGACCAATCTGTTCGCACCCCAGCACTGCCCTGCCTGCCTGGGCCATTTTGGGTGCCCCACTCCCCTTCTGCTTGGGGAGCATGGGCCTTCCTTCCTGGCCTGACAGGAGCTCACACCAGGACCTGGCAATTCCTTGCAGGTTGCTCCAGGGGCCTTCTCAGGCCTGGGGCCCCGACTCCGGAGCCTACACCTGCAGAAGAACCAACTGCAGGCCCTGCCCTCCTTGTCTAGTCTCAGCCAGCTGGAGCTGGTTGACCTCAGTGGCAATCCCTTCCTCTGTGACTGCCAGCTGCTCCCACTTCACAGGTGAGCCCTCCCCACCTCGGTCCCCTAGCTGGGGACCCACAGCTGCTCTCGGTCAAGCCCCACCATCTCTCCAGTTCACCATATCTGCCCAGCTAAGCAGCTTTGGGGGGCAGAGTCCCGCCAGGGACTACCCTTCCTGGGGGAAGTCAGCGTGCATGGGCTTGGGATGGAATTCTCAAGTCTCTCTTCCATGGAGCAGGGGTGAGACCTGCCCAGCCAGTGGGGTGAGATCTCGTCAGCACGCATGGGCACTTTACACAGTTACATGAGAAAGCCACAAGGATCCCAGAGCTGGAGTCCCACAGCCCCGGCTGAAACCCAGCTCTGTCTGGCTCTGACTTGGCCACGTGACCTGTCTGTGCAGGTCCCTCATCTGTGAAGGGGATGATTGTGTCCACCTCAGGGCAGTGGCTTGAAGAATTACATTGAATCAGTTACATGTATAGATTGGTTTGAACAATGTCTGGATCATCAACCCTCTGTAACTTTATCATTATTACTACCCATTGTTACAGAGAAGGGATTTGAGGTTGGAAGGGACTTGCTCAGGGTCACGTAACCGAGGAGCAGCCAAGCCAGGGCTCTGCAGAGTCCGCTCTCACACACTAGACTCCATTGGCTCAAACTGCTGAGGACGCCCGCGCGCTCCTCAGGAAAGCTCAGCTTAGTGTGTTCCCCAAACTCTCATCTCAGGTGGCTCACTGGGCTGAACCTGCACGTGGGGGCCACCTGTGCTGCTCCTCCCAGTGCCCTTGGCCAGAGGGTGAAAGCTGCAACTGCTGCCTTTGAAGCCTGCCCGGGCTGGGCTACCAGGAAGGCCAAGCGGACACCCGGTGCCAGGAGAGCCCGCATGAAGGGAAGACGCCGGGGAGCAGACAAGGTTGGTCATGGGGCAGGCGCTGGGAGGCCTCAGTGGGTGGTCAGGGTCCAAAGCCCCAGGGTAGCAGGGCCGACTCCTCTGGTCCCAGTTTCAGGTGGTTCTAGGTCTGGGTAGTAACGCTGGTGCTTCTCTGTTCAGCCCTGGCCATCCCCTCTCCTCACCTCCTGGGCTGGGCCCTGTGGGTCTGTAGGGCCTCGGTCTTTCACGCTATTTCATCCTGTGGCACAGTGGCCTTTCTGAGAAGCCACAGCATCCTGGACCTGTGTGTCCATGAAATCAATTCCTCTGCTACCATATTTGCTGGATCACTGTTGACTCAGCCATTTCCTACCGCGACCTCATGGGCCTCCCTCATCCGTGGGACGGGAAGAGAAGTAGTTCACGAGTATTGGTGACGCCTCCCACTACTTGTCAGCCACAGGTTGGACTCCACTCTGTGTCATTTCGCCACCCCCTTGACGTTATGTTAACCATCCTGACAAATCCATTCACATTTGGAAGCTCAGCTGTAGCAAAATCTCACAGCATATTAGAGAATGGTAGGATCTGGGAGCCCCCCTTTGTGGGAGCACGTGCTATGTGGTGAGGGCACATGGGGCTTCCATAAGGGAGAGGCCAGTCCTTAGAGGGAACATGAGAACAGAACAAGTGAACACTGGGAGGGTGGAGAGAGTGCTCTGCCTGCCTCTGGCCCCACAGTTTGAAGATGTGGGGTACCTGAGGACCATTCGATGGCATAGCAGTTCCCTAGGGCTGCTGGAAGGAAGTAGCACAAACTTGGTGGCTTCGAACAACAGAGATTGTCTCACTGTTCTGAAGGTTAGAAGTCTAAAATCAAGGCAGGACCCACGCTCCCTGATGGCTCTAGGGGAGGCCTTTCCTGCCCCTTCCAGGTTCTGGTGGCCCCAGCTATTCCTTGACTTGTGGCAGCAAAACTCCAATCTCTGCCTCTGTCTTCATATGGCATCTCCTTGTCTTTTCACATCGTCTTCCAGTGATGCGTGTGCCCAAATTCCCCTTCCCATGAGCACACGAGTCATACTGGATTAGGGCCCACCCCAAAGACCTCATTTTAACTTGATTACCTGTGTGAAGACCTTGTGTAAATAAGGTCTCATTCTGAGGTGTATCTTCTTTGGAGGGACGTAATTCAACTCGTAACAGTGTTCCTTGTGGGAGTGAGGAAGGAACCCCTAAGAAGTCCCCAAGCTGAAGGTGAATTCTGCTTCAGAAGCAAGACCTGGAACTAGTGTTAGCAACAGCAGTATTCCCGTCAGCTAACACGTGGGTGGCACTTCCTGCCAGGCAGGCATTGTGCTGCCAGCATCAGTGTTTTCTTCTTGGGTCAACCTTGCTGGGGGGCTCATGTGCACGCACGGTGGGCTTGGCTCAGGAGCAGCTCCAATGGGTCCACCTCCAGGTCAGAGTTTAGTTCAAAGGGAAGTCCCCTACCCCCACCACAGCTTGGTGGCTGTGGCAGGAAGTGCAACATCCCAGACATTCCATTCAGCCACCTTTTTTGAGATGGACGTATTACACCGAATGGCAGCCCTGGAGTTCTAGGTTTTTCGTTTTTTTTTTGGTCAACGTGGCAGTTTCCTCCCAGGAACACAGGAACTGGAGGGTAAGTGCCCTGAGTGCTGGCAGGGAGTTCTAGACTGGGTGGTGCTGCTGGACTACGCACGGCTCTTCTTCTGAGGCCCCAACCTCTAGCTTGGTGTCTGGCATGTGTAAAATGTTGAATGCTGAGTGAATGAAAAGTAGGGGCGGTTAATATGGTCGAGCAACCGGGGGTTAACCCTACCTGTGAATTTAAGCAACCAAATTACTAGACCTTAAGGAGTCTTCCTTCTCATCGGTAAAATGAAGTCAACAGGTACCTTGCAGACCTCCTGTGATGAAATAAGCTATGGGAATGTGTGTAAACCAGTGCCTGGCATGAGGCTGTCATAAACGGCAGTTCCCCAGCTTGCAGGTCCTTGGGTCTAGAGCTGAGGGTGTAGACTGGTGACAGGAAAGCCTCCCTCAAGTGTTTGGATTTGGTCTGAGCTACCCCACCCCTCCCCTGCAGGTCAAACAGCGGGAGCAGGGAGCCCAAGGGTTCTTTAGGGTGCTGGTGCCCAGCCAGCAGCGCCCCTCCTGCTGAGTAGGCCGTTAGTGCCATCTGAGGGCAGTTATGGCACAAGGCACATTCTGTCTCGAGTGATAATGTCCCCAAGTACTTCCACCTGTGACAAATCAAAATGACCTTTAGATCCCAGCAATACAAGTTATGTAGACTTTCATGTCATACACACCCCTGGGGCCAACTTTGTGCTCGCCCTTTGGGGAACTCAGGGGTTCGAGGGAAGCGACTGGAGGAAATAAGGACTAGACATGAGGATGTTACGGAGACAGGCGCTCACGAGATGACAGGTGATATATTCCTTATTCTCTCCACATGTGAGCTCACTCCATAATTGCTCCTATGAGGTGGCATATCAGAATAGTCCACTGTAGGCAACAGAAACCTGACAATTGAACTTAAGGGATTTAATTCTCATTGTCTTGGGAGGCCACTCCAGCTCGGGCTTTGTGTCCATGGTGCCTGTAGGCACTTTTTCATTCAGGAAGAAGGGACTAACGGCCAAATGCCATACAAGCCCAGTTTTCCCAGTTTTAGTCGGAACTGGACCCCTTAACTGGGAAGGAATGGGGATGACGAGTCATCTGGGCACAGAACCCTCAACAGAAGCAGGGCTGCTGAAGCAGGCCCAGGACTTGAGTGCATACCCAGGCCACCTTCCTCCACGGGGGCCGAGGCCACTACCCTGCCACCACCCGTCTGCGGCGTGAGACATGCCCTTGCTCTTCACGGTGGCCCTAACCTGGTCACTTCCTGGAGAATTCAGGCTGCAGAAAAGGCAGCTTTCTGGTTCAGCACCATGTGGGGCTGCCTAGTGCCTTCAGCAAAGGAGAGTGGATCAAGTTTTCTCTGGACAGCAAACTGGCTCCCCTAGGGCTGGTCACTCCACTTCTGGGATGACACCAAACAGCCCATGTCCTGAGGAAATCCACAGCCCGGCTCACAGAGAAGGCACCTGGACACCCACGCCAGCCCAGCTGCAGCCCTTAAAGGTCAACATGGGGACCCACCCAACAGTTCTGTTTTCCACCCAAAAATATGGGAGGAAAGAAAAGGGCAGAGGACGGCAGGCTGCCTCCACCTCAGGTTCCAGAAAGGATTAGTGGAGAGAAGCTTGATCAGAGATGAGTTTCAAAGGCGACTGAGGAAAAGTAAAGCTGCAATTTGGGACGGTACTGGGTGAACTTCTAGAATATGATTTCGGAGAGGAAAGGGGAAATCTGTTAAGGATTTAGTGGTTTGAAGAGTCAAGGAGCCGGGAAGTGTGTCCCACTGCCCCTTCTTCCTTCCTCTAGCTCCTGCAGGGAGGGCCACCTCAGCCAGCAGGGCTGCCGGCTCCCCTGGCACAGCCCGACTCAGGCAGGGCTATACCTGACACTGACTAACAGGAGGGGAGTGAGAAGGGCAGGCCCCAGCTGAGCTGACCTCTGCAGCAGGTGAAGCTCAATGCTGGCGACAGGCTCCCTCGGCTGGGGCCACGCTCACCTTCCGGTCCTGCCCGCCCCACAGGCCTCAGCAAGTGGCACCGGGGCTGGGGTGATCTTTCCCTCCCTAGGCCCCTGCAAGCCCCCCAACCTAAGGAGCAGACCCCACCTCTGCTCCACTGTTCCTTTTAGAAATGGGGGTCAGTGCTCAAGCCAACAGAGAAAACAGGTCAAAGCCACCACCAGGTATGGAAATAACCCCATAGCCTGGTCACTTCTTCTCAGAGCTGGGTGCCTGCATGGGGTCCCCGAACCTCCCTAGGGTGCCAGGAGGAACAGAGTACCAACCCAGGAGACAGAGGCCACTCCACTTAGTTAAATCTTTCGGCAAAGGCTGTACCCATCACACCAGTCACAAATGTCGCCCCTCCGGAGCTGCTGCAGGCCTTACGACTTGCTTGGGCGTCTGTGCAAGCATGTGCACACTCTCTTCACTGTCTCGAGTGTGACGGGGTGGGGGGGTGCAGCCCCCACCCCCTGGCAACTGAGGGGTATGGCAGGTGTGGAGGGAGGCTACTGGAAGGGAGAGCTTCGGGAACTCTAGCTGGAGAAGGAGTCGCTCAGACCAGTGTGGGGGCCTCAGGCAGTCCCAAAGGAGGGCTGAGGCCACAGGGCGGGTCCAAGGAGGTCCTTCCTTCCGTGCCAGGCCCTCCCAGCACCAGGCATAATTTATGCAAAAAGGCTGTCTCCAAACTGCAGTTGGGTGGCAGGGTGGGGGCATAGAGGGGCCTGGGCTGGCTTCCCGTGAGGTGGCCAGGCTGGCAGCAGGGTAGGCTCAGTCGTCTGTCTCCTGTTTGATGTTCTCAATGGAAACAGGCAGCTCTGGACTGGGGGCCTTGTCAGGCGTGGGTGCGTCCACATGCTCTTCCTTCACGCGCACAGCAATGACTAAAGTGGGAGGTGGGAGGGCCGGGAGAAGAGCGAGTGAGGGCACAGAGCTGGGGAGGGCGGGCGGGCTTGGGATCTGGCTTCCTACAGAGGGGCCCTGGGTGGGGGGGAGTACCTCCATGGGGCAGGCAGCAGAAGGCCCAGGGTTCTAGCACACACCACCAGGCAAACTGTGCCAGAGAAACTGGCACCTGCCCACCTGCTGCCCTGCGTAGCACATGGGGGTGGGGGACAGACACAGGAGCCAGGCTTGGCTCCATATGCAATTGGGGTGGATGTTTGGGAAGCTCTTCAGGCCTAGTGGTCTGAGAAGGACTACTTGGTGCCAGAAAATTCCCTTCTAACTTGACTCTACTCTTCTGTGCCCAGGTGGGTAAGCAGAGGGGCCGCCCCTGAGCCCTGGAGCCTGGAGCCACTTACTCTCATCAGGAACGGGCTCCGATGAGATCTTGCCTGCAGCCTGTGGGTCCTCATCCAGCAGCGCCTTCTTGCACCCCTGTTTCAGGGGCCGGGTCTTAGTGGGTGGTATTCTTTTCCCTTTGAATAAAAACAGAATTAAAGCCAGCATTAGGGTTGTACCCACGTGAGGCTCGAAGGCTGGGTCTCATCCAGCGATACCAATGGGGGGAATTAGCCTAAACTTCTGACATTACCCCTCAGGGCTGTGCGCCCCGAGGCTCAGAGCTGTCCAAACGCTCACGAGATCAGGGAGTGTGTCCAGGGAGCGGGTCCGTTTCCTCTGTCCTGTTCTGGGACACCCTCTTCTCTGCGTGGTGCATGTCATGGAGACCCCCTCACGGTCACCAGCCGGCAGCTCCGGAGAATGCTCTGCCTCCCCCACTCCCCGCTGCTCTCCAACCTGCTGCCCCCTGAGCTGAGCCCACACTGGGCGCAGGACCTGAGAAGAGTGGGGCCCTGCCCAGGGAAATGACCCCGAAGCTTGGTGACTGGCCTCATCCCCCTCTTGGGGTCACGAGGTGGCCTTGGGGAGCAGCAGGGCTCCCTCCCGTACCTGACTCTCACACCCAGCTGCTGCAGGGTTTCTGCCACGGGGCAGTAGGGATGGGGCCCCCCACTTCTGTCAGATGCAACCTCTTGTCTTTTCCTCAGCGTCCTGACCACTGCCAGAGATGGGGGACTCCCTGTTATGCTCTGGAGACACAGGCTGCCGGCCCAGGAGGCCAAAGGCAAGGGGAGGAGACAGAGACGCCAGGAAGGCACTACCTAAGTGACAGGTCCCTGCTCTGCTCCAGGGACACAGGCCCAGCTGATCACAGGTCCCACATCAGCCACGGCTGCTTTACAATACCACTTACTTTTCTTCCCAAACTGTTTCTTTTTCTTCTTCGTGGCCTCTTTGGCCTTCAGAGGTGTGGTTGGCTCTGTGGTTGAATGAGGACAAGAGGTGAGGAGAGAGTTCTGAGAGGATCCAGGGTACAGACACAGCCGAGACCCTGGCCCACCCCTCACCAGCCTCCCTTATACACGGGACACCCCGAGAAGGAAAGCTCAAGTTGGGCCATGAGAGTTGGGGAGGGGGCTGGGGGAAGGACCGGAGAACAGCTGTCCCTTCTTCCCACCCTCGTCACCAGGGCTGCTCAGAGGGACCTGGGTAGTTTACCTGGGTGCACAAGGGCACGAGCATATGACAGAGTGGGCAAGATCAAGGAAGGAGCTCTGCAGGCCAGAGGGAGAGGGAGACAGACAGGTCAGGAGCAAGGGCCACTCTTTACTTAGAGGTGGTCCAGGAGATTTCTCGATCTCATGCCAAAGGATGAGGTGGGCACGGGGTGGGGGAGGTGGTTGGCAGAAAGGAGAAAGCAAAGGAAAGTCAAGAGCCCCGTAAGGCTGCAGGAGCCCAGACCTGTGGCCACGGGCGGCTGGAGCTGGTAGCCGGTGAGCTCGCACCAGCCGACAGGATAGATGTCCGGTGACTCACAGTCCACCCATTGGTCGTACTCGCTGTCCCAGCCATCGAAATGGATGCTGAGAAGCCGATGGACCACCTGCCGCACAGTGGCCACGCAGATGAGCCGGGGCTCCATCAGGTCCACGGCCTCCAGCTTCATGCCCACCTTGAAGCCGTGGTTGGGACAGTCCTGGGGAGGGGGAAGAAGGCAGTGAGAGAGCCAGCCAACTCCGTGCCCCAGTGGTTCTTTGTTCCCAGCACCAGCCCCCCTGGGACAGGGACAGGCAAAACTGTGGGGCACAGTGTCTACGCTGGAGTTAGGACCTCTCCCCGGAAGTGGCTGGTCTCAGCAGCAGGGACTCGCCAACAGTGGGCAGGGTCCCGAGGCCGCGCCAGGCCCTGTGCACCCTCAGCCCCCTCACCATGTTAAAGAGTCTTGAGGGAGCAGCTTTGGACTTAGTCTTCTCCAAGTAGGTGTCCCAGTTGAAAGTCTGTGTGTCGTACCCTGGGGGAGCAGAAAGCACTGATGCGGGAGGGAAAGGAGGGGAGGGGAGAGGGGGTCCAGGAAGGAGCACACTGCCAAAGGGGCACCTGCAGTTTGGTCGGGTCAGTCTAACCTTTTGGGGGTGTGAGCTCTATGTCATTCTTTTGGCAGAAGGTGGCTGGGAAGATGGCGTGGGAGGAGGCGTGATAACAGAACCAGTCCGAGCCATCTGTGGAGGGCCCCCCATCCACACAGATCATCAGGTAGCCATCCAGGAGAACCTAGAGGGTGGGGGCGGGGCAGGCAGAGAGCATGGTATCACGAGCGCACCCCGACCCCAGGTGGCGCTGGTGGGGACACAAGGTCAGGGGTTGAACTGGAGCTAGATCTCAGCTTCCCTGAGCTGCTCCAGAGCTCTTCACTTCTGTAACCCCTGCTTGTGAGGTAACTGACCTTCCCCACTGGACAATAAACACTGTGCTACATAGACGGTCCTACGTCTGTCTTTTTGCCACTGTGTTCTCAGTGGTGAGCACACGGGCCCAGCCTGGAGAAGATTTGCCAGGGGGACAAATCAGCACGTTCCCCAGGGGGGCCAAAGTCATTTGCTCCTCAGGCTGCAGCAATAATGGGGACAGTTTGCAGCATTCAGCCTGCCTGTGGCTCTCGGCGAGGCCAGCACTCAAAGGAGATGGCATGTGGTGGCGTGAAGACCCCAGTGAGGTGACGGGGTGGGGCCAATACCTGACACGGGACACATTCAGGCCAGGTGTTCATAAACACCTGCCCAGTGCACCGCAGACCCTAACATGACGGCAGATTCTGAGCAGGAAGCAGGTAAGACCCCTCTTCACAAAGATCAGGTGCTCCAGGAGCAGCTGGTGTTGGGAAGGTGGGATGGACGTGGATTGCAGCTCTGCAGTCTCCACCCTGAGAAAGCCACCTGGAGGCTGGGAGCAGCCTGGCTCACCTTGCAGATGGTCGCCACGCAGATGTTGCCCAGATTCAGGGGATCGATGGCCTCCAGTTTCATCCCCTCCTCGAACCACCCGCCTTCCGTGTAGACAGCTCGAACCTTAAAGGAACGGGGCAGTTGGGGAATGTGGGCCGGCCCAGGCCTGGGAAGGAAATGGGGAGGGAAAGGGGCAACCCGGGGGAGACTGGGGTGCTGAGGCCTGGATGGACCCAGGGCCAAGGGGAGAAGTGGCCAAGGGCTGCGCCTCACCTTCTTGAACAGGTAAGGGACAGCATCACAGTAGATTTTCCGGAAAGTGGGATGGTGGGCCATGTCGCTGCGCCTCTCTTTGGGGAGGTGGCAGAGGGAGCAAGGGAAAGAGGGTGTTGAAGGCTGCCAATAGGGCCAGTTCCACTCCTTTCCCAGGTAAGTGGAGGCTGCCCTGCATATGCTCTAATCCGTATCTCAGCCCCCCACCCCTGCCTGGACTAGAAGACAGAAACATCAGGAGCTCTCTGTACGTGGGAACTATTCAAGCCCTTAAGACCCAGACTCTTCCCATGTGACAAGGTTCAAACCAGTTTTACCTCTTACAAGCTGAGACTTTGGTCAAGTCACTCAACCTGCCTGGCCCCCAGCACCGACCCTGCAGGGTGGGGATGATCACCTGACCACACAGCGTTGTGGGGTGCAGAGACGCTCCCACTCAGGCCTTGGGGCAGCTGAGCCTGGGGTCGCACTGGCCTGGGGCTCTGCTAACCTGACAGCTTGATGCCGTGGCCAACACGCCGTGACCAACCCACTGGATGGATCAGAGGGCTCCACATGTGGCACCAGAAGTCGTCATCACTGTCGCCATCCTCGTAGAGGAGCCGTAGGCGACCCCCAATCACCGTGTCGACCACGGCCATGCGGGTCCGCGACACCTGGGACTTGTCCACCACCTCCAGCCGCATGCCCTGCCGAAAGGGGTACTTCATGCTTTCCACCATCTACAATGTGAGAACACAGGCCTGCCGTGGGCACGGGGCCCTCACGCCCACCTTCCTGCTCTCTCTTACAAGTGACCAGAGGACAGGGAAGGTGGTGGAACCGGTCTAAACCCCAAGTCAAACCTGGCCCCCAAGTCCCTAGAATGATGCTGAGGGAAGGCACACAGCTTACAGTGAGTGCACTCAAACCCCAATAAGGGCCTGACGAGAATTACAAAGCCCTCTGCAGTCAGGTGGCCCATTAGTGCCAGAGCTGAGCCTTGAACCCTGGCCTGGTGTCCAGCCTTGTGCTTTCAGGGATCTCTGATCCACACTCCCTTCCCTCCTGGCCCCCAAAGGGGAATGAAGTCCCCTTTGCGTCCATGTCTATTCCAGCACTGGCCTTACTGGGCTGCTGCTCTGAACAGCTTTCATAGCATCTCAGCAGCAATGCCTGCCCCTCAGATCCAGCCAGGACGGTGACCAAGAGGCCCACAAGTGGCTCTAGAGAGTGTTGACGATGGGCAAGGGTGAGGGCAGAGGCTGGCGCTGTGATTGGTGCTGTCCCACGGTGGCGGACCTGGTTCAGCGAGCTCTGCTGGCGGAGGGAGAACCAGCCCCAGCTGTGCAATTTCACAGCCCACCAGAAAGGGGAGCGTCTCAGAGATCACAAGCAGCCCCCAGGAAGGCGGACACAGCCCTCCACCAGACAGACCCTCACCCTCTGCTCAAGGGCTGGAATCCACCCCAACACCGACTGCCTGACTGGCCCACTTGGGAGAGTGGGAGACCCACAGTGAGGCCTGGGTGGGGGTCCCTCTGGGCCGCCGCCCTCACCTAGCCTCTCCTGACACATTCCTTGCCTCTGCACCCACTGGAACTTGAGCTCTAAGGACAGAAGCTAGGCTCGGTTTGCTTCATTTCTACATTCTCAGCTCTGAGCGCAGAACTAGGCAGAGTTAGTGCTCAGTTAATGTTTTTTCTCAACAAAGAACAAAACACATGCACATACCCCTCACCTTGACTGATGGGTCACTGATTCAAAACACATTCGTACGCACTTACCACACGGCAGGCAGCAAAGGGCATTTGAAACTTCCTCCACAAACCCACCCCCTTTCATCCTCACCATCCCCCTAATCTTCAGAGGCAGCTGCTTTTGTGTCCCCTCCAGTGTGTACACGGGACAGGTACATGACAGATAGTCAACGTGTACTTGCTGACTGGTTCGCATGGAAGCCTGTTCTGCCACCCAGAAGCAAACCCCTTCTAATTTAAGCAGATGGGCCACCTTGATACCCATAGTGGCCTGCACCACCCACAGTCATCTGCCTCATCTTAAAACAAGGGCCAGCTGACAAAGGAAATGACCGTCCTTAAAGGCAAAGCTGTCAGCTATGCAAAGCACCATGGGAAATGTAGGAGAAAAAGCTTACAGTTTTGTTGGAAAGAGAATATGAAAAGATAATTAACAACATATAAACAGCAAACAAGGTGTACCCAGTAAATTCAAATAAGGGAAAAATCATTTCTGCTTTGGGAAAAAAAGCCGGAGAACGCTTCTGTGAGGTGCCTGAACCATCCCTTGATAGCCGAAGGCCAGCTCTCCACCAGCTCAGGCCCACGGCGGCAACCTTTCACCTGGGGACCATTGCCGTGGGTGAGAGGGCCTCAACTTCCACTCCATCCTTATTGTCCACTGGCTTCCATACCACGCACGCCCTACCCGTCAAGGCGGAATCAAAACGCCATTTTCTCTACGAAGCCTTCCTTGATGCCTGTTTTTCCTGAGGCCACAAGGCCAGTTCAGTTTCAGGTCATGGCAGCACCTGCCCTCACCCCCTGCTGTGACACCCAGGGCGACACGGGACCCACCTCTGAGCATCCGGCTCAGGAGACCTCAGGTCTCCTGTGTGAGGCACCTGTGTGAGCGAACCCCACAGCAGGAGGGCTGGCATACAGAGTGGGACACTGAGTCTTCACAGTGGACCCTCGCGAGCCCTTCGAATTTTCACCATGTGTATGACTTGTTAGGTCAAAGAACGAAATAACAAAATAATTTTTCCCCTCTTTTTCCCCCCCGCATTCTGGGTCAAGCCATTGTTTCTCCGTCTAGTTGTGTAGGACACAGCTCCCCGGCCCACGCTGGTATTATGAGCCTTGCGCTGCTCCCCCGGCTGAGGCAGTCAACCGGCCCCGAAATAATTTTTAAAAATTACAATTAAACGCCACACAAGTGGTCCTGAAGCACGTCCCTGGTTCAGAACCAAGGATATTTTACAATTATTTATACACATGACTTTGTTTCCTCTGCCAGTCTGAAGAGTCCTGGAGGACAGGGTCTCTGTTCTCCGTATTCCCACAGTGCCTTGTATATAACAAGCACTTAATAAAATCTACTGAATGAATGCTCCTGAAAAATGCTATAAGCACAGGTAAGGACCTAGTAGAGCAACTGGTCCATGTGACCGGTCAGTCTGTGTGGGGAGGGCGCGTTTTTTAGGCTGGGAGGCAGGGGGCAACCGCCATCCTTCCTTGGGACACATAGAGCCGCTACAGACTGTTCCGCAAGGAAGTCTTAGAACAAATACTCCAATGACCAGCACAAAAGCCACAAAGTGGGAGGGGGGACAGGAAGGAGATCAGGGAAGAGTCCAAAGGGCTCACTGCCGGACCTTGATGTGGAAATCCACGGGAAGCGTCCTGGAGCCCACCAGCCGTTTCATCAGGTAGCCCTTCCAGTCGGTGAACTTGGCATGGATGGCTGCGGGGACAGGAGCAGATTCTGGTTACACAGACTGACAACACCCCACCCCCAACAGAGGGCGCCAGAGCCACCCAGAGCCTGCAGAAGGGATGGAACAAGTTATTTCTGCCCACACCGGCCAGCAATCACCTCATCCTATAAAACCCATCCCCACAACCTGGATCTGCTGCAGGGTCTCGGAGCCAGGTGGGTTCTGTTCTGGCCTAACCTGAGGCAGAGCCACCCTCCTACTCACTCCGTGGGGGCACCAGGATCTTGCTGTTGATGGCACACCAGCCAATGGGGTGGACATCCACAGTTCCCAGATTGCACCAGAAGTCATGACTGGCGTCGTTTTCAAAGCCTTCATACCGGAGCAGCACTCGGTACCCTGGAAAAAGGAAAAGAGCCAGCCCCAGTGAGGGAGGGAGGGAAGGAAGGATGGGGAAAGGCATGGTCTTCGGCCTTCCCTCTTCTCCAGCTGAAACCAGACTTGTCGCTGCCGATCCCATGAACTCCTTCCAGGCAGCGGGGTTGCTGCTGTCCACAAGAGTCATGGCCAAAGCAAACCCATGTCGCCTACTTGGAGAGCAGTATGGCACACGGGGAGAATTAATTTTCTATATCCTGATAATCCCTGGAATAAAATTCAAAAAAATGGGAGTTTCCAAACTCACCAAACTCCGTGGTCCCCACCAAGGTAGGCGAGCTAAGCGAGTTGCGGGACTCGGGAGAAACTGCAGTGGTGCGTTTGCTGGGCTTGTTTCTGCCTGCAGCATGGCCTAGGCCCTGGGGACGCCACTCTGCAGACCCCGCCCCTGCCCTGGCCACGACGCCCACCCACCTGCGGCCTGGATGACAGAGGCAATCCAGTACACCCGGCTGGGGAGCACAGCGTCGCTGTTCAGCACCTCCACCTTCATCCCCTTCATCACATCCTCCCACTGGTCGTAGAGCGGGACCTGGTGGGAGGAGAACACAGGGGACGTGAGCTGCCGGGACTAGCAGGGAGGGGTGGAGTCACCGCCTGCTTCGCCTGTCACTCTGCAAGCGGAGGGCCAGGCACGGGACTTGGGATGAGGAGCAGCCAGCTGTGGCGACTGTGCTGGAAGAGCAGTTGGGATGGAGACGGGCAGGGGTGGGCAGGGGCGAGGGCGGGAGATCCAGAGCCACGTGGCTCTGAGTGCCAATCTTCGCAGGACCAGCTCCTAACTGTCTCGTCTTGGGTACGTCACACCTGTGCCAATCTGTGTGACAGTAAGGACGCCTAACCGTTTCTATAGTGCTCACCACGTGCCAGGCACTGTTGCTGACACAGATATCGCTGCCTCCCCCGTCACTCAAACCTGGGCGACGCCCCAGGCCCTCAGCTGTCACCACACCGGCTGGCACAGAACTGTCTACTGCACTCGGTTCCTGGCCTGTCTCTCCCCCTCTCCTCCTGTTACAGTGCCCGACCACCATGGACTGTTTCTAGGTGCCTTCCCAACATCGAACCCTCACTTTGCTGCCAATGGCACCTTGATTCTCCTTTGGGGAAAGTCACCCTTTTTCATGCTCAGTGCTGGCTTGAGCCACTCGGGGTATCCTACTCCATCTCCCTGGCCCCGGACTGGGTTCCTCACAGCACCTAGAAACGGTGAGGCTGCAGGCACAGGGGTAGATTTTCAGAGCATATGCATGGGACACGTCAAATGGAAGTGTAACTCCCCTGCAGGGAAACTGCCGGGGCTGCTAGAGGATTCAGAGTAACAGAGAGGTCCCCGACCTGGAGAGATGTGCCAGCTCACTGGTTCAGGGAGCAGCAGGAAGCTGCCCGGAGGCCAGCTTTCCTTGTTGAGGGCACTCCCCCGAGTTCAGGAGCAGTTCAGAAAGGAGAGGCTAGGAAGTGGGTTTACTCAGGTAAGTGGCCTCCTCCTAGTTTCCTGAGGTTTAGGAAACTGCTTGGAAGACAAAACAAGGGTGCCGCTCTCGCTTCTCTCCCTGCCTGCAGCCTACCAGGCCACAGCCCCCCCCCCCCCCCCCCGGGGCCTCACGCTTCTGGTGTTTCTCAGGGGGTCAGGAAGCCTTTTGCAGAACTGGGCTCCAGGATATAGATACATCTGCCTCTCTGGGACCAAGGGGCCCAGGGCAATTCAGAGTTGGCTCTTTGACATCAACTAGCACAAAGTTCCGTTCTGTAAATAACAAAGTGGGGACCTCAGAGGGGAAGCACAGTACTTGCTAGAAGCTCTCAATGAGGGTTTGCCGGAGGACTTCTGAAAAGTCAACAAAAAGGTAGAGTGCCTGGCAAAGCTGGGCTTCGACCACCCAGACCTCACCGCTGTTCCTTCCCCGGTGCCAATGTCCAGTCTGGAACAACACTGGAGAGGCAGGTAGGTGAGATGGGCGGTGAGCACCCAGGTTCCCTGCTCTCCCTCCCCTCAGCTCCAGGGCACTCACGTGTTTAAAACAGCTGACAGGAGCAGCCTTGTAACTGTGATCCTTCAGGAACTTCCCCCAGTCGAAACCCAAGACTAGCGCTGCAGAGTAAAAAAAGGAGAGTGAAGAGTGGAGGCTGGGAGCTCAAGCACATGCCCCTCCAGGGACCTGGCCCGAGGAGCCTGCAGAAGCAGGTCCCTTTCCCACCCCAACAGCTTCTTGATCGCAAGTGCATGCATGGGAGGCCACCTGTCCCCATACCTGCCCCATCAGTGGCCATCAGGACCTTATTCACACGCTGCAAGACTCTCAGGAATAGAGGAAACCCTCAGAAGGAAATGCCTGACCTTTCTTCCCCCAAAGAAAAAAGGAAATTCAAAGACCCGGGAGCTTTAATGCCTCAGACCTCCCCCAACCTCTCATTGGCTAGAGCCGACCTAAAAGGGAGGGAGGTGCACCACCTAGGCCCCTCCAACGCTCCTGCCTGCCGAGCTCGATTTCAGTCAGAAACTCAGACTGTCTAGAGCAGAGTTGCTTCCTGCCTACGTTTAATTTGCTCAGAAATTGCTCCACACACTCAGAAAGTTTCCTTTTTTTATCCCATAACCCTCTTCAAACTAGATCCCAATTTTCACTGCCCAGGAAACAAACTAAAGGGCTAAAAGCAATGCAAAACAATAGAGGTGAATTCTTGGCTTTTGAATGATCAGGAGGAGTAGGGGTCCTGGCAATTTCAGGGATTTTCTGGGGTTATTTCCATAATACCTACTGACCAGGTGAGTAAGATGCAATCCAGTCAGCCTGAGTCAGGGCTCTTTCTAGCTGGCCACCTTTTCCACTGCCCCCTCCTAGGGCAGGCCACCCCCCAGCCCTGGCACCCCAGGACCTTCAGAGTCCTCTGCTGTCTTACCGTCTTGCCCCGTAGGTGTCCCATCTGCTAGCTGTCCCGTCCCTTGTGAGTGGAGGAAGGCTCCAATTTTGGCAGACCAGGCTGCTTTGTGCAGGACTTTGGCTTTCTTAGTAGGTGGTTTTCCCTGAAGGAAGGAGAGGATGTGTGAAGCCCATTGGCTAAGAATCTGCCTCAGGATTCGGACTGCCTACGTTTTCATCCTGGCGTGGGTCCAGTTACTTAAGCTCTTTAGGGCTTGTTTCTTCATTTGTAGACCAGGATAATAATAATAACAATACTTAGCTGGGAGGGGGTAGCAAGGACGATTACGCTCAACTCGCTCAACTCGCTAAGGACTTAGCTGTAGTTCACTGGGAAGGGAATGGAGGGAGGCCGGAGCTGCAGGGCAGGGAGAGACACGTGTTCTAGCTTTTAAGCCTCATCCAGGAACCTCTAACTAGTGGCTTCAGCTCTCAGCCGTCCCCTCCCGCCCGTGCTCCTACAGGTTTGAGAATGGGCTTTGTGGGGTCCGTGAACTGGCCTAGAAGGCCACATTCTGTAGCTGCGAGTACATGAATGTTCTGGAGAGGGCCCATGGCTTCCATCAGGTGCTCAAAGGGGTCTCCCCCTCCCCCGAAGAAAAAAGGCTCCAATCTGGCTTGTAATTTGTAACTTAAGCACTGGTCAGAAAGGCCCAGATAATGTATTAGCAATCAGTAAAGTAGAAGTGTGGGTTTAAATCCCACACAGACCTGGGGTTGAATCCAGGCTCTTCAATTTTATCTGTGTGCCTTTGAGCGAGTTACTAAAAAGTTTTGACCCTTTAAAATAGGAATTTTTAAAAATTCATTTTTTAGGGATCACTGGTTAGACAGTCAAGCCCTTAGCAAATAACCCTAAATTATAGCTACCATGTTTCCCCAAAAATAAGCCCCAGTTAAGATCGCCAGATGGATGCATTTAGTACCTTATGACGATGTTCCAGAAGATGACATGACTATTTGAATAAATGTACATTGTTGTACATTAAAAAAAAAAAAAAGACATCCCCTGAAAATACGCCCTAATGCGTCTTTTGGAGCAAAAATTAATATAAGACCCGGTCTTATTTTCAGGGGAATACGGTATAAGACCTGGTCTTATTTTTGGGGAAACATGGTATTAACAATATTATCAGCTCACTGATATGCGTTGACTAAAATCCACAAAAGGAGGGAAATATCAGTAATTGCCTTGCAAAGGTAAGATAGTGTATGAAGTACTAAGCAGAAGACCTGGCACACGGCAACTTTCAATAAACATCAGAGCAGAGGGTCTCAAGCTTTGCTGCACATTACGATCACCTGGGGAGCTCTTTAGAGTCCCAATGTCGAGGCCACACTCTGTCCCAATTAAATCAGAATCTTTGGGAGTAAGACCCAAGCGTCAATATTTTTAAAACTTTCCAGGTGATCCCAACATTGCCGTCAAGTTTGAGAACCAGTGTTGTGGACGGTGGCCATAGCTACCATGAAACACAAGGCCAAGCACCTGATATTCAGCTTCCAGCCTTGGTTCTGCTGCTCTCATCCCACAGAACCACCCTAGGTAAGACATTCTCCTCTCTGGACCTCAAGCCCACTTTATCAATTAACATGTGACTTAGACAACACATCAGAATCCCTCCATTTCTAAAAATTCTATGACTGTCAATAATTAACTAGAGATTGGTAAGACCTGCTGGGTGGCTGCCTGTGACAGGGAGTCAGAGAGGAGGCATCAACTTTCTAAACTCACGGGGCTGATGAAGCTTGTGCTTGGTTCCCAGCTTCCTTTCAGAACATTTACAAAAGCATGATGCAAAAACCAAGGGCATCAGGCTCCCCCAAGTTTCTTGTTTAAAACTTTTTGAACACATCAGATTCTGAGGGGTGAGGGTGGGGAATGAACAAAGCTCCAGGAATCTGCAATTTAATGAGCTCCATGAATAGATCCCTCTGCCCTCTAACGTTTGAGATCATAATAAATATCAGGAAATTTACAACCTCTGATGGACACGAACAAGGTCCTTCCCAAGTTGGTTGTTCCCGTCTCAGTCCCCAGGGCCCCGGGAAGGGTCTTCCAAATGACCTCCTCTCACCTGTAATCTAGCCAAGATACTGGCTTTCTTGGAGTTGGAGGAGTAGCTCCTGGAACAGGAGACACTGCAGAATCTCTTGGTCTTGGAGAAGAAGGCTTCCCTTGTACCCACGATACCACACATCTCACAGACAGCTGGGAAGAGAACTTAGCACATGACTCACCTGGTGAGGTCACCCCAAATCAAACAAAAAGATGGGCCCTTCAAAACCTGGACACTGCATTAACCAAGTAAGTCCTGAATCTATTTCGCCTAAGATGAGCCTTTTGACATCCCGTGGCTACGTGTCAACAGTGGGCTGAGGAAAATCCATGAGGAGTGGGGAAGCAAGTGAAGGATAGAAAGTTTGCAAAGAGGAAAATGAGAAGGAAAAAAGTGCTCAAGTCACTCAACTTCTATTGGTCTATTTTCTTCTCATCTATAAAGAGTCTGAAATAGATCAGTGTTTCAACCCTGACTTCACATTGGAATCACTTGGGGGAACTTTAAAAAATGCCCAAGCCTGCGATGCTAATTATTGTTCTGTGTTGGGACACTGGCACTGGTAGTTTGTTAAAAGCCCCCCAGCAGATTCTAATATACAGCCAGGATAGAGAACCCCGGACTAGATGGTCTCTACTGGTTCTTTCTAGTTCTAAAGTTCTAAGATTCTAAGACAATGGTTAGGAGAAGATAGAAGGGAGAAAGATAAAAGGGGAGAGAGAAAGAGAAGATAGGATGAATAGAAAGGAAATAATATTCAACTGGCAAAGAGTATTAGATTATTCTTCTAAAGAGTTTAGGTACCAGACTGATGGCTTCACAGGTGAATTTTACCAAATAGAAGAATCAACACCTATTCTTTTCTATTCCAAAAAATTTAAGAGGAAGGAAGGCTCCCAAACTCATTTTATGAGGCCACCATTACCCTGATTCCAAAACCAGACAAAGACATTATAAAGAAATAAAACTATAGGCCACTATCCCTGATGAGCATAAATGCAAAGATCCTCAAAATATTAACAAAGTGAATTCAGCAATACTTTACGATAAAACACCATCACTAGTGGGATGCAAGGTTGGTTCATTATCTGCGAATCAATTAACGTGATACACCACATAAACAAAATGAAAGATAAAAATCATGTGATCATATCAATAAATGCAGACAAAGCATTTGACAAAATCGAGCATCCATTTATAATAAAAACTCTCAGCAAAGTGGGAATTGAGGGAACATATCTCAACATGATAAAGGTCATATATTACAAATCCACAGCAAACATAACACAGGGTAAAGGTAAAAGCATTCTCCTTAAGATCAGGAACAAGATAAGAATGTCCACTTTCACTACTTTTATTCAGCATAATAGTGGAAGTCCTAGGCAGAGCAATCAAACAAGAATGATAAATAAAGACATTCAAACTGGAAAAAAAGAAATAAACCTGTCATTATTTGTAAATGACATGATAGAGAACCCCAAGGATTCCATCAAAAAACTATTAGAACTGATAAATGAATTCAGTAAAGTAGCAGGATACAAAATTAATATTCAGAAATCAGTTGCATTTTTATATACCAATAACAAACTATCAGAAAGAGAAATTAAGAAAACAATCCCATTTACAATTGCATCAAAAACAATAACAACAACAACAAAAACAAACACAACCCTAGGAATAAATTTAACCAAAAAGATCTGTACTTGGAAAACTGTAAGACATTAGAGGAAGAAATTGAAGATACAAATAAATGGAAGCATATGCCACGCTCATGGATAGGAAAAATTAACTATTCATACTATCCAAAGCAATCTACAGATTCAATGCAATCCCTATCAAAATACCAATGATATTTTTCAGAGAACTAGACCAAATAATCCTAAAATTTACATGGAACCATAAAAAAACCCAGAATAGCCACAGCAATCTTGAGAAAGAACAAAACTGGAGGTATCATGCTACCTGGTAGCAAACTATACTACGAAGTTATAGTAATCAAAACAGCATGGCACTGGCATAAAAACAGACACAGAGATTAATGGAACAGAATAGAGAGCCCAGAAATAAACCCATGCCTATATGATCATTTAATCCAAGACAAAGGAGGCAAGAACATACAATGGGGTAAAGACAGTCTATTCAATAAACGGTGCTGGGAAAACTGGACCACCTTCTTACTCTATATACAAGAATAAACTCAAAATGGATTAAAGACTTAAATGTAAGACCCAAAACCATAAAACTCCTAGAAGAAAACACAGGCAGTAAACTCTCTGACACTGCCCTTAGTGATATTTTTTTGATATATCTCCTTGGGCAAGGGAAACAAAAGAAAAAAATAAACAAATGGAACTATACCGAGCTAAATAGTTTCTACACAGCAAAAGAAACCATCAACAAAACGAAAAGACATCTAACTGAATGGGAGAAGATATTTGCCAATAATACATTTGATAAAGGGTTAATGTCCAAAATTTATAAAGAACTCATACAATGTAACACCAAGAAAACAAAGAATTCAACTAAAAAAACAGGCAGAGGACCTGAATAGACATTCCTCCAAAGAGGACATACACATGGCCAATAGACATATGAAAAGATTCTCAACATCACTAATCATCAAAGAAATGCAAATTAAAATCACAATGAGATATCACCTTAGTCCTATCGGAATAGCTATCATCAATAAAACAAGTGTTGGTGAGGATGGGGGGGTGGGGAAGGGAACCCTTGTGCACTGTTGGTGGGATTGCAAATTGGTACAGCCACTACGGAAAAATGGTATGGAGGTTCCTCAAAAAATTCAAAATAGAACTACCTATGACCCAGCAATTGCATTTCTGGGTATTTATCCAAAGAAACCCAAAACATTAATTCCAAAAGATATACGCACCCCTATGTTCACTGTAGCACTATTTACAATAGCCAAGATATGGAAACAACTGACATGCCCATTAACAGATGACGGGATAAAGAATATGTGCTACATATATACAATGGACTATTACTCAGCCATGAAAAAGAATGAAATCTTACCCTTTGCGAGAACATGGATGGACCTAGAGGGTACTGTGCTAAGTGAACTAAGTCAGACAGGGAAAGACAGATACCATATGATCTCACTTATATGTGGAATCTAAAGAACAAAATAAACAAACAAACAGACTCATAGATACAGAGAACAAACTGATGATTACTGGATAGGAAGGGGGTTGGAGGGCTGGGTGCAAGAGGTGAAGGGATTAAGAAGTACCAATTGGCAGTTACAAAATAGTCACTAAAGTACAGGAAATATAGTCAATAATATTGTAATAATTATGTATGATGCCAGGTGGGTACCAGACTTATCAGAGGGATCACTTCATAAATTATACAAATGTCTAACCAATATGCTGTACACCTGAAACGAATATTAAATAATACATTGCTGGGAAAAAAAAGACTCACTCTAAACTATGGGGGGAAAAAATAGTTTAGGTACCAAGGGACAGGAGTGTCCCCACAGACCACCTAGCCTGCCTCTTTTCATAGGCAGGCCACATGCTGGAGGCCCTGACACGGGGCTCGGGCAGCTGTCCAAGCATCACATCTCAGTCAACTGGCTTCCAGATATCCATCCATGGAGATTCTTACCTGCTCACCCTACCTTACCCAGAAGTAAGAGGATTGTTCTCTATCTCCCTCCTTGTCACTTTCAACCCACAAGCTACTTCTTGTCCCTTCTTGGATAGTAACCAGAATACTTTAGGTGTCCTATCTTCTCAACATCCAGGTTTAGAAATCCACCAGCTAGCCACACACATGTACAAGCAGCACCATGTTAATGACTCGCATCTAATATGTGCTGAATAAACATTAGTTGTATGAAAGAATGAATGAAATCAGACTGCAGCAGAGGAAATGCCCCTTGGGGATACTTGGGGTGCTTCTGTCTCTCTCACAGGTCCTTAGACATCTGATCCCTTAGACGTCAGATCAAACAGCCCTTTCCACCTGGATGCCTCCGCTCACATAGCCTATGTCCCCTCTCCCTCCACAGCCTCCAGAAACCTCCCCATCTTCAGGGACACTCTGAAGGCACCTGGCTCAGAACCACTGCCATCCAAGGAGCGGGGAGTCCCAGGGCTGAGCAAATGCAGGGGGGAGGTGGGCAGCTCCCCTGCTTCTCTCTCCTCATTTTCTGCTTCACTTGACTCCTCTAGGTAGGAGCTGCTTTCACTGCCCGCACTGCTGTTATAACTCCGGAAACTGTCATAGCCACCAAAGAGCTCCAAGTCGTCATCTTCCTCTTCTTCCTCCATTGCTTCTGAAGGAGTCTCCTATGAAAGGATGACACAAATTAGGGGGGAGGAATCATGTTTGGCTTAGTGTAGGGGGAGGGCGGCTGCCAATCTGCTCTCAGCTCCCTTTCCAGTTCTTGGTCCAGTCAACACTCTTGGGTAAAATGGCAGGCAGAATCAACTACCCTTTGCAAACACCAGGATCGTTCCTCTTGTTCATACAGTTCTCAACCACAATTAAAAGAAATAGCTTAACAACACAGAAAAAAAACATGTATTAGGAATTAACCAAGCTCCTTCTGTGGATTTATAAGTGATGGCATTTTAACATGATTCAAATACAATACAGTGATATGAAAATATCCTAAGTAAGGTGCCTCATGAAGACTTCCTGGGAAAGATGTATACAGCTGGCCTTCGTATCCATGGATTCCAAATATTTGGGAAAAAAGTTACATTGTTGGTGATGTGTGTGCTATGTACTTAGGCCTATGACAGTTGTGTCTGTACTGAATGTGTACAGACTTTATTTTCTTTTCATTATTCCTTGAACAATACGGTAAAATGACTATTTACATAGTATTAGGTATTATAAGTAATCTAGAGATGATTTCAAGTATATGGGAGGATGTGCATATATATGCAAATACTACATCATTTTATACAAAGGACTTGAGCATTCAGATTTTGGTTCCAGAGGTGTCCTTCAACTAATCCCCTGCAGATACCTGTACGGGACAACTGTACAGACATACCTTGTTTTATTATACTTTGCTTTATTGTACTTCACAGATGTTGGGTTTTTTACAAATTGAAGGCAAGACTCTCCACCAGCAAAAAGATTATGACTCGCTTTATTTCAGTGGTCTAGAACTGAACCCGCAATATCCCTAATGTATGCCTGTATTAGAAACTTATTGTTCCCCCTTCAGCATATGTACACCAAAATAACCTCAACTCAAAAACAAGTTAAGTCAGAGAAAAGTTAATTTGGGACCCAGACTGCCCTAAGGAGGATTTGGGAAGCAGAAGACACAGTAGTTATAGCATATATACTTCAATAGCTTTGGACTAAGCTCTGATCCTAACTAGCTGTGGGTCCTTGGGCCAGTCATTTAACCTCTCTGGGCCTCAATTTTCTCATCTATAAGAAAATTATCTGGCTCACAGGATGTACAATGTAAATGAGATGTTGCATATGAAACTACCTGGCATGTAGTAGAAAAAGTGTGAAGGGTTTGGGCTCAAGACCAGGGCTCAAATACCATCTCTCCTTTTTACTAGCTGTGTGATTGTGTGATCTGCAGCAAGTCAGTCTTTCAGTGTCTCAATTTCCCCATCTGTAAATGAGGATAATACCACCTATTTCATTGGCTTTGGGGGAGAAGCAGGGCACTCAGAACAGTGACTTGCATATCATAAGTGTTCAGTAAACGTTGGCATTTATTACTGGTTAAAAGCATGGAATTTCAAACCAGACTCGCCTGGGTTCGAATCCTGGCTCTGCTACTTATTATCTGTGTGATTTTTGTACAAGATAATTAACCTTGCTGCTCTCAGTTTCTTCATCAGTACAACAAAGATAACAGCAAGCCTTCTTTAGAAGACTGTTATGAAGACTGAGACATATAAAGCCTAGATCTTTTTCCAGCAGTTACTGACAGCTCTAAAAGTGTGAGCTGTTATTCTCTACTTTATTATGATTATTCTCCTTCACTCTTGTATTATAGAATTTTTGAGCTATTCCATTTTATATGTACAACTGCACATGCAAATACGCTAGAAAGGAAACCGAATTCAAATACAAGGTGACCAGGGCCAAATGATTAAAGGGCGAGTGAGTTCCAGGTGGCAGTAGAGTGGGACAAGCATAACAGGCAACGTTTTGGCGCCTGACGGACTTAGTGCCCACCTCCTGTACTTTTCCGCGGTGTTGGAGAGTCGCACCATCTCTCTAAGCCTCAGCTATATTAACCATAACAACGAAACGATGCCACAGGATCGTCGTGAGTAAACTGGGAGATAATGCACGTGAACCCTCCTCCAGACACGGAGTGTTCACTGAACTTGACTCTCCCTTCACGTCCCACCAGGATATGAGAGGCCTCATGATCCCTAAAGAACCCGACCACGAGACAGGGAAGACGCAGAAGATGCAGGCGCGCTCACATCCTGAACTCAGTGCCCCTTTCCCAAACCAGGGGGCTGTTTCTCCCTGAACTACTCGCCCGACGCCGGCCCCAGCAGTATCCGAGCGAGAGGCACGCCGATCGCTTCTGGCCCGGCTCAGCCTCAGTTTATCCATCCTTCCCCCCTCCACCCGCAAGGCGTCGCTAAAAGGCCTAAAGAAGGGTCTCCCGGGAGAAGCTCTCGGGGCTCCCTTTCCCAGACACGATAAGTCCTCTCCCTCTCACCTCAACGCCCCGAGGTTTCTCCATGAGACCTAACAGAGTTTCTTCAACCGTCACCAGGTGCAGGAAGCCATATTGGCCTCGTCGCCTTCCCGAAGTGCACTCATTGGCCGCCTCCCAGAGACGCGGACCAATCACGCTGCAGGAAAGAGGAAAAGCCAGTGCCGCGCTCGCCGCGCCCCTTCTCCCCCGAGGGCGGGGAAGCCATGGTCACTTGTGGGACTTGTAGTTCCCCGGTGGGTGAGTGTGGAGGGGCGTTGCTATGGCGACGTGAACATCGCTGAGTGCGCGTCCTGCGTGAGGTTTTCATTTCTTTTCGCCAGGCTCTTCCCTTCCCCCAGACCCCATTCTTCATTAAGGAATTCTGAGCACCTGCAATAGTCAGGTGGGACAATTGTCCCTAGTCTTGGCTCCATTATCCCTTGCCTATCCCTGGTCCTGAGACTGTTCCAGGCTCAGGAATAACCTCGCATTCTTCCTGATTAGAAATTTAAAGTGCTCTTGGGCGGGATGCCTAGCAGACTCATTTCCAATTCAGGCAGAAACTGGAATACTCTTACGCCCAGTGCTATAAATGTCCCGCATGTTCAAAATCCTGCAACACTGTCTCTACATCACCATCTCTCAAGTAAAGCTTTGAATATGAGGCTCTCTGTCTCATTCCTCGGGATTTTCCACAACCTCCGTACACACTTAGAGTTCTAGGTGCTGTCATGGAGCTTTACAAACATCTCAAATCCAGGCATGTTCTTAAACCTTTGAAAGATAAGGAAACTGGCTCTTGGGGTTTAGACTCTTTCCAAGATCACATAGGATTGAAATTTAAGATTTAATCCAAGTTCTTTCCCTATGCTATGCTGTGCTCTGATTAATTGAAAATCTAAATGTAATAAGTGGAGGCTGAATATATGTTAAATATATTTCTAAATTTGAGGTCCATCACACAGATATGAAAGTCTTCCTTGATTTTTTTCCTTCAACCTTTTCTACCTTCAGCCCCATATCCATGCTATCAACAAGTACTGTCGCTTCTACCTCTGGAATATATCCTCATCCTTCCTCCACTACCACTCTAATACAAGCCACCAGCAACAGACCTCCTCCAGCTGGTCTCCTTGTCTGAACCTTCACCTTCTTTAATGCACACAGGTGACCTTTTAAGGTCATAAACTGGATCATGTTCATTCTCTTGCTTAAAACCCCTAATAACTCCCCCTTGCACTTTGAATAAAATCCAATTACTCCACCAGACCTTGAATGACCTGGCCCCAGCTTTCTCTCCAACTTCCTCTTGTAGCACCCTCTCCACGTTTTCCCTTTACCCATTCACTCACGTCTCCTCATGTCTCCTTCCCATTCTTGATTGCCAAGCTTGAGTTGGCCTCTGGGCATGGCTCTTCTCTTAGAAGGCTCTTCATTGTTCAGATTTCAGATCAAAGTCACCTCCTCAGGGACTTTATTTAAAACAGCTGTTCCCTCCCCTCACTCTGTATCCCTTTACCCATTTTACAGTCCTTGGTAACACTTGTTTCTGTCTGAAATTATCTTGTTCATTTGTTTACTTGTTTATTGTCTATCTCCCACCACTGGAATGTAAATCCCATGAGGGCAGGGACAGCCTGTCTTGTTCTCTATTGTATTTCCAGAGTCAAGGACAGAGCCTCACATACACTAGGTGCTTAATGACTAAAGAACTAGATAATAAGACTTCACAGATTACAACAGGCAGCTTTTAATAAAAAATTAAAGTATAATTGACAATGTATTAGTTTCAGGTGTACAACAAAGCGATTTGACATTTATATACCTTACGAAGTGATCACCAAGTTAACTCTAGTACTCATCTGACACCACACAAAGTTATAATTGACTGTATTCCCTATGATGTATATTACATCCCCGTGACATTTATTTTGTAACCAGAAGTTTGTACCTCTCAATCCCCTTCACCTTTTTTGTCCTCCCTGCGACTGCACTCCCCTCTGACAGCCATCAGTTTGTTCTCTGTATCTGAATCTCTTTTTGTTTTGTTTTTATTTTTTAGATTCCACATGTAAGCCACATCATACGGTATTTGTCTTTCTCCATCTGACAATAGGCTGCTTCTCCAAGGCAAAGCACTAGATTGGGTAGCTTCCTATTCTGACCCTTGTGAACTGTTTTGTTTTACTACTAACAGGGGTCCAGGCCTAGTTCCTCCAGCTGGAGACCTAGGCTTTCCTCCTCTGCCCCTCAGGGTCCTCATCAAGTAAACGGGATTACGTTAACCTCATTGAAATTGAAAAATTCCATGATTTCAAAGTGCAATGAATGATTGAAGATTGAACATCAAAGGTGATAAACAGAAGGAATCTAGGTTTTAATCTGTAAAATGGGAATAATAGGACCACATCATTGGGTTGTTGTGAGAATTAGAAATAATAAATGTGCAGTGCCTGCCACATACTGGGCACAGTGAATGGCAGCTATTGTCATCCTATTAGACATAGAATGGCAGCAACTGGAAAAGTAAACCAGCCCAGAAGAAATACTTTTATGGGTTGTTTAATCTTTAAATTTTTATAAAAGCACAACCATGGATCTCACAGGCAGAGAATCTGCTCATGGCAAATCATCTTATTCATCAAATATTTATTTAGTGCTTACTGTGCGTCAGGTACCATGCTGGACTCTAAGAAGACACAGGTGGCTATTTCTGTCCTTATGGACTTTACTTCCTCCTACAGGAAGACAGTGAAAACAAACAGCTAGTTCCAACTGAGAAGGAACTTAGCAGGGTGCTGGGCTGGAGAAATAGGAAAGGGAGCGCCTGGGTAGGGGATCTTTCCAGAAGATTCTCCAACCCCCCCCTACATAAGAAACAAACATCCTTGACTTACAGGATGGGAATGAGCCAGTTAGGAAAAGAGGGAAAGGGCATTCCAGGCAGATACAGAATTTAGGGAGGAAGTAAACAGCTCCAGTTGGTAGGAGAATATTATAGGAAACCTTTGAAGGTTTTAAGCAGGGGAGTGAATTAATTCGATTATGTTTTTCGTAGATCACTCTCTGGCTGATGTGTGGAGAAGGGAGTGGAGGTGGGTTAAGAGAGGCAGCAGGGAAACCAAGTTGGAAGACTCTCATAAAAAGATCCAGGAAAAAGATTATTGTGGCTTGGACTAGGGCAGACTCAGAGGGCATGCAGAAAAGTAGAAAGATTTGAGAAATACGTTGGAGGCAGTAATTTAATGTGTAGAGTGGGTTTGGAAGAGGGAGGAATCCAGAATGACTCCAAGTAAATGTGTCAGATGGGTAGACGGTGGGACCTTGTTCTGTAATACATAAAAACTGTATGAGAAATGAATGAATTTGGGTCATTGAATAGAAGGAATTAAGAATTCTGCTTAGTCTACAGCCATACCACCCTGAATACACCTGATCTCGGAAGCATTCTGCTTACTCTGAGATGCCTCCAAGAGGGCAAAGAGGCAGTTGGAGCTCGTCAGGGAGCCCTGAATGGAGATCTAAATCTTGCAATTTTTGGCATCTTCCCTTTGAGATAGAATGAGAGTCCCTAAATCCATCTTCTCTGTGATGTATTCTTTTTCACATCTCCATGCATATATCACCAACAGTAAACAAAGCAGAAACCTGAGCTTTCCAGGTTTGTAATATTTCAACAAAAGAAACAGAAGTACCAGACTTTGGGGGAGGGGAAGCAGTAGAGTTGGGGATTCCAGTGACAGGAACTGTTAGCACAAGTTGAAATGGCGGTTAATTAGGAATTTAGTTGAAATATTTTATTTAGCACAGGTTGCTAAGCAATAGTGGCCACCTGGAGCAGTGTGGTCCTTCCTTCTGCCTTTGATCTCCTGGGCTTGGGTCTTATGCTGTAGCAAAGGTACACTTTTTGGTTGGTCTGAGCCATGCCTCTGCACACCAATCTCATATACACTTCTCTTTTCAGAGCCTTCTCTCTGTGAGACACTGTCCCTCTCTCTGGGATCACTGATCTCTCTTGCTCACTACTAAATCATCCCCAATAGCAACATGAATGTGCTCATGTCATCCATACTATACAAATAAATCGCTTGAACCCACCTCCTCTGTCCCCTGCCATTGTGCTATTCCACTCCCCCCATCTCTTGAAGGACTTGTCTGCACACACTACCTCTACTTCTGCTTCTCCCTGTGTCCTTACGCTCCACCAAAACTGCTTTGTCACGTTCACATACAGCTTCTCTGATATACAGCCATGCCTCTCTTCTCTCAGCAGCATTTGGCCTAAGTGATGACGCCATCCTTCCCGAAACATTGTCCTTTCTTGGGCCCCTTTTGGTTTTTCTCCTGACTCTGGTCGATCCTCTCCCCTTTCAAGGGCCTTCGTCTGCTACCTGAATTCTTTTTTCTTTTCGTTTCTCCTCTCCTCTCCTCTCCTCTCCTCTCCTCTCCTCTCCTCTCCTCTCCTCTCCTCTCCTCTCCTCTCCTCTCCTCTCCTCTCCTCTCCTCTCCTCTCCTCTCTTCTCTCCTCCTCTCCCTCTCCTCCTCTCCCTCTCCTCCTCTCCTCTCCTCTCCTCTCCCTCTCCCTCTCCCTCTCCCTCTCCCTCTCCCTCTCCCTCTCCCTCTCCCTCTCCCTCTCCCTCTCCTCTCCCTCTCCTCTTCCTCCCCTCCCCTCTCCTCTCCTTCTACCTGAATTCTAAGAATTGGCTGGTGTTCTTCAGGACTCTGTCCTGGGCACTTTTTTCTTCTTACCATAAGTGACAGCTTTCATTTTCAGTGCTGTAAATGCCATTTATATGCCCCACATTTACATCTCCAGCTTATGTATTTGTCCTGTGAGCTCCAGAGCCATATTTCCATCCATCCATCCATAGAGATGACAACGTGACATTGCATCATAAACTACAAAACAACACTTAACCCTTTACCTCAAACCGATTTCACTTCTAGTTTCCCCTATCCAGCGCATGGCACTGCCAACTACTCAGCAACTTCCTCTTGATTCCTCCCTCTCCATCCCTCACTTTCAGTCCAGCAGCAAATCCCTTTGTTTCTCCAAAACCTCCCTCAAATATTTCTACTTGCTTCAATCCCTACTATCACCACTTAAATCCAGACCGCCATCCTCCTCCTCCGGATACCCCTGTAACTTCCTAGCTGATCTCCTCTCTCACCCAGTCCCATGCATTGAATCAGTGATTTGCAGGCTGGGTGCTCTTTTCCACACCATATCACTCACTTCTGTCTGGCCTTCCCCCAATTATTTCAGAAGACCTTTGGGGAGTGGGGCAGGCTGATTCAAGTTGAGGTTAGAGTTAGGGAAGGGCCAGATAAGAATTATTAATTCAAATAACTTACTGCATGCCCACTGTGCTCTGGGCACTGTGGATACAGTGTTCAGGAGGACAGCACAGTTCCTGCCCTCATGGAGCTTCTGTTTCATAAGGGTCCATAGGAAAGGGAACCAATGCTTTCAGGTCCAAATAACCGGCAGGCAACGTGCTAACTGCTTTGACATTGGGCCTGCCATCTATTACCCTGGGCAGGCCTCAGTTTGCCTCTTCTGCAAAATGGGCCAATAACTGGTAGCTCCTGACCCTGGTGCTCCCTTGGTAGGGGGTGGGGTGCAGGCCAAGGTCAGAATCTGGCTCCTACCTCACTCACCCCACCCCATCCCCATCCCCATCATCGCCAATCCCCGCCCGGAGGGGCGGGGCCCGGACGGTCACGTGGCGGGGCAGTGCCCGCGGGTTCCGAACTCCAACCGCCAGCCGCCCCGCCCTGTACGGCCCGCGGTCCGCTCCTGGCGCGTGTCCAGCCGGCCGCCCCGCCCTGCCCCTGCCCCTCGGCTGGAAGGCTGCAGACCCTGCCGGTGCGAACCCGGCCAGAGCGGGGAGGAACGCGGGGCTGGCTCGCCCGAACTGCTGGACAGCGGGGTCCAATCTGGGGGTCGTCAGTGACCGCCGTGTAGGAGGGAGGCTCTGGGGTGCGTAGCGGGCGGCGAGACTGGAGAACTATTGAGTGGGGGCTAGCAGAGCTGGGACGCCCGTCCCGGGGTTGTGCCCAGTGGTGGGGAGGGGGACAGGGAGACCCCCTTTTGTCTTAGTTATTCTGAGATGAGGGGTGGCGCTCGGCCAGAGCACAGTGCCTGGACGGAGCGACCCCTCAAAGTATCCTGGCCCTGATTGCAAGCACAGCGCGGGCAGGCACTAGGAAACGGAGTGATTGATGCCTGGGTTGACCAAGGGTAACTGCCATTATTAAGCACCTAGGCTGGCCTGGCGCGCTCACCACCCCTTCCTTCCCGCAGTGGCAGCCGAGGGATACAGGGCACAAGCATGTGTCTTAGGATAGCTGGGATGCAAACCTGGGACCCTTAATTTGGCTCTTGGCCCACAGCTCTAGGCTGAGGAAAACTTGTAGTGCTTCGAAAATTGGGAAGGGTTTGATGAACGGAGGTAACTGCGTGAGCTCTGCCCTACTTCTCTGTTAAGACCTTGGAAAGACGTTTGATCTTTATAGGCCACGCTTTCCTCCTCTGTAAAAATGGCTGGATTTAGGAAAACTAAGAATAGGTAAGTAGGACTCTGCAAGATGTAAAGCACTTTTAATAACATTGTCATAGACAATGCCTCACAATTAACTCATGAAGTAAAGCGTCTTTATTAATAGCCACCTTTTACAGATGAGGAAATTGTGTCCTAGGGAGGTTCATGAGATCAGTAAAGTGACAGACCATTACTGTTGAATAATTCAAAGGTTTTTCAGGGTAACTGCCTTGGATGAACATAAAGCTCCAAAACTCAACCAGCCTGTGACCTCATCCCCTAAGCTCCTAGCTACCAGTTTAAAACAATACTTTTGCTAGATCTGCTTGCCCCTCCCCAACTACCACCAACCGTATCCCAGCAACCCAGATCACCAGGACACAGCAGTTTTAATTATTATTACTTTTTGATGTTTCTTTACGGTTTGGGCTGGACCAAGTATGAGAAGTCCTTTAGGCGAAGTCAAAACTGGGAGGTAGTTGGTTGGGGGATGGTTGAATTCTGAAAATTCCAACTGTGTGCTTTGGGTTTTCTAAGTCACAATTATTTTGAGGGCATTGGTGGTAAATAATAATTTTTGTCCTTTTTATTGACAGGTCCACCTTCTAGGAAATTATTGGAAGGAACATGAGAAACGTAAGTAGCGATTTTGAAGTATCAGTTAAAGGAACCGAAATGGTTTTTTTATGGAATAATAGCATTTAACTTGGTGATACCATTTCTGGATATAAAGTTAATTGGCGGAGCCTATCAAATGCCCATTTGAGGAGTGTGTTAACTAATGCATGCAGAGATATTACACAGATGACAGCCTGTCATCACAAACGCTGACAAATAGACCAAGAGTTGCTATGTTTTTCAGTCCCTATAGGCCTGTGAAAGGGAAGAGGGGCCAAGTGTTTTCTAATGTCAGTGATGTGTGCCCGGTGTGTTTTGGGCTGTTTTCTCCTATCCTGTAACCTCATTTATTCCCCACAACACACTGAAAGGCAGGAGTCTTTATCTTTTTTAAAGACAAGGAGCTGAAGCTTAGGAAAAAAAGTAAACCAGCCCTGTCGGTGCTGAAAAAACTTTTCACTGAACTACAGTCTTCACCTTGTTGATCCAGGTTCAGAGTCCACAAATATTTATTTGACATCTATTTATGCCAGGTGCTTTTGAGTATTTTATTTAATCCTCATGACAACCCACCATGCCTTTTATTCGTTTCAGCTGATCACCTTGAAATTAATTAGCGCGCCTTAAACAAATAGCCCACTCCCTCATACAGCATAGGAGATGAGCCTTTGTAAGTCCATGGTAGTGATAGAGCCCCCTTTCTAAATATGATGGAGTGCTGTGGGGATACCGACAACAGCAATTCCTTTAATACACTCCTGACATCTCAAAGAGTGGGTGTCGTGCGGGGCGGCCTGTGGGGTCTCAGCTCCTGCTCCCCACATAAGAATGCAGGATGTGGCTAGGCCAAAAAGGAACACCCACGGAGCCATAGGTAGGGGAGTCATACCACTATAGTCTCACTGGAGGCTGGATTCACATGACATGCGACCTGCTGTTCGCTTTTCTGCCAACCAACCAACTCTACTCTCCAGCGCGGCCACAGCAGTTGTGTCAGTGGCCAATTGGCTAACCGGCCACAGCTGATGGCCAGCTACTACCCGAGCCAGCACCTTTCCACATGAGGCCGAGAGCCTGGAAACTGCTCTCTGGGATTCTGTCCCCACAGTGCGGCAAAACAAAAATGTGGGCCTTCGGTAACAAATTGAATTGCAAGAGCATTTTCTTCCACTGATGACAATTAAATCTGAAAATGCCACTAGTTTCCTTTGATGAATGCACACAATATTGATTCATGGGATATGAATTCATTGATCTGATTCATTGATCTGACGCTTGGATGAATTAGCTGTTACTGTAATTTGGTGCGGCCTGCGGGGTCTCTGGTCCCGCTCCCCACGTAAGAATGCAGGACATGGTGAGGCCAAAAAGGAACACCCACGGAGCCGTAGGTAGGGAAGTCATACCACTATAGTCTCACTGGAGGCTGGATTCACAGATGTGCGACCTGCTGTCTGCTTTTCTGCCAGCCGACCAACTCTCCTCGACTCCCCTCGACTCTCTTAGACTCTACTCTCTGACGCAGCCGCAGCAGTTATATCAGTGGCCAGTGGCTCAAGGGTTACAGCTGATGGCCAACTAGCCACGGCTGATGGCTTACTACCCAAGTCAGCACTCCCCCACGTGAGGTCGAGAGCCTGGAAACTGCTCTCTGGGACTCTGTCCCCACAGTTACTTACAAAAAAACGTGGTGGGAATTGCAATGTGGCCAGTAAGAAAGGGGATTCGTAGATTGTGAAAAGGCCTTTAGATGCTTAAATCTGAGCGTCCAGGGAAGTAGTGACAGAGGCGGCCTTCAGTCTGAACTCCCCTCCAACCAATGTCAACAAAGCTGAGAGATTTTTTTTAAAAAAGATTTTATTGGGTAAGGGAAACAGGACTTTATTGGGACATAGTGTGTATTTCTAAGACTTTTTCTTGGAGAACAGTGGTGTTTTTCCCAGGATTCTCATCAGCTCCATCCAAGTAAGGTTTTTGTCCTTTCAGTCTTAGTTGTGGAGGACGCACCTCAGCTCCAGGTCCAGTTGCCGTTGTTAGTTGCAGGGGGCACAGCCCACTATCCCTTGCGGGAGTCGAATCCGCAACCCTGTGTTTGAGAGGACGCGCTCCAACCAACTGAGCCATCAGGGAGCTGAGCGGCAGCTCATTAACTTCATTCTAGTTGTGGAAGGCACAGCTCGCTGGCCCACGTGGGAATCGAATCGGCAGCCCTGTTGCCCAGAGCTCACGCTCTAACCAACTGAGCCACCCAAGTGCCCAAGGTTTTTAAAAAAGTAGAAATCTGATCAGGTTATTTGTTTTTCTGCCTTTGGTGGAAAGGCATTTGTACAGTCAGGAAGCAGATTGTTGGTTGCCTGGGGATGGAGGGGAGAACAGCTGTTGACTGCAAACAGACAGACAGGAGGGATCTTTTTGGGGTGATGAAATCTAAAACTGGATTGTGGTGATGGTCTCACAACTCTGTAAATTTAAATTTAAAATCATTGAATTGTGCACATAAAAGAGATGTATTTTATGGGATGTACATCATATCTCAATAAAAACGTTAAAAAATAAAGAAAACCCCTTTGGGTACACCATCTCTTAGCCAGTCAGGGCCCTGCAAGCTCAGAAATTGTCCACTTTCCAGCCTCTCCCAGCATGCCCAGCATGCTCCCTGAGCTGTTCAGAGCTGGTGGCAGGTCTTTGGAGAAAGGCTCGGTCATTTTGGTGCCTTTGCACGTGCTGCTCCTCTGCCTGGGCTCTCTGTCCTTTCCTTGTCTGCCTGGGGAACACTTACTCTTTTCCTTTAAGACTCAGTTTCCCACCTCCTCTGCTGGGAAGCATTCCCTGACTTTTCCAAGCAAAATCAAGTGACATTGCTCTTATTTATTTATTTATTTATTTGTTTATTTATTTATTTTAAGATTTTATTGGGCAAGGGGAACAGGACTTTATTGGGTAACAGTGTGTACTTCCAGGACATTTTTCCAAATCAAGTTGTTGTCCTTTCCATCTTAGTTGTGGAGGGTACCGTTCAGCTTCAAGTTGTTGTCCTTTCAGTCTCAGTTGTGGAGGGCTCAGCTCAGCTCCAGGTCCAGTTGCCATTGCTAGTTGCAGGGTGTGCAGCCCACAATCCCTTGCGGGAGTCAAACCTGCAACCTTGTGGTTGAGAGGACGCGCTCCAACCAACTGAGCCATCCGGGAGCTCAGCGGCAGCTCAGCTCAAGGTGCCGTGTTCAATCTTAGTTGCAGGGGGCGCTGCCCACCATCCCTTGCGGGACTCGAGGAATTGAACCGGCAACCTTGTGGTTGAGAGCCCGCTGGCCCATGTGGGAATCGAACCAGCAGCCTTCAGAGTTAGGAACATGGAGCTCTAACAGCCTGAGCCACCGGGCCGGCCCCATTGCTGTTATTTTTAATTCACACACCAGGTACCCTCACCAAACTGTGAGGCCTCTAACCATGATCTGTTCATATCTAGAGTCCAGGTGTGATGCCTAGAATGGTTGTGGAATGAATGCCTGTGTTGTCAAGCTCACCCTTCCGAGCCTACCATAGAGACATATAATGGACGGAGAGTGAGCCACCTGTCCATTTACATTTAGTGCCAAAGCACTGATCCCTGTGGGTTCAGAAATGATTAAGACAAAATGCTAGTCTTCTAAGAGCCCCCCCTCTAGTGTGGGAGGCATGTTGTGCCAAGTCCTGGCCCTGCTCTGTCTACACTGTGATCTCTGGCAGGTTCATCTTATGTAAACTGCGGTGGTAGTAGTTCGTACCTTACAGGTATATTGAGACGATTACATGGGTTTTTACAGGTTAAAGTGCTTCAAGCAGGGCCAGGCACAGAGTGTGTACTCAGTAAATGCCTGTTAGTACTAGAGTGCGCGGTGAGAGTTTGGATAAGGGATCCGGGGAAAGAGTCCTGGGGAAGGTCTCACCTGAGTGGGCTGTGAAGAATGAGTAGAAGTTACTTTTTTTTCTGTTTACCTGGAAGCATGTTGAGTGCAGTTTCAGATACACTGCAAAAAAGGACTATCTGCTTTATTGTTGACAGGGAAAGAAATGACGACAGGCAGGCTGAAATCTTTGTACACACACAGGCGTAGATGAAGGAATATTACCTTGTTGGAGGTATTCATTTTTATGGTTTGCCGCAGCCTCAGTTTCCTAAGAAATCCTGTTGAATAGAGTGGTGGAACCTGGATGGTGCTGGGCTGAATTCAGCCTGCGTAAGTGTTTGGTTTGGCCTGGACTGTGGTTCTAGAAATTTTTGAAGTCATATTTAAACTTTACAAAGATAATCTGGATTTCCAGCTTCTCTTTTAAGAAGAAGTAGGAGACAGGGTGACAGTGGACCTTCATGCCTACAGGGTGGGCAGCGTTTGGCTATCTCCTTTAGAGTTTCGCTGAGCTGCTAGTTCTGTCTCCTTTTGAAGGCATTTGTCCTCCTCGCCAGTCTGCGCTTCCTCACACTTTACAAAATACACACATCTGTCTTCACATCGGGCCACTGAGAGCATGTAAGCCTGTGGCTGCTGGTTTAGAAGAAGCTCTCATTATCTGCGTTGTATCCAGCGCTGAGCAGAGCTATTGCCCCGGACACCTGTCTCCTTACGTTGTTGGAATGGACTGCCTAGGGTAAATGCTTCATGAGAAACTATTTTCTGCTCCCATGGCAAGGCCCATGCCTGCCCAAGGCCATGTCTATTCTCAAACAGGGCCCTTCTCTCCAGGGTTTGGGAGCACGTAAAAAACACTGGCGATGGATTAGAAGACCTGGATCTGTTTTTAATTTTTACTATTAATTTTGCTATATATTTTCTTTTCTGATTTTCAAACAATACATAAAAATTTGTAAAATGGATATTTAGATTCTCTCAAAGTGGACCCCCACACACCCCATACTCACTATTAACAGTCTGCTGTATTTTTTGGTGCTTTTTTTTAAAGCTACCATTTCCTGAGTGCTTGATGTGTGCCAGGCACTTGGCTGAGCACGTTACATAAATTATCGCTCTTTATCCTTGTAACAACCCTGCGAAGTTATTATCCTTCCCATTTTACAGATGAAGAAACCGAGTCTTAGGTTAAGGAACAGATTCAGAGTCCCACAGTGTAGTGGAGCCAGTGTTCCTACATAATTCTTTCTGATTCCATGTCAGGGTAAAGCTTCCCTGAGACCACCAGTTAGGAACTAAATAGACCCCCTACTCCTCTTCCAAGAGGTGTATTCATAGAGGTCTCCTCCTCCTGCATTGTTCTCCACTCTTCAGGTGTTTCCTGAGTGGCTGCTGTATGGGGAGCATAGAACAGCGATCACAGTGCTGCCCTCCTGGAGTTCACAGGTGGAGATTACAGATACTTGCAGAGTTATTGACCAACTGATTAATCGATGAAGTACTGGAAGTGTGTGCCATTGCAATGACGATAGAAAGGAGAGAGCAGTGCTGCTGGGCAGAGGGGGCGGGAGGTGTCATGGTAAGCGATGTTTACGCTGAGTCTTGACAGATGGGTCGTTGTTTAGCAGGTGTCCAAGGGGAAAGGAAATAGCATAGGTATTAATAAAAGCACAGTAAGTTGGAACTGAGATAATTTAGCATAACTATAGGCTAGGAAGTGGGAAGGGGCTGGATAGGCAGGAAGTCAGGATCCTGAGTATGAAGGGCCTTGGATGTTTGTCATGCAGGGTGGAAACTGCACTCCTGGCTCTGTCCCCACACTCTACCCTTACAGGGTCTCGCCTCACAATCTACGCGACAAGCGTCTTCCGCGAGGAGCTCAGTATGAGGAGCCTGGAGGTGAATGCAATATTTTGGACACTGCCAGTCTCTCTGGGCACAGCCAGGGCCTCTCAGGGTACCACCAGTCTCCCCGGGCACAGCCAGGGCCTCTCAGGGCACTGCCACTCTCTGGGCACAGCCAGTCTTTCTGGGCACCGCCAGGGTTCTCACATATTTTCGACGGCGGCTGTTCAAGACACAAAAGTAAACATCCGCCAGTTCCACTACATGGTGGTACGTTCCCAAGCAAACAGTCAAGCGGTCCATTAAATTAGGGATGGAAGGCGATTCTCCATAGTCCACAGTCATTCGCCAGGGCTGTGCGTTAGCCTCACAATGTGTGCCCTCTCCACAGGGCGAGGGCTCCAAGTCCTCCCAACCTGGGGGTGAGGGCCTCAGCAAGCACTTCCCAGCCCACAGGGCCACAACGACCTTCGTTTTCTCTATCCTATGCTGGTTGGGGAACCATCCACGTCTTCCCACCCCTCCACGGGGGTCCAGCTGTCCGGCAGCTGCTCCTCCTGGTCTTCCTGAGACTATGTTCATACACACAAACTGCTCCACTGCCCTTCGGAGAGCTGTGGCCGGCACCATACCCTGCTCGCTGCTCCATGTGTCAGCTCCCCACTCTGCACTCTGGTCCCGCTCCCCACATAAGAACGCAGGACATGGTTAGGCCAAAAAGGAACACCCACGGAGCCATAGGTAGGGAAGTCATACCTCTATAGTCTCGCTGGTAGCTGGGTTGGAGACACAGGAAGCAGGAGCCACACTATCTGCAACCTGCTGTCCACTTCTCTGCAATCCGCAACCCTCACTCCACCTGCCAGCCACCATCTTCTTGCTAGCCCCCATTTTCTGCTAGCGTAGCCGCGGCAGTTATATTAGTGGCCAATGGCTCACTGGTTACAGCTGATGGCCAATTAGCCACAGCTGATGGCCATCCAGTCACAGTTGATGGCCATTTACTACCTGAGTGAGCACCTTTCCCCATAAGGGCAAGAGCCTGGAAACTGTACTCCTGGCTCTGTCCCCACAATGTTATTCTCAGACTCTTGGGTTTTGATCTGTAGGCAGTGGGAGCCATTGTAGTGTTTATAAAAGGGGAGTGACTGACTGGTTTATGTTTAGGGACAGTCCTGCAGCAGAGCTGAGGTGGAGGACAGACGGGAGTGGGTGGAATGGCTGGAGGCAGGGAGGCCAGGAAAAAGCTCTTGCAGTTAGTTCACTGGAATGAACATGGAAATGTCCAGTAACTGACAAAAATGATGACAGAGAACACTCATTGAGCTCTTTCTGTGTGGCCAGATTCTGTGTGAAGTGCTTTGCGTGCATTTTCTTACGTAACTTTCACAACTCTCCCTTTGAGCTAAGTATTGTTATCGCCACTTTACAGGGGTGGGAACTATTTAGATGATTCGTATGACGTCACACAATGATGGAGCCAGAATTCAAAACCACTGTCTGAATGTGAAGCCCTCGGGCTGCAAATCTAAATCTATGCTGCAAACGAACTACTTTCCGTCTCCTGAGCACCCAATGTAAAGTAGTTCTTGAAGCTCTCTATCACCTCACCCGTTTTAGTTTTCTTCATCGAACTTATCACAATATAATATTATTTTCTGCTTCCTTCTACTAGAGTGAAAGCTCCCTGAATTGCAATAGCTAAAACTTACAAATGCTTATACTTATTCAGCACTCTTCTAAATGCTTTATAATACATTAAATTACTTAATACTTATAATAGTTCTACCAGGAGGTGGATACCTTTATTATCGCCATTTTACAGATGAGAAAACTGAGTCTTAGGTAGGTAAAGTGATTTGCCCAAGGTCACATAGCTAATAAATGGCAGAGCTGGGATTTGAACCCAGGCAGTCTAGCTACACCCCCCACACTCCTAAGTGAAAGCAGGAACCTTATTTTTCCCACTTCCATGTCCCAGCACCTTGGACATAGCATGGCATTTAGCAGGCTCTCCATAAAAATTGTGGAATGAAAGAGTGTAGTCATAATAGAAATACAACTACATTATAAATAAAAACCTAGGGATTCTCCTCAATTCTGCTCTCTTCTAGTCACAAGTCCACCTGCAAGTTCTGCATCAGAACTACGAGTCACCACAGAACATGTCCCAATATGTCTGCTTTTCTGCATTCCCCCTGCTTCCATCCTGCCTAGTTCACAATTGGCTTTTTCCTGGACTGAGGCTATAACCTCCCAATTGGTGACCTATCTCACTGGCTTAGGGTAACTCTTCTACCTGGTGAGTGATATTTGCGGAAGCAAAGAATCAGCTGTGTTATTAGGGCAGAAAAGTTTATTTTTGCTGAATGAAATTTGCTAGCTGACTTATACCCTGGCCATGTGTCCACTTATCTCCATGACTATTTGAGTAGGGTCAGACTCACGGAATATTTAAGCCGCCAGGTATGGGTGGTTCTCCAGTTGTGTGGTGAGGTGCTCTGAGGCATGGCAGGGAACTCACAAGGGTGCTGAGGGGTATTTTAAAATGTTAGGGGAAACCTAGGGCGTTCATTTGCGAGGCTGACACAAAATGCCACAGACTAGGTGGCTTAAACTACAGACATTTATTTTTTCACAGTTCTGGAGGCTGGACGTCCAAGATCAAGGTGGTGTCATGTTCTGTTTCTCCTGAGGCCTCTTGCTTTACCTTGCAGATGGCCACCTTCTCACTGTGTCTTCACGTGTGTGTGTGGGACACAGTGAGGATATTAGGATACAGAGATGCACAAATATGCAAGCATGTGTGCATATTTGTGTCCTAATGTCCTCTTCTTATAAGGACACCAGTCATATTGGATTAGGACCCACTTAGACGACCTCAATGAACCTTAATTACCTCTTTAATGGCCCCATCTTCAAATACAGTCATAGTCTGAGGTCCTGGGGGTTATGACTTCAACATGGATTTGCAGGGTGGCATCATTCAGCCCGTAACACGCCCTGAAATCTGTCTGATATCACATAAAGATGTGACATTAGGTGACACAACATTCCTTTGATAATGTCATATCTTTGCAAAACTGAAGTTTTGGAGGTTGTTGTGATAAAAAAGCAAGTATCGTGCATAAACCAATGTGGAACAGAAATGAGAGTGGCGGTGTCCAAGGTTTGAGAAAGTGCGCAGGGCCCAAAAGGCACTAAGTTGTTAGGGCGTAAAGGCTGAGTTTCTCTGGGCTCATCTACTTCATGAACAGAGCTGCTAGGTACTTCCACAGGGCGAGGGGCATCATGAAACAATTATTGAAATGAAAACAATTATTGAAAAGCCACCATGACTGGAAAAAATTTGGGAAACTTTACTCCAAATAGGTTAGTGGATCCCACAGATCAGAAACACCAGGGGAAGTTTTTGATTATACAGATTTGTCCAGGGCCCACCACAGACCTATTGAAAAAATATTTGGGCATTGAGCCCAGGAACTGGGCCAGTTTGGGGAGCCACTGGTCTAGCCTAACCCCTTTGTTAAGGCCTAGAAACGGAAATCTCTTGCCAAAGGTCATACAGCAAGTTAGGGGCTGACCTGGGACTAGAATCCAGATTCTAATGGAATCCATCAGAATCTCCTTTTCTTTGTCAGGACTTCTTATACCCATACCTGCAAATGTTGTCATGGCTATCTGCTACTTAAGCAGACATGGCCCTGTCCTCAAAGACTGATAGCAATTGCATGGACAAAACGCATATTTTTAAAAATTTATATCATACAAGATCTATGTGAGGAAAACTACAAACCTCAAAATAAACGAAAGATATTCAAGAAGAATTAATTAAATGGAGAGATATTCCATGTTCATGTAGAAGACTCAATATTGTCAAGATGTCAGTTCTTCCCAACTTGATTTATAGATTCAATTCAGTCCTAATCCGAGTCTCAGAATAGAATCCATCCATTTAAAATCTACAATTCAATGTTTTTTGCTGTGTTTTTTTTTTTTTTTTTTTTTTTTTTGTAAGGAGGGTGTTGCTCACAGTGGCCCATGCAGGGATTAAACCAGCAACCTTGGTGTTATTAGCACCAGGCTCTAACCGGCCACCCCAATTTGATGGGTTTGACAGATAGATACAGTTGTATAACCACCACCAGAATTATTCCCATCACCCTCAAAAGCTTATTTGTGCCTCTTCCCTACTCTATTCCACCTGGAAACCTCTAATCTCCTGTCACTAGAGTATGATAGTCTCTAGAATTTCATGCAGTATTTAGTCTTTTGCACCTGGCTTCTTTCACTTAGTGTAACACTTTTGAGATGTGTCCATCTCATCTTTATCGATAGTTTGTTCCTTTTGATTGCTGAGTAATAACGCACCATATTGGATGTATCACAGATTGGTTATACATTCACCATGCTGGCATCTGCAAAACCTCTGACTCCAGGGCAGTGATACCCCAGCCTGTGAGGACCCCCCCCCCCTACAGAGATGGATACGTCCACAGGCTGCCACCAGCTCCGCGATTTCCAGCAGCCCCGCTACCTTGTACCTAGCACGAGAGGAGAAGCATTAGCTTAGACACTGTCTTCTCTACTCCTTCAGGTGTTCCGAGAGGTAAGCCTGCTGCTCCAGAGGAATGGAGGAATTTGTATCGGATGGAGGAATTTGTGTCGGATGGAGGAATTTGTGTCTTTCCACCACGAATTCCCTCTGTAACCTTGGGCAAGTTCTTTATCTTCCAGCATCTCAGTTTTCCCAAGGGTAAAACTGGAGTCATAATAGCACTTACCTTGCTGGGATTTTGTGAGTATTAGATGAGATGATGTATGTGGAGAGCTTAGCAGTGCTGGCAGGTGGCAAGTTCTCAAGACTGTATAACTGTTATTATACTATAATTGACCAAAGCTGCACAGCTAGTAGTGGTAGAATGAGGATTTAAGCCAGTCCACAGGGTTGAAACAAATGAAAAACAGGAAAACCACCAGTTAGTGCCAAGGGTTCTGGAGAGCGTTAAAACAGGGCCTCGTGCTAGAAGGCCACACTGTGGCTACTTCCGCTCCAGGTGGAGGACCTTGAAGAGGGGATACTTTAGCAGGGAGCCGCATGATCAGGAGCTCGTCACGCAATGGTCAGGGGCAAGGCAGGGCCAGCGCGAGTGCACACTCCTTGAGGCTTGAGGTGCTGGAGGCAGGCCAGTGTGGCAGCGGGGTGTGCTGGGTGAGCAGGAATGTGGTACTGCACACAGCGGGGCAGTGTGTGACCAGGACACATACGGGCCGAGAGCAAGTGCTCCGTAAGTTGAAGGGAAAGCAGCCTGTGGGCTAGTGCTCAGGGCAGCTTTCTGCAAGGAGAAGGCCTTGAGCTACTGTCGAGTGCGTTCTTCGTGGCCCTGGCCCTGTCCTAAGCACCATGGGTGGCTGCAGCTTGACCTGGAAAGGACACTTGCAGAGAAGCTGGGGGGTTACCTCGGGAAGGCCAGCTGGGCCCCAGACAGATTCCCACCAGGGAACTCTGACCCATAGCAAGTCAGCTGTCGTCCTTGGCCTGCATCTCTGTCTGCAGGCTCAGAAACCCAGGTCAGCACGACGAGGGCACTTTCTGTTCTCCAGGCCCTGCACGAGATAAGTAAGGGTGCCGTGGCCAATGGAACCAAGGCTCATTTATGAATTTACCTGGAGAAATAGATCACTGAGTGTACTCTTTTGGGTGGCAGGCCAAGGGGGACCCCAGATTATCATTGGGCCGTTGCTGGGAGATCTGGGAGATCCAGGAATTGCACAGTGGGAGTGGGTTGGCAGTGAGGGTCCTTAAGCTCTGAGAGCCTGAAGACCCGTGGGCATGTCTGGGCCGCCCCTTTGTCAGGGCTGGATGGGTTTGAGCTGGCTCTGTCGTAGCAGGCTGGGTGGAACCGAGTTCCCTCTTTCTCTGCTCTCTGTGCTGAAGCCCTTCTTCTAAGTGTTAAGCACATCGGTGGGGGACGTCACTGTGGTGACTTTGTATCTTTGAGCTGAGGACATTCACCTTCACGTTTCCATTTATCCCTCTGAGTGGTTGGGAGAACCTTAACGTCCCCCTTTCCAGCCTCCCCCGCCACTGACATTGACCTCACAAGAACCCCAGATTATTCACTTGTAAAATGACGGTTACCAGTCTACCTCAGGGAAAGCTAGCTGCGTGGCCATTTCAATGTAAATTAAGTAAAACTAAACAAAAATTCATGCCCCAGTTGCACAGGCCACCTTTCAAGTGCTCAGTGCCACGTGTGGCTAGTGGCTCCGTATTGGACAGTGCGGGTCTAGCGTTGCCGTCATCACAGAACGTCCTGTCTAGAGAGTTCAAGGCAATGACGTGTAGAACGCACAGTGCATGGCATGAAGTTCAACAGGTGGGTGCGGGGATTGGCCTGGGGGTGGGGGGAGGCTGGAGAAGATGTGGCCTCTGGCCAGGAGGGTTGTCTAGGTGAGGTAAGATGGACGTGTGTTTAAGAATCAGCCCAACATCAGATCACGGCAGACCGGAAGGGCCTGTGTGTTGAGGTCCCTTCTAGCATCACTGAAGCTTGAGGAGGACAGAGAAGGAGACGCATGTTTGCTGGAGGGTGGGGCAGGGGTAGGCTCCATGGAGAGGCTTCATTCTTTTTAATGGCTGAATCATATTCCATTGTGTGGATATCCATTCATCAGTTGATGGACATTTGAGTCGTTTATGTCAACAATATGAGTAATGCTGCTATGAACACTTGGGTACAAGTTTTTCGGGTAACATGGTTTCAGTTCTCTTGGGTACATACCAAGGAATGGAACTGCTAGATCACGTGGGAACTCTGTAATTATTTTTATGTAACGGACAAATTTTACTGGGGTAAATTTTCTGCAGTGTGCAAATTATTCTTACAAATACGTAACTTTTCAGAGGAACTGCTACAATTTTCCAAAGTGGCTGCACAATTTTACATAACCAGCAGCAGTGTAGGAGGGTTCCAGTTTCTCCACATCTTCACCAACACTTGTCTCTTTTTGATTTTAGCCACCTTGGTGGGTGTGCAATGGGATCTCATTGTACTTTTGATAATTTGCATTTCCCTAATGATTAGTCATGATGAGCATCTTTTCATATGCTTATTGGCTATTTGTATATCATCTTTGGAGAAATAGCAATTTAAATCCTTTGCCTGTTTTTTCATTGCGTTGTCTTTTTCTTGTTGTCAGAGTGTCTGTATAGCCTGGATACATAAGACCCTTATCCGACATGATTTGCAAATATAGTACCCCATTCTGTGGGTTGTCTGCACTTTCCTAATAAGTGTCCTTTGTTGCACAAAAGCTTTTCATTTTGATGTCTATTTTTGTTGTTGCTTGTGCCTTTGGTGTCATATGTAAGTAACCGTTGCCTACCTAACGCAAGGTCATGAAGATTTATAGTTATGTTTCCTTCTAAGATTTTTATAGTTTTAGGTCTGACATTTAGATCTATGACTATTTTGAGTTAATTTTTGATTTGGTGTGAGTTAGAGGTCCCACTTCATTCCTTTGAATGTGGCTCTCTAGTTGTTCAGCACCGTTTGTTGAAAAGACTGTTCTTTGTCCATTGAGTTGTCTTGGCACCCTTATCAAAAATCAATTGACCATAAACATATGGGTTCATTTCTGGACTCTATTCCATTGATCTAAATGTCTGTCTTTTTGCCACTACCATAGTCTTGATTATTGTAGCTTTGAAGTCTTGCACTTCCTTTGTTTTGAAATCGGGAAGTGTGTCCTTCAAATTTATACTTTCTTTTCAAGATTATTTTGGCTATTTTGGTTCCTTTGCATTTCTGTATGCATTTTAGGATCAGCATGTCAATTTCTGTTAAAAAAAAAAATCCAGCAGATATTTTGATAGGGATTGCATTGAATTTCTAGGTCAATTTGGGGAGTAGTACTTTCTATTTTTTTTTTTTTAATAAAAACAATTCCTCAGCATTTATTGTCATCTGGTAATAACATACGAGTAATCGGAGCAATATGAATAAACGTTTAAGAACTATGCTCCTAACAAAGGAGACCTAAAAAACACAAACTGTATGGCCTTCTCAACAATTTCTCACTTCGTTAGTCATTTCTAGTTGGAGATACTTTGAAGCAGAGTAATATTATCTCCTTTTAGCATGATCTGACCCAGCTGTTTTCTTGACTTTTAGAATGAATCTCTTCTGCATTATCTAATACGAGGTTCATATACTCATCAAAACCAATGAAACAGCCCTCTATCCGCATATTCACTTGCTCATATAGCCACACCTGAATCTGAGATCTATTTTGCAAGTATCTGAAGATGAGGTTGATGGGCTGCACCATCACCTTCTGCACTTTTTGGCCCTGGCCACGGTACGCCATGGTGGAAGCTGACAAAGGCCACAGTAACCCACACGCTACCTCAGAAAGCTACTTCCGGAAAAAAAAAGTAGTAGTACTTTCTTAACATTAGGTCTTCCATGTCATCCCATCCATGAATGTCTTTCCATTTATTTAGGTCTTTAATTTTTTTCAGTGATGTTTTGTTTTCAGTGTACAAGTTTGCATTTCCTTTATTAATCCTCAGCATTTTTTTCTTTTTGATGCTGGCCTATGTGCTCTTTCAACGAAGGTGACCTCATCATGAATATAACATTCCAGGAAACCGTCTTTCTGGAGATCAGATTCTTTGGTTGTAAAAGATGCTTGGAGAGCTTATTATCCCACCCTTTCAGTTTTTAGTTTGAATTTGCTTAGAACAGGACCCCTGTGTCATATGTATCAATTAATTTGCAGCCATCACTAGGGCTTCTGTACGGTAAGGAGATAAAGGATATTGAGAAGAAAGGCTTCGGAGCCCAATAGAACTTGGACTTTCTGGTAAGCCTTTTACTGGCTGTGTGGTCTTGAGCAAGTTATTTCACCTGAGCTGCAGTTTTCTCATTTCAGTCTGGTCTGTTTGGGGGGATTCAGTGAGTAAGCAAAGTCAACGAGAGCATCTGAAATACTGCCAGCCTCCACTGAGTCAATTTCCTAGATAGACATGCTAGCAACAGCCCAGTTGGAGACTTGTGGCTCCTCTTAGCTCTTCCCAGCTTTTCACTGTGATAATTTTCAAATACACAGAAACATTGAAATCACATTCTTGAATTTCTGACTCTAGAATAATCCTGTCTTCCCCATTCCTAGCACTACCTCTGTCCGGCTTGGGAAAGGACAGCTTCCCTCCCACCCCCTTTTAATTATGTATTTCTGCCCCCATTTCCCTACAACATTGCAGTGAAATGTGGTCTAACACTTCAATCCAGCTGTCTTTAGCCAGACGCTAGATAGAGTTAAGCTAGCTGGAAACTTACTGCTTGGAAATGGGTTAGAATTCTAAATATTTTCCTTTTGGGGGCGATCAATCCTGGGCCCCTAGTAACAGGGAGCAAAATGGGGGTCTTTCTGTAACAGGCACCCGCCATCTTCTATAGTCGTCTCAGCCAAGGGGATCTGAACAGGATCAAACAGGATCTAATTCTTCACTCTTTTTGGTGTCCTTTGCTCCTCTCCTTTCCCCCCTTTATCTCCCCTCCAAGATTCAGTTTAAATACTATTGTTTCCAGTTTTCCCAATTCCTAGCAGTCAGGCTTGTCCCCTGCTCCCTGGATCTTATTCCCTGCTTACATCACTTAACTTGTTTTACTTCATCCCATTTAAGCATTATTCTACCTTTTCTAGATCTGGGCTGCATCCTGTTCATGTATACTGTCTGGGTGCTGCATATGTCTGCTGGACCACTGACTTGAGGCAGGTGGATGTTTGATACCATTTTCGGGGGTCAGGATAGGGGGGTTGCTCTATTAATACTGAGTGTGCCTATTAGGATACTGGTTCTTTTTGGTGAGACAATGTAAAATAGGAGTTTGAATGAAGCTACTTGAGGATTTTTTTCTTTAACCCTTAGCAGACTCAGTGTAAAGCTCTAAGACAAAAACAAGACTGGCCAAGTGATTCCAAAGCAGCTTACTAAGTCTTCCCACTTTTCAAACTTGTTCATAGCTAAAGTAACACGTAGTTGGAATGAGGCCCAGTAATCCCTCCATTGTTTTAACACCTAGCATAGTACTGGACTCACTCTGATTCATCTCTTAGCCTCCCAGGTTTTATTTCCATGTATTTTTCTTTTCCTACTACCTCATCCCCACCTCTCCGACTTCTAGGCTGGAGTGGGAGAAGAAATAGGGCTGTATCAGTGCCCTAAGCTTTCAGTGCTGCTTTTTCAAGAACTGCTGTGACTTAGGTAGATATGATCCCTGAGCCGCTCCTTTTCATCCCTGTCAGATGAGGGTTAGTGGAAGACCATGAGGTCATCCACAGGGGTCCATGGGAGAAAGTCCCATTATCAAGATGTTCAAGACTTATTAACTAATATCAATTCAATTGATAAAACTGACATTTGGTTGTTACTTGCAGTGTTTTCCCCATGAACTTTGGACCAGTTTACTTACCAAAGTCCATTTGTGAATTTACTTTATATAACAGGTAGGCTGTAAGCTAGTGCTTTTGCTTTTTCCTCTAAGTTCTACCCATCAGGCACTTAAATTGGCACCTTCTAAGACAAAGATGTGACGGCAAGAAGTGAAACAAAGTCAGCTGTCTGTCTCACACAGTTTATTTAACAATAGGTAATAAGAAATCAAATTTAACAGTCTATACAGTGATCCAAAGTTCATATTTATAAGTAATCAACTTTAATTGCATGATTTACAACAGTTGAGGGTTTTTGCTTTCTATTTTCAAGTTTTACAGAAAGTGTGTGTATGTGTGTGTGTGTGTGTGTGTTGTGTGGGGGCAGGGTAAGGAGGTTAAGAAAGCAAGCCAAGAAGAAACCCCAGGGACATTTTGCATGTTAAAATCATCCCACTGGAATAGTTTCTTACCCTCTTTTTAATTTTTTCCTGTTAGATGTAAAAATAACGAAAAAAATTCTTTCGAGAAACAGAACCACAATATATATAATACATCAATTTGGCAGCTGCCCCTGTATATTTTGAAAAAGTCATTTTTCTTTCTACATGTACAAATTATTTTAATACTTGAAGTTTTTACGCTCAGACTTACGGAATAGAAAATTTTCTGGAGCACAAAAGTTGACTTGAGGGGAGGAAAGGAAAATTTTTTTTTTTTTTTTTTACATTTTTAAAAGAATGAACATCTTTGCACCCAGAGAAAAAAAATTGGTATTTTAATATATATTTATATATATTTATATATATAGAATGTAATTTTAAAGTAACATTAACCCCTTTAGTCCTCTGGTTTTAGAAATGTTCTTTTTTTTAACTCTTCCATAAAGTGAGGAAAATAGGGAAAAATGTCAACCATCTGCACCAGTAAATAATAACTATTAATATTACATATTTTCATTAATTTAAAAAAAATAATAAAACCTATTGGAGGTGCAAGGCAGGAGCATGTGGGTGGCTTCACAGAGCTCAGCCCCTCCCAGCGCACACCTGAACCACACACACAAGGGGAAAATCGGCTGGTGGTAACCAGCCATAACAAAAATATATTCTTTGTATTCTATCATCCCTCAGGTTCGCCTTGCATGTTTGCTTTAACCACAAACAGCTACTGCACAGTTCTTATGTGTTCCAAGGAAAATTGTCTTTTATGCTAAGAAAGATTCAAAAAAATTGTTTTCAGTACAAAACAGTCTTGTTAAGAGAAAATAATTTTTTTGCTCCCAAAATACTACAAGGTGTCTCTAGTGTATGTCTAGTGTACTCTGTGAGAGGTTTGAATTCAAGTCTGAGTTATCGGTGCTGAGTCCCAGGTCCGTGGCGCTTGCACCATGGAGGTTTGCCATGCCTGGATTGCTAGTGAGCTGAGAAAGCATCGAATTCTGGTCCGGGCTGGCAAAGTGCCCTTGTTCCATGGGGTTGGCCTGGGCAGCTACCAGTCCCGGGTGTGGAGAACTGGTCTGTGGGGAGACGTGGTGTGGAGAAGGCTGAGGTTGCATCCTTGGGGAAGGGCTGGAGTGGGGGGGCTGAGACTGCGGCCGTGGAGAAGGGACCGGCTGGGGAGAACGCACTTGATTGGAGAGAGAAGAAGGAATCTGCTGGCCTTGTAGGTGTGGGGACTGAGACTGATTTGGGAGCATATGCTGCTGGGGGCTCATGGGGTTGGGCTGAGCAGGGGACCCCATTTGTTGCTGAAGGAGTCGCTGCTGATAGGCCTGAAGACTAGCTCCTGCCTCCGCTCCCAGGGCCTGGGGAAGCTGGCCCATCTGTCCCATGTTCCCTTGTTGCATCTGCTGCATGTGGTGCTGCACCCGCTGCTGCTGCTGGGGCGGCGCGTAGCCAACTCCCTGGGGCTGCTGGAACTGGCTGTGGTTGGCCAGCCCGGGGCCAATCCCTGCCCCCTGCTGCTGCTGCATCATCTGCTGGCGCCTCAAGATGTCTCGGAACTGTGAAGGCATGGTGCTGTGGTTCATGTTCATCTGCTGGGCCTGCGGGCTCATGCCGCCCATGGCCGGCTGCAGCTGCTGCTGCGCTTGCTGCTGGGGCAGGCCGGCCCTCTGCACGCCCGGCTGCAGGGCACCCATGTTTTGCATGGCCTGACTGGAGTGGACCCCCTGCTGGCCCGGCATGGCAGGGGGCTGCAGCCCTGGCTGGCCCTGGGGCATGCCCGGCTGCCCGGGGAGGGGCTGCGGATTCGAGTTGGCGTACTTGGCAGCTCGCTGCTTGATGAATGCAGCCAACAGCTGGGGGTTGGCGTGAAGGATACTAAGCACCTGTTGCTGCTGCAGGGGCGAGCTGGGAGACCTGAGAGTCCGCAAAAGATTCTGTAAGGCTTGTTGAGACACAGTGCCTGGTTTCAGAGGGCTCACACCTACCTGGCCCAATCCTGGCTGGGGAGCCATGTTCAAGGGCTGACCATGCTGGGCCACCGACATCATGGCTGGCCTCGGCATCCCGGACTGCAGTTGCTGGGGCTGAGGCAACCCGCCTTGGGCCCATGGTGGCTGCTGCTGCATGCCGGTGGGCCCCATCCCTGGCTCCAAGTGCCCACTGGGACCTCTGGCCATGGGAGGTGGGTTCATACCCATGGGGGCCATTGGAGCCATCTGGGGCATCTGGTGCTGGATTGGCCTTTGAAAAATTTGCACATGGGCCATCTGGCGCTGCGTCTCCGCTGCCCTCTGAATCTGCATTGCCATTTCCACTGCTGCAGGTGGGGGCCCCGGAAGGGGTGGCTGAGCAGTCTGAGGGGGGGTTGGAGGCGTCACCTGGCCTGCTGCCTTGCCCTGGGACACAGGGCCAGCAGCTTGAGTCCTGGACAAGTAGGGCGGCATGCTGTTGGGAGGGGTGGGCTGGGGCTGGGACGGGGGCTGGGGCTGGGGCGTCTGGGGCGTGCTGGGCTGCTGGCTGGTCGGTGTGGTTGGAGTGGCAGGGGTCGGGGAGGGCAGGCCCTGCTGCTGGCCCACCACGCCAGCCCGCTGCATGCTGGCCATCCGTCTGCGGAGCATCTGCGCCTGCTGGAGCCGGTGCTGCAGCTGCTGCTGCCGGAGCTTTTGCTTGATGTTCAGGCAGAAGGGCACAGGGCACTTGTTCTCCTGGCAGTGCTTGGCGTGGTAGCAGCACAGGGCGATGAGCTGCTTGCAGATGGGGCAGCCGCCATTGGTTTTCCGCTTGCAGCCCTTGGTGTGCTGCACGACGCGCTTCATCTTCTGGCAGGACGGCAGCGAGCAGTTGGCGTTGCGGCACTGGCAGGCGTGCACCAGGGACTGGATGCAGCGCTGGATGCTCAGGCGGCGGGAGTCCCCGGGGCTCTGGGTGGCTGCGGCCTGCTGGCTGTGGCTCTCGTCGTCTAACCCGAGACCCAGCTTCTCCATCTTGTGGTCATGGGTTTTAGTGTTATAGCAGGTGATGCACAAGTCGTAATCCTGGGGGAGAGCACAGGGGCAGGTCAACTCTCCACGACCCAAGGCATTCCAAAGCATGCTCTGCTGGGCTTCATCGCCCTTTCAGAGAAGCCCCGTCAGCACCCCTCCCCCGCCGTCCCTCACTCGCCACGGGCCCACCCCCTGCCTACCTCACACACGGTGCAGTGCCAGCGCGTCTCCACGTGGTGCTTGCACTCATTGCAGGTGTAGACGAAGCGGTCCTGGCTCTGGGTGTGCAGCTCCACCAGCATGCACATGGTGGACCACTGGGCTCTTCGGAGGGACGAGAACTCCAGGTGCTTGTCCCTTGCGAGGGTGAGAAAGGCATCCCGCCCATCCATCAGATCGCAGGGGATGAGGGGGTCAGGGTCAACGATGGGAGGCAGGGAGTTGGCAGCCGGGCCAGCGATGAGGCGGATCACAAAGAAAACCTGCAAAAAACACACGCTCATCCTGGCTCTGGAACTAGAGCACCGCCAGGTGCTGGACCAACCACAGTGGGCAGGTGAGCTGGACTGGACCGATGCCCGTGAGGCTGATGAAGCCGGAGTTAGTTTTGCAACTGCAAGGTTAAGTGATACAGTCCTTCCTGCCTCACACATCTCTGGTCTCCTCTCTGAGACTGTCTACGACAGGCTAAAATCCACATCTTAGCTTTTCTACTTCATTCAATAAGCCCTTCAAAATGAGAAGGGTCTAGGTCAGGTACAGCTCCGGTACAGGACATTTTACCTCAGAGGTGTGCTATACGAAACAATCCATGGTTTAATCTGAATCTAATTAAAAGGAAACAAGCCAGACAAATCCAAATTGAGGGACATTCTACAAAACAATTGGCCTATACTATTTATGAAAAATGTCCATGTCACGAAAGAAAATAAGGCCAGGAACTGAGACACTGCAGCTCAACGCATAATCCTTAACTGGAACATATAAGGACCAGACATTAGATGGTGACTCTGGGCTAAGTTCCTGAGTAAGAAAACATAGTTTGGCCGTACACCGGATGTCTTATTTCTTTCTTAGAAGACATACTTCTAATGATGTCTTTTTAGTCCATGCTTTGGATAAAAAAAAAAAGCAAAATGTTAACAACTGCTGATTAAGTGAAGGGGGCGGAAGGCAGGCTCTCTATGCAACTTTCTTGTAAGTTTGAAAAACAAGAACAAAAAACACACAAATGTTGGTGGGGGTGCGAAAGATAAAAATCCCCAAACCACCTTATTCTTTGCTGTAGAAACAGGTATTTTGTTCATTGATGTTTGAAAACACACAACCATCAGTTCCCATAACCATTAGTGTAAAGGCTGCAATAGGAAGCTGGTATATACATATTTGAAATTAGTATACAAATTTAAACTCTTATTAATCTAATAAAATATGAAATGGTACCTTTAAGAGATCAGGACGTTGTAAGTAACTGCTGTGTTGCCCACTATATTCTACCAGTTTTTCAGAAGACTGAAAACCTGTGCAAACTGGCAATAAGACTTATGATAATATACTTGGGAAGCAATGTTTGCATAAAACAAGAGTCTTTTAAGATACATTTCTAGAAAAAACACAGGACAAGAGAGCAAACACTGAGTAGAGACACCTACATAGCAGATGCCAGAAATTAAAAGCATCAAGTGAGGATTGTGACAATGACCTTGTGATACTGGATTTAAGATTGTAGCTCAAAGAAAGCACTCCTAACAAATGGGGAATGCCAGTAACAACCCATTCAAAATAGAGGCTAACAAAAACCATCCGGTGATTCTCCAGGAAATGCCCATTATGGCCAACCCTCCAATCACAGCCATCATGACTGATTCCGCTGTATGTCACTGTATAGCTAAAACAATACTTGAATTTAACCTGAAATGACAATCTCAGATTCTAAGTCCTAACAAGTGACTACTACCTATATTCAGATTAAACAGTCATAGAATGTATCCACTATTTAATTCAAACCTATTACAATATACTCTGAGGGCCTTTCCCAATTGCTGTCACCTTAAATTTTGTGATACTAAATATTGATTGAAATAACTAATAATTATTATTTAAGTGAGGCACCCGTTGGAACCCAGGAATCCTTCCATTTCACTAGCACGGCTGAGATAATGGTAGCAGGCCTCCATCACCTTAGGTTAGCCAGTTGACCTCAGTTCTTCAGGCTTCAACAAAAAAGGCATGGGAGTAGAGTGCTGGTATACGGGAAAGGATGCTTTGAACAGCTTTACTGGTCAAGCACCATTTTAACAAATACCTCTCTAAAGAAGGGTTCTGCCATAACTATTTCTCTCCCAAAGAGACTGTTTAATCAATTTGGTTGTAATTCCATACTTGAAATCAAGCTTTCAGTTCCCTCTCCACATAATAGCCACTTCCTATAAGAATTTGACCGTAATATCTGAACAAAGTGGAACCATGATTAAAAAACAAACCAACCAACCCTACACCTAACATGAATTTCTCTCAAAGAACCAATGATAATGCTGAAGGGAAAAAGAACCCCCAATACACCCAGTTACGTTCCCAGACTACCTACAACAACAAATAAGCAATTTAACTTAACTTCTCTGAGAAGAGGTTAAAAGTGCATATATGAAAGTTTAACTTTTCTTCTATTCCCTCCACTTCCCAATGTACTTTCAGGAAGGCCAATAGTCAATATTTTTATTCATTTGTTTTGCCAAAGTCCCATTACAGCTAAACTGGAATAGCCAATGGAGTTCTAAAGGAGCTTGGTTTAAACAAAACAGGGTTGGTTGGATGGCTCAGTTGGTTAGAGCGAGAGCTCTGAACAACAGGGTTGCTGGTTCGATTCCCACATGGGCCAGTGAGCTGCGCCCTCCACAACTACATTGGAGACAATGAACTGCCGCTGAGCTTCCAGAGGGGCGGCTGGATGGCTCAGTTGCTTAGAGCACAAGCTCTCAACAAGATTGAAGGTTCAATTCCCACATGGGATGCCCCCTGCAACTAAGACTGAAAACGGTGACTGGACATGGAGCTGAGCTGCGCCCTCCACAACTAGACTGAAGAACAACGACTTGGAGCGGATGGGCCCTGGAGAAACACACTGTTCCCCAATATAAAAAAAAATTAAACAAAAACAAAACAACAAAATATCCAACAAGCCAATATCCTGAACGATGAATGGAGGTACAAAAACATATGAGGATCACAAATGACAGGGTTAGACAGACTACGCTTATAAATTAGTCATGCGCCACTTCAAGAGCAGGATATATATTCTGAGAAATGTGTCATTAGGTGATTTCATCATGGTGTACGTACACAAACCTAGATGGCACACAGTGGACTACTGTAACTGTAGTGCTATCTGCACTTTCATGCGACTGGCAGCACTACAGGTCTGTTTACACCAGCACCACCACAAACATGTGCATAATGCGTTGCGCTATGACAGCTATGACGTTGCTAGGCGATGGGAATTTTTCAGTTCTATTAAAATCTTATGGGACCACCACTGCATATGCAGTTCATCACTGACCAAAACGTCATTATGCAGCACGAAACTATGTAAGACTGTATTATATGTAGATTCATAACAGCGGCAAATCAAAGAAACTTTATCATTTCCTCTTCTTACCACCCACTCTAGCCATCCTATTTTCTTCTTACTCAAGTGATTTCTTCCTTCTGAATTTACAATGCTCCAGTGCCCAACCACGATGGGCAGTTTTTTAAGAAATCCTGCCGGTTCCCTCCTGTCCTCGGAGGCTGCTTCTTACCTCTTTATGTTTCTCCATGGTGGCGTACAGTTTCTGCGAGAGGTCATTGGATACATTGGGCATGCCTGGCTTCTTCTTATTGCCCCTACTCAGGCTGCTCTTGTTTTTGCTGGTTTTCTTATTATTCTTCTTTTTAGCATTTTTGCTGTCTCCCTTTGTTACCTGCAGGATAGCACAAGGGAGAGAAGAAAACAACGTTTTGTTAGGAAGTGATCTGAACAATACTAATGGTAAACAGATTCTCCTTTCTTTGAAACTAGAGATCATAATGTTATGCCTTCTGACGACTGCTCTTTACTTCTTCTTTTTTAAGCTGTTATTTATAGTGAACTGTTTACTAACGTACTGATTTTCTCCTGCTGAAGAACCTCTGCACTAAGACCCTTCATTAAGACAATGGCAGGCTGTAGCTTTTTGACCAGAAGAGCCCACAGTTTGGAGACCCCTCAGATGGAGCCATCCTACTACCCCCGAGCTGAGGATGGGGAACAAGGAGTGAGTGGCAGTGTGGGATAGTGAAGGGTGTACAAAGTGGTCAGCCAAGGACTTGGATTCACTTCCTTCCACTCACATTGTACAGTTTTATGAGTCTGCTCTAAAAACAAACAAACAAAAACCTTGAAAAACATTCAATGAATTTAAACAAGGCTGTAAAGTATTCTTTAGCCGACTATTTCAGCCTGACGTTAGTAGGTCAGACTCCATGAGGGCAATTCTAGATGTGCTATGGGGAAATAACGGACCCAGAAAAGCTCCTCAGAGGACCGTCTTACAATGCAGGTTGTGTATGGGGGACTGGCAAACTGTGGTCCAGGCCTGTTTTTGGTTTGTATGGCTTAAGAATGTTTTTCACATTTATAAAGTGCTAAACAAAACAAAACAGAATGTGTTGGAGACAATACATGGCCTGCAGGACCCAAAATATTCATAATCTGGACCTTTACAGAGGTCAAGTTTGCCAACCCCCTGCTCTAGACAGGTCATTTTCTATCAGTTTTCCAGGGTTCCCCTTCAGTTTCCATACTGGAAATCCAAGGTTCCATTTAAAAGGGAGTCTGATACTCAAAAGTTTAAAAACCACAGAAATAGAATCTCAGTACCTTATCTAAGCCAATATTTCCTGCCCAATTTAAAGGTCTCTTTCACACCTGCGAGCTTTAAGACCACGTTGAAAGTTTAAGCTCACTTCTGGATTATACATGAGAATCAAGGTAGGAGGCGGAAAGGAAAATGCAGAGCCCTTACATCCGTGCTTTCATTGCTGGTATTTTCCTCTCGCTTTCTCTCTTCCTCCTCCTGTTCCAGTTCCTTAATGCTCTCTTCCAGAACATTGGGCCAGAAATCACCCTCAAAGTAAGGCAATTCCTTCGCACTAGTTAATCGATCTTCAGTAGCTTGTTTAAAAATATCCTGTGAAAATACCCATGTACAAACTGAAATTTTTTTTTCTTTTTTTTCCCCCCAAGAAAATGTATTTATTATACAGAAGCAGTCACAGCTAATGGACGTAAGAAACACCACGGATTAAAATGTCTTCTGAAATGGTGGTAGAGATTTAATATCTAAGCTCCATGCCGGGGAAGACACTGGCCGAGTGTCATACACACAGTGAGAAGGCCCCGTCTTCAGACAGTGTTTCTGTTTTTCTCTTTCCTCTACCCACGAGGACAAGGCAATTACCTGCCTTTATATAACCAAGTGGTGGATTACCCTGCTAGGATTCAGGGCAGCAGCAAAGGCAGGCACACCGAGGCCTTTACCACACCTGATGGCAAAAGGCAGTGCGACGTAAGGCACGCCTGCCTTGTACCCATCCCTGGAATTTCAGCAGCTTTCACTGACAAATGCAACTCAAATCAACACAACTCAAATCACAAATACTGGAAATTGTATGGCTACAGAATGATTTACAGTGCTGCTTGGGAAAACACTCAGTTGATTTCCTGCCCTTGACTAAAAACCTTTAAGAAATGTAGTAGTTCAAGTTCTTATCATGAGATACCCTATATTCAATCAGAAATGGCTACTAAGAATACATTTTTAATTAGTCACATCTTTAAAACAGGGTTTGTTGACCGAAGACTCTTTGCAAGCCTCGCTTTTCTTCGAAAAAATATGATTATACAGAAAAGTAAAGAGAATACTAAATACTGATATACTCAACTGATTAGATTTAGCAATTTTAAAACATTTTGCCAGATACACTTCATCTTACTAATAATTCAGGCAAAATAAAAACACTACCAAATTAGTAACTTTATAAATTACATGGAAGAGGGGGAACAGAAGATTTTTGTTAAGATAGTGAAGAGGCAGAATACAGAGCAGCAGCAGGATTTCAGCTTCTATTACTTCCCCCATTCCTCCTGACCTTGTAGTCATGGACGATTCGCTCAGACACAGCCTTGTCAAGCATCTTTTTGTACCACTCCTGCAATCGCTTGGGCTTGGGTATCTTCTGGTCAGGAGGGTGGCAATGGAAGATGTAGTCGTCTCCCTCACTTGGGGGACATGCCCAAATATGCCCTGTAGTATAACTAACACCACAAAGAGAAGGAACATTCGAAAGAAAAGATTATCCATTCTGGGAAGAATGCCACATTTTAAACTACAAGGTGGAGTCAGTACAGAAAGCAATGATTTCCCCCAAGATAACACAAAAGTATGCAATCTAGCATCAGATCAAAATTCTTAGGCCATAACTTCACACAAACCACAGCACTAACAATGGACCTCACGTGGCCCAGTTCTGGGAAGATCCCCAAATTCCACATTTGCATTTAAAGACCAAATGAAAGCTACAATGCAAAGGAAAATAGATCCATTGTAACAAGAAAGCTAAAAGAAATGCAAATTGTTCAGAACAACCGATAAGGTGAAGGGGTGAATATTCTCAAGCACATACAGTCCGTGAAGGTAAGGTACAAGTCTAATGACTTTTTATTATCTCCAGACGTTTGCTTTTGGTTTTGATACCCAGGTGTAAAAGGATCAAATGCAAATGTTTAAAGTTCTGGTTGAAAATGAGTAACAATCAACCTTCAAATCAAACTGTAACTCAAAGTTTAACTGAACAAAATAAAACTAATCTGGGATGCGTGCAACTAGGGTCAAAATATCCATTTCTTTTCTATTGATAACATTAACATCAAAGGATAGTCAACAACGTTCAGGTTATAGTTCTAGATGAAAACCAAAGTTTAGAAAATGAGGCAAAAGTCACATATTTGCATGTTTTAACCTATGTCTCACCACAATAACCTAGTGGTAATTGGTTTAAAACTATTTTAAAGCAATTGTTTTTTAAAATGGCATTTATTATCAATATGCTTACCCTAATTTCTTGACGTATTCTAAATATCCAATTAGAATTTCATGATACACGGCAGTCCTCAAGCATTTAGGGCGGAAGAAATGAACACTATCGAGGTATGATATGTATACTCTCCTAAAGCAAACGGGGAGAAAAAGACCAAGGCAAATCAGGTAATGAATTCTTATCAATGTGGCTAAAAACACATTCTTCTGTGCTTTTTGCTCACCTTGTCATCTGTAATGCTATGACACAGTATTAACAGGCAAATGACTAGATTGTGAACTCTATGGCTCTATCAGCCTCAGTGTCTAACAGTGCCTGAAACATAGTGTATTAGTCAGTACCTGTGGGTCTTAATGTATTCTGGCAGCATTCTTATTCTGGCCTTCATACTACTTTGGAAGCAAGAAATCTAAACCATATTCTACCTCATTTGTATGACATTGTTTCATGTCTCAGCAAAGTACTTAATTCAATCTAGATTTAAACCCATTTTCTGAACAGTAGTGAGTTTGTTTCCCATTCCAGGCTGCTATTCCTAACGCTTTCCTTATTACTATGACCACAGAAGAGCAATATTGAGCAGTATTTTGTTTTTGGTTTTTCTTTTTGGTTTCACATCAGTATTACACTTTAGATTCTGTGTTTCCATACCACGCTTATCAACCATTTTTTTGTCTATTATGCTTTCCTACCTAACTTCAAACTCCCATGCACATTAGAGGGCAGCTGCAGTAAATCCTACCTCTGGTTGGGTGGAGGGCAGTCAGAGCCATACTCTTGAACGTGCATGCCAAAGAAGCATAAGTCAACGCCATCGATCTCTTCAAAGGCGAAGAGGGCTTTGGTTCGATATGGAAAAGATTCTGCCATCTCTCCACTATCTACAAACCTACACAATTCAGATGGGAAGGAAAACCCACAACATGTCATTCAGATTAGAATTAACAATAGTCACCATGTATGAGCAACGGTGGACCTACAAGAGAAAAAAAGGGAAAATTACTAGGTACCTTGCTTTCATGCCTGGTTTGACTTCCACAGTTTTGTCAGAAGCATGAACTACCCGAACAGTGACCTCTCCTGACTCAGGGTGATTCTGTCGCCTCAGAAAGTCATTCACCCGATTCTCCAGAAAGGTGCCAAGCCTGGTAGATGGCAACCCTAGGAATTTAGAAGTTAAAAGTTCAGTAGTAACCAAGGTGCAAATTTATTACTGTCAGTTTTAAGGTTCAATATCAAATCACATTTTTGTTTTCAATACAAGTAGGATAACTTGCTGGATTTTGTTAAATCCAATGTAGTTAATACTTAAAAAGAAAAATTTTTTTGTCATGGAAGACTTCATGAATTTGTGTATCATCCTTGCACAGGGGCCACACTGACCTTTGTATCATTCCAATTTTAGTATATGTGCAGTTAAAGAAAGCATGCTAGTCAATATTTTTTAAATAGTATTTTCTCTAACTTTTTATTTAGAAAACTTTCCAATGTCAGAAGAGTTTAAAAATAGAATGAACATCAATATGCACTTTGCCTTGATTGCAAAAATAATTAAAATAAAAAAGGCTGAGTATTATGAGAAACCTTGCAGGAATAAAAGCAACATGTAGGTCAGAAAAAATTGCAAAAGCACCTACAAAACTAAACCAGATACTACCATAAGATTAATTAATATCAATTAATTGATAAAATTTTTGACTACCTTCCTGCTCCACACTCAACTGAAAAGATTACATAGGTCAAAACCGAGGGACTCACTCATGGGATGGCAATACTGGACAAATACCTCACACCCGGCCCCCATTAGGAAATGCCCCAAATATGGAGAAATGTAGGAACAAGAAAAAAACAGATTCTGTATTTTACAAATCCTGATCCTTGAAAATTTTTTTTCTTGGGTCTAACGAATCTCACACCAAAAAGTACTTTCCAGTTCAACTCTAAGTACATTTTAGAGAAGTTATTTATTTTTAGTTTGGTTAAATATTTTAAGTAAGGTTGAAACAAATTAATTTATTTTGGATGGTTCATTCTTAACTCTGATTCAGTGAAGTTTGCCAAGGTGTTACCTTTAAGAATGAAACTCACTTTTAGCAGAAAACTTATTTTCTTTCCTAGTTCGTGCAGTTTTCTTTAAACAACCATCACAGACAAACCTGAAATGTAAATCAAGACTTTGCTTACAAAACTTAGAGAAACAGTTAAAATAGTAGTACACTACAAAAATCTATTTTAAGTAAGTATAAAGTTAAAATCCAAAAGATGACCTGGGAGAAATATTTCTAAATATATAACAGAGTTAATACAACCAAAATACAAAGAGCTCGTAGGTAATCATTAACAAAAAAATACCTAATTGAAAACAGGCAAAAGACGTGAGAAATGTGAAAGGCACATAAATTGGCTTACATGTGAAAAGATGAAAGATTATATATTAAAATAGGAATTTTGTCGTTTGGCCAATCACACTGGCAAAAGTCTATGTGCTACTGGTGGGAATGTAAATAAGTACAGTGCTATAGCAGTACCAATAGATTTAAAACGTACATTCTTTGTCCTGCAATTACGTAAGGATGTATATACATAAGCAGAATTTTTTACAAAAATGTGAACTCATCAACTAGCTGACAGATAAGAAGTTACAAGAATCACTGCAAGTCTCTTAGTTACTCTCACCCATTCTGTAATTAAGAGCACTCAAAATGCATCTCTAAAGTCAAGCCATATGAACATCGACTACTACAATTTTCCTGTGTTACATTCTGGAAATTTCTTAATTATAACTTGCCTCCACTTGCCTGTGACCTCCAAACCAGGATTAACAACCAGTCTAAGAAAAGCAAAGGACACTGTAGCGATTCCATGCTAAGGAGAGTCAGGCCTTGATGCACAAACACCCTCCTCCCTTCCCACGGAACAGCAGGCATCAGCCCCATTCTTGCAGGGTGAGCAGTGGCCCATAACAGTAGCAGGTAAGTGTCATGATGGACAAAAATCCACTTATTGCTATCAAAGTCCCTATGATGTGCCACTAAAACTCATGATACAACAAAATGTCCAGAGCAAACACTGATGGTCTCACCCAGACGGCCAGATGACCTCATGATGAAGCACACAGATCTGATGCATCTTTCTTCCACACTCTGTACATTCAACAAATCTGGAAATAAAAAGCCAAAAATCAATACTTCCAATATTCCCAGATTTCTGAAAATTAAAGGAAAAAGGAAAATCAATAAGTATACTGAGAATTCAGGAACTACTTACAGTTCGGGATCCAGTGTGTCATTTTTTCTCTTGGAAAACTGTTCTTTATTTATTGTACTAAGGAGAGAAGAGGGACGCAATGAGAAAAAGCGATACAGAAAGATGAGCACTGTGACCACTGGTCTAAGCCAAGGAACGAATCCCATACTGTAAGTGGATTCTTTCCATCTCCTAAGAATATACTGACGATCATTAAACAGGTATATTCTTGGCTCCCACAAAGTGCATGTTTACATAAAGGAATGCCTGTGTTTTTGGAAAGGACTTCATAGTAAATCTACTTCTCCTAGTAGGAAATGGAGAACCCAGAACTAGAAACATGAGTTTGTTCTTTTCCTTTTAAAATCCTACCTGTTACTCTTAATGTTAGCTATTTATGCCTTTTATAGTTTAATGTTCCAAGACTGAACTATGAAAGATGGTGTGTATAGAGGGAGCTAAACCACTATTTAAAAGTAACATTAATTTTTTTGGAAAGTCTAAGCTTTTTGTTAATAGAAAATTTCAATGTTAAGAATACATACTTTAGACTGCTTATAAAGGGTAAAATATTGTTTATTTTATAGTATTCATTTGAAAATTTTCACATGGTCTCCCATCCTGAAATCTAGCATACCACACTACTCAGAGTCTCACAAATACAGAAGTTAACAGTCTTATAATTCTCTACCTAGAATAAACTTCAGGGGGCCCCGACTCTGACTACTGTAATTCTTCTTGAAATGAGGACACCTTGGGGTGGCGGGATGGCTCAGCTGGTTAGAGCGTGAGCTCTCAACAACAAGGTTGCCGGCTCAATTCCCACATGGGATGGTGTGGGCTGGAACTAAGATTGAAAACGGAGACTGGACTTGGAACTGAGCTGAGCCCTCCACAGCTAGATTGAAGGACAACGACTTGGAACTGATGGGCCCTGGAGAAACACACTGTTCCCCAATATTCTCCAATTAAAAAAAAAAAAAAAAGAGGACACCTCCATGTTTAAACCGTCTCCCACTACCTAGAGCCTTGAGCTACCCCTCTACCAGAACTAAGGCCTTGCTATTCAAAGTGTGCTCTAAAGAGCAGCAGCAGAGGGTCTGGGAGTTTGTTGGTGATGCAGAGGCTCACTACAGACCAGAAGAATCGGAAGGGCGTTTCTGCAGCGTTCAAAGCCCAAGGTTTAAAACGTGTAAGGAAGACACTCAGCAGTACCAAGAGTAAGGCTGCCTTCCTTGCCCACATCAGGGAAACCTAGCCAGAGCCGACATCCTGTTTTAGCCAAGGCTAAGAAAGTCTCCTTACGGCTCAAGGGGACCTAGGACCTATTCTCCAGAACAGTGCCTGACCCCACTACACTGTACTGCACTGGTGATTGAGGAAGAGTGCAACTTCAAAACCCAATCTGCAAAAATTCACCAATTTTTCTCAGAAGCCCTGTTTTAACCTCACAATTCCGTATTTTTTGGAATGTTCTCAGTTGCTTCTGTCCGTTATAGGTTAGACCAGAAAAGAAGCTGAAGAATATTGAAAGTACACCAAACAGTGCTTCCTAAAACAGTGCAAATTTGAAATACGGTGTCTAACTAAATCTTAGAGATTAGAAGTACAAGGAGGCAGTTGAGGATATATTTGGAATTTTTTTCTTGGCATTTACCAAATAGCTTGTAAGATTACAAAATCCCAATGAAGTCTCTTTTTAAGTAAGTCACTCTAACAAACTCCTAAACCACTAATGTTCAACCAGAGTCACAATAATAGTGATTATTAACCTATATGAGAAAGCTATTTGTTTAATTCCCTCAAACTCAAAACAGTTAATACTAAAGTTCCTTTGCACTACACTTCAATATTTAGGAGAGAAGCTGATTGTGTACTTAAAGAAAAAATGTATCTAAAATGACCACCCAATGCTGATGTATTTGCTAACAGAACTCTCCAAGATGGAAATATTCTCTATCGGTCCTGACCAATATGGCAGCCACTAGCCACAGGTGTCTATCGAGCACTTGAAATGTGGCTAATGCAAGTGAGAAACAATGTAAAATTGTATTTACTCAATGAATTTGTATTTAAGTAGCCATCTGTCACTAATGCCTACCATATTGAAGAGCATAACCCAAAACCACTTAGAAGCCAGATTATGATCAGCTGACAACAAACAGAAATAAGACAGCAGTTTCCAAAAGGATGCCATTACTTACGTTTGAGGCTGGGAAGGGTCATCCCCCAAAGAAACGCTCTCCCCTTGGATTTCATTGAAACACTTCTCACAGAAATGATACCTGTCGGCAAGAAGGCCATACTGGGGTGAACTGTTCCGTTCACACAACACAGCCCAAGCCAAGCAACGAAGCCACCAATCACAGCAGGCCAAGGAGGGGGACGGGAGCAGAGAGCAGGTCATCAACGGCGACAAGGACATTCAATGATGCAGATTTATGGGCCCCACAGTATGGGTTTTTTTTTGTTTTTGTTTTTTGTTTGTTTGTTTGTTTTTTGTTTTGTTTTGCAATCAAAGCCAAGTGCGGACAACGACAAGCATGAGGGAGAAAAAAAAACACAAAACAAACGAAGAAATGAGGGATTGCAGGACAAAAAAACATAAAAGCAAGACAAGACAACACAAAGCAGAAAGCCAAGGCAAAGCACAGATTAGCATTAAATATCTCAAATGGAATCACAAGTAGCAAATGATTACAGCAAATAAAAAGTTTCACTTACACAGACCTACACCCTTTCAGTATAGTAACTACTGCTAATTGAAGCAAATAATCAAAAGGAGGAAGGAGGGTAAATACACTGGGGAGAGAACTGCTACTCTATTACCTAAACATAGCCATCACACACTACTCCCCACTTCCCCCAGAAAAATCCACTAAGGATATAGTACAAGGAAATAATCACCTAAAAACAACAGTGGGTTGAAAAAAAAACAAAATTTCTTTTTGATCTCACAAAGCCACATAAAAAAAAAATTTCAATGAAAAGTCTGTACAAGCAGTTAAATACCGATTGTAACCATTGACTGACATAGTTGAAAGGCAAAGAAAGGCAGTGGTGTACACAGGCACATGATTACACGTTCCTTGGTATGAAGATTATAAAACTGTAGATTCATGTTAAAGATCCAAAAACAGTACGTCAAGATTGTAGCATGAGGAAAGTTTCATGCTGGTTCTTACTTGCTTTTTTGAACATAAGGTGCTTAAAACAACTTGAGACCCCTTTTCCTAGGTTTTAATGAGTAAAAAACTGGATTCTGATGCCTACAAAAGACTAGGAGAATGCACTAACTTTTTGTAAATACAACAAAAAGTTTAAGTGACTTTTTCAAAGCTAGAAATGCATCTGTAGCACACAAGTTCAGCAAAAACCACCTCCATGGGCTTGGTTTTATTAAACAGTATTAACTGCCCAGCCTTGCTATTATACTGTCTCAGAGCCCTAAGAAAACACCCTATGCAAGCTACCGTGTTTCCCTGAAAATAAGACCTAACCGGAATCTAAGCCCTAGCATGATTTTTCAGGATGACATCCCCTGAACATAAGCCCTTATGAGTCTTTTGCAGCAAAAAATAATATAAGACCCAGTCTTATTTTCGGGGAAACACAGTATATTGTAGGCTGATTACTGAACATGGGAGACAAATCATGGTTAAGATAGATTAGTGACTGCAAGTTTTGTAATTACAGCCATTATTTGGGCAGGAGAAAACAAGGCAGAAGTGCCTAATTTAATAGAACCCTACCATCGAATGTCATATGCATGTTTGTGTCAGTAACCGTCTGATACACTGCTAGTTATGTAGGTGTTCCTTTTTATTTGCTTAATAGGAGCAAAGAAAATACTCTGGAATCCTTTTTTCAAATACATTTCCAAAAAGATAGAGCTGGCTGACAAACTTCTGGTTAAGTTTTCTCGGTGGGTAGTTTTGGGAAATGAGATAGCCAGCAGCAATTTCATGGAAAGACTAATTAGTTTGAAAATTTCAGCTTTGCCAGAGGCTGTGGTGAGCTATGAAAGGACAGTTGAAAAAGAAGTGGGACCTGGGGTGTAATCCCACTTATGCCATCAATCCACAAAGTTGCTTAACTTCCCAATGCCTTTTGGTTCCTGTCTTTTCCATTTTTATAATTAAGGACCCAGACATCTGACGCAAGGCTATCTGCTAGAAAACTGTCTAATTCTACAAAGGCAGAATGCAAAGACTGAAACTTGTGCTGTACAGTTGTTTTCAAGCGAGTTACACATCAACTGTGACTGTACATGTGTTGGTCCATCTGCATGCACTCCCTAGCCACGTGAACACGTGGACCATGGGTCACACATGGTCCAGCTTACCTGTTCTGGTAACTGTAGTAAGTGGCATCACGAGGGATTGTGCATAACTGTTTGCCATAACAACAGAGTGTCTGTGGAGAAAATTCCAACTGCAAAAGAAACAATTCATTACATAGTAGACAGGCCTGAAGGACAAGGTAGGATATTTACATTGGCAAATCACAACAAGCCAGCGAAGACTTAGTTCTCACTTGTATTGACCATAATGGGCTATTTCAGTTTCCCAGGCAGTTCACAGAACTAAAACCATTCTAGCTCATGACTCAGTAGGCTTAGCAGTCATGTCCTTCCACCATTTACCAAAGAACTCAACAGGACAAGTGGGGCTCAATATGAATTGGTATGCACATAATACCAGTATATGCCAGGTACTATGTATGAACCCACAGGTGATTATCAAGTCCAGAGAAGTTTACAGAGAAGTTTATAATCTGATGCTTCAGGATTCTAATTAGTTAAGTTTCCAACACAATTTTTATCTGTCCAGAAATTTTCTTACCTTTCTGCCACAACAATATCCAAGGCTTTGCATGACTGGGTCAATTTCTTGTTCAAAGACCTCAGACAGCTTGGAGCAATATTTGTACACCCGCGATGTTTTCCGATTATATAACCAGGCATTGTTAAACATCAGCCAAATGTCATCCACATACTGCCAGGGTTCCTGATACTGTCCAGTGTCTAACTTCCTCTTGATGGTAGAAAGATCCATGGGGCTCTTTACAATATCAAAGTAATCCTAGAAGGACAAGCGACACCAAGGTATTACCCCAAAGTGTGAGTACACTGAAGGTAGACGGTGCATTTTCATTGTTTATCATTATTAATATTCCAGATAATGTTGAGTATTTGACCTGTCTATATTAATGGAGAGTCAGTCGACTGATATCCAACACTCCTTTATCTTTAAATCATTTAGTCTACAGAGATCTGAAGCAGCTCAGAGGGCAGAGAGTAACAGCTCCCAGACTTCCCAGACTGCAAGCTGATGGTCTACTGCAACTCTAGACACTGTACCATATAGTGTATGTGCGATCACTTAAAAACCCTACAACCTTTTAGTACTAGAAGGGACCTACAGGTGAGGAAACTAGTCCAGAGAACATCAGTGCTCCATCTAAAGTCAAAGAAAAATACAGGAAAAGGAAGTTCCTAATGGATTTTTGCCTCTTAAAGCACTCCATTGCTTTATGTAACACAACTTAAATCCCTCAAATGAAAGTTGCTAGCAGCATGGTGTATAAAGGCAACTTTTAAAGCATATGAAGCTAATCTAGGTCCATTTTTTCTGTCATGATCTACTGCTACACAAGTCCCACTCCTAGGTATATTCCCACTCCCACATACCCAAGAGGAATAAAAACATACACCCACACAAAAATTTGTTTGTGAATATCCATAGCAAAGCTAGTGTCAAAAGCCAAAAAAGTGTAAACAACCCAAATATCTATCAACAAATGAATAAAGAAAATGTGGTCTAGTCATACAAAGGAATATTGCTGGGTCATAAAAAGGAATGAAATATGACTCATGTACAACGTGGATAAACCTTGCAAATATTATGCTAAGTGAAAGAAGCCAGTCACAAAGAATCCCATACTATATGGTATGATTCCATTTAATGAAATGCCCAGAATAGACAAATCCAGAGACAGAAAGCAGACTAATGGTTGGTTGGGGTTGATGGTAGAGGAGGTTGAGGGAAATGGGGAGTGACTGATTGTGGATACGGGGTTTCTTTTGTGGGCTGATAAAAATGATCCCAAACTGATTGTGGCAACGGTTGCACAATCCTGTGCATACACAAAAACCACTGAGTTGTACACACTTTAAAGGGCTGACTTGTATATGTGAACCATATCTGAATAAAGCTGTGAACAACTCAAAAACCAAAATCAGAAATACCACCACATACTTACAGGGATTCCTAGAAGCTGAGGGTCCACAGGTTGACGAAAGGGAAGGGATTCTGGATCCTGTCGGTAAAGTGCCTCCAACGTTGGCATCAGTGCCTGACGTAACTCTTCTGGTTTGAAAACTTAAGAGTACATTTGAAAGTAGTTATAAATTAAGCAAAAGAAGAAAAAACAAGTTCAAGTCAAAGCTATCAAAATATCTAGAGAAACACAAAACACAGAACTGCCTACGCTGCCCTATGGAAATACCCCTAAGGGCGCACTTCCTTATCTGCGTCAGGTAGCACCTTCAAAGCACCAGGTGTAGTCATCTTCAAACACCATTCGTGACTCGGCTAATTTTTCAGTCTGAAATTCAGTTAAGATGTCTTGATCAAGTAGAAAAAGAATCCTAATCCTTCCAAAATTGATGAAGAAACTTATCAAAATAACATTCCAGAAAGATACTGGCGATGGCAAGGGATGCTGTCAAGAATAGGAAGGAGTCCTCAATCTTGATACCACTATTTAACAGGTCGGAAATTGGACCTGGCACTGTCTTATCACAGAAGGTACCAGAACCACGGAAGGGAAGAGCCCCTCGTTATGTTTTAGGGCTTAGGAAGAAGATAGTTACAATTTTAATGGCGAACATTAAGTTTTGATGAAAGCGAACTGGCACTTTTAAGAAAACTGACCTGGGAGCTGGGCTTCTTGTTACTCTCTAGTCCTAACTTTCGGTTAAACTTTATGGTTCTAACTTCTTGCAGTGAGGTGCGGGGGGACATACAAGGGCCATCTTGGGAGAGCTCTCTCTCTCTCTTGCATGTGGATGGTTGGCGGAAGGTGTATGTACCCACATTGCTGTGGTGTTTTTTTTTTTTTTCTTTCAAGAATAAACCCTAGTTTTGGTGGACTATCTAAAAGGTTATTTTACTCAAACAGTTTAAGGAAAGAGAGAACTAAACTGTTATGTTAGAGCCATGGACTCAGTTGATCAGGTTATATTCAAATGTGTTATCAGTATGATTCCCAAAGATTAGGAAAGATTTGCTGGCGCATCCCAAGTGGAATTAATTTAAGCCATCATTCAAGAAGCTAGTCATTAAGGGTCCAGTTTTGAGCTTTAAAAACACAGTCTAGGGGCTGGCCCAGTGGCTCAGGCGGTTGGAGCACCATGCTCCTAACGCCGAGACCGCTGCTTTGATTCCCACATGGGCCAGTGAGCTGTGCCCTCTATAGCTAAGATTGTGAACAATGGTTCTCCCTGGAGCTGGGCTGCTGGGAGCAGCCGGAGGTTGGCGTGAGCTGCCAGGGTCTGCTGTGTACTGCCATGAGCGGCTGGTGGCTAATGTGAGTGGTCGGCAGCCACCGTGAGTGGCTGGCAGCCAGCGTGAACTGCCGACCAACTGTCTCACTGGGGGGTGGGGGGAGTGCAAGGCTCATAATACCAGCGTGGGCCAGGGAGCTGTGTCCTACACAACTAGACGGAGAAACAACGGCTTGAACTGGAGTGGGGGGGGAGGCAGAAGGGGGAAAAAACCCCACTCTGGGCAGAGGCCTTGTTGTTTCTACTAGTTAAGAAAGTTTTATCTTCAGAAGGGTATACTTATTAGTACTTTAGATATTTTTCAACTTCTGGTGGGGGTTGCCGTGAAGAAAAAAAATCAGACAGAGGGGAGAGGTTTCTTTCTCTCTCACACTTGGCTGTACTCAAACTAGAATTTGAGCAAACTTGCGAGATTAGGTGTTTTAAAGAGAGATTCCTAATAGTAAGATTGGGTTTCTTGCTGTCTACATTAAAGAAAACACCTCAATATACACAAACCTTATTTTTGAAAGAAAATAATTTTAACACCAATACTTTTTTTCCCAAAGGAGGGTGCAGCTCACAGTGGCCCGTGTGGGGATCAAATTGTCAACCCTGGTGTTATCAGTACCACGCTCTAACCAACTAAGCTAACTGGCCACCCATTAACCCCAACATTTTAAAGTACATGTACTAATGGAACACTGATATATAAATCATCTCTGGGAGCAAAGAGATGCTCCCTTGAGCTAGTCCCACCTGGGCCACAGAAAGGTCTTTGGAGCCATAGAAGTTCTAGTCCTAAACGAGTTAACTTCTGTGGGAATTGTCTGAGTTTCTCACGGTGCTAAGCAGAGCTGCTTGCCCAGCTTGACTCATCCATGTTCAGAATGGTTCAGAGCAGAGACTACGCCTCAGCTAGCCTGGTTTGCTTATCAGCTAAGCGAGCTGGGGCCAGTTACTCAACCTTGTTGAGCCTCAGTTTTTCCACCTGTAAAATGGGATCAATAGCCTCACAGAGTTGTCGTGAAGCTATCAGATGAGACAATGCAGGTGTGTGTCATAGTACCTGGTGCACAGTAGGTTAACAATAAATGTGATGATTATTGCTATTATTTCCTGCATTTCAGCCAATGTTACTTGACAATTTCACTCCTCTGAAAAAAAGACAATTGTGATATTTGTGAACCACCCAACCCTGAAGAAATGATGGGTGTGACTGACCCAGTGATTCCAGGAAGCAAATACACCTTATAAAAATAGATAAAATCTTTTCCAACATTAGTAAATAACGAAGAGACCAGGCCAAGGGTTCCAAGCTTAATGAAGTCAATTTCCGAGGCCCATGGAACCAGATGCCTTATCCTATTCTTCTCAAGCTCTTAGGGTTTCTCCCCATCTCCAGGAACACAGAGCCTAAGACACTTACTTTTCTTCTTTGACTGTCCTGGGGCTGGAGACGACTGGGTAACTGAAGTACTTGGCTGGTCTTCCTCCTCTTTTGTTTCAGTTTTTAATTCAGTGCCTCTCTCTTCTGTTTCTGTAGGTTCCACTTTACAGTCCTCAGCTTTAGTCTAAAAAGGTAGGTTATTTTTAGTATTTCAAAGACATGCAACTGGATGCAATAAGACCAGTCTTATTTACTCTCCCCTGTGTTTGAGTAAATAAAGTCCCTTCAGATGAATCTGAAGACCCTTTCTCACACGGAAATCAATGAAATAAGACCTAATTATCAGAATACTTTCCTGTTTAATTGGGTTCCTAGATTGTAGTGCTAAGCAAATAACAGCGGCAATTGCCCTACTCTTACCTCTGGCATATCCTCTGGGTGAGTATCTGCTGGTTCTGGTTGATCCACTTCCATTTTAACCTCCATTTTCACTTCCTGTGAAGGCTGCTTCTCAGAAATGGTCTGAGAATTCACTTCTGTGCTACTAGTAGATGGAGGGTTTGAAACCTGTCCCTCAATGCTTACAGCTGGTTGGGAAAGCTGGGCAGAGATGGGAAAAAACCAAAAAGTTTGCCGATTAAACAACCAGAATTTAAGCTACACAACAAGAAGGCATGATTCATCACTTTCTAGGCCAGCATCATTATATCCATTTATGATGCTTTCGCTTACTGCCCATTTTCATCCCCTTGTCATAAATTATGCTTAGGAACAGGAGCCTGAAAACTTACACACACTGGCTGACTGGCTGTGCATAAAAGAGCCAGCAACTGTTTCTTTGGTACTATCCTTCTGTGGCAGTGTGTGAGAGGTGCCACGGTTTCAGAGATGACTACCTCGAGGAGCTCGTATTTACAGAGAAATGGAAAGAAAATAAGGATGACTGGCCATCTTGTTCTGTTTTTAACTTTTCATTTGGAAAAGTTTCACATGTACAGAACAGTAGAGAGAACATAATGAACCTTCATACTGAGTGGCTGTTTTGAATCATCACATTCTAATGGGATAAATGGCCATCTCTATCTTTTTCCTAAGTCTTCCAATAAGAAACTTCACAGTAAGTTTAGTCTTTTCTGGACCTACCCTACACATTAGGTTGGCGCAAAAGTAAATGAGGTTTAAAAATTTAAAATAACTGCAAAACTCGCAATTACTTTTGCACCAATCTAAGAGAATAAAATCAAATTTCTTTTCTGTGCTCTGCTCTTCTTGCCTTTCAGAGGACAGGATGAACCAATCACTGATGAACAGTGTTTTATGAAGTAGCTGTGATTCACGGGACTTTAGTTCACCAACACGACAGAGAATTAAAATATTAGTTAGTATCAGTAATCACATAGAGAGTTCTAAGTCTTGACACATAGAGTTCTATTAGTAAGGATGCAACTTCTAGATGTAGTCCCCCTTACATGCCTTGAAGTGTCAGAATACAACATGAACATAGAACGGTCAATATCATAAACCATATTTTTGAGCTCCTTCTATGCTTGGTACTACAACAGGAGGGAGAAAAAAAGGCAGAAAGAAAAGAAAGGGAAAGGAAGGCCCTAACTGCAGAGATTTTCGTCTAATTGGGGAGAAAACAACATGAAACGAACAGACTAGAAAGAACACAGCACAGACCTAACCAAACACCACAGTACAGTTGAAATGATTCTGCCCAAACCCAAGCCTCTGCTTACTGGAGTCGCAGGCTGCGGAGGCAGCAGTGGTGCTGTTGGGGTGGGAACAGATGCTGCTGTACTCTGCTGTGAGAGAGGCTGCTGCTGGGGCTGGTCGGCGGAAGCAGCAGCAGGAAGTGAAGCCTGCGCTTGTGGAGGAAGTTGCGTTGGTGGTGGCGTAGGGGACTGCCTTGGAGGTGGATGCAGTGCCTGGGTCTGCGGTCCAGGTGGCACGGCTGGAGGTGTAGGGACAGGGGCTGGAATTGCTGTTGCTGGGGGCTGCTGAGCCCCTATGCTTGGGGGAGTGTGGTGGGGAGTGGGGGTACGACTAGGTACAGGAGAGGGCGAGTTCTGATGCAGTGCTTGAGGGAGAGGGGGACAGTGAATGTGGCTCCCTTGAGACCCTGGAGGCATTATAGGCGAGTTCACAGGGCAGGAAGAACTGGACATTTGTGCCTGTTAAAATGAAAAACATAACAAGACGGCAATTAAGAGAATTAAAGAAATATTTACATACGCAGGCTACATGCACTTTAGGACATAAACTGATTAGACAGAAAATGGCAACGAATGTCTTCATTTAAAACTCGCATATACTATGAGTGTTGCATAGTTCAGTAGATTGAATTGCGAAGAGATGTACTATTTATTTGTCTGATGTGTCTGGTGAAAGGAAAAAAAATAAAAATCGGATAAAAATCTTGTTATGGGGGCATATTTTTGGATAATCTGACCAATGTATAGCCTCAGTTACTGCAGAGGCATGGGCCAGGGGAGTACACAGTGTCTTATGGCCTTTCTATACTCTCTTCTGCTAGACTTCTTCCTTCTGCATTGTAGTTGTCAACTAAGATTTCATTTTAAAGACTTTGCTACTAAAAAAAAAATGGTTAAAAGTATCAATTTAATCTAGTTCCGATTTTATAACACCATTGCTATGTTAGAGTAACCTCTTCATTGTTCAGAATACCATATATCCATAAGTGTTCTTAATAAAGACTTTAAAAATTGTATGCTTCCACCCACTATAGACTGTAGGCTGTCACCCTTCCCTGTAAAAAACAGATCAGAGTTTAAAGAATCACAAAAATAAGTAAGAAAATCCATTTGCGAGACATACTTGAGACACTGGGGCTTGCCCGCCAGACGGAGCCAAAGGCATATTCGTTACATTCATTCCCGGTGTTGAGAACGGAGTCTGGGGAAGGAACTGGCTCTGGCTGGAAGGCTGCTGCATGCGAGGCCCATAGCCCATAGGCTGCACACACAAAACACAGCAGCAAATTGCTTCATTAGTTATTCTATTAGAGTAGCTGGCATCACTGCTCTGGCCATGCTGTGAGGAGGGGGGGCAGGAAAGGAGGAAAGTGGTGCAAAAGCTGACCCTCATGCCAAGATAAGAGAACAGCCTCATAGCTTACCTTAGCCTACTCTAAAATTACAAGAGGTTACAGACAAACAAATTCTCTGGTAAACAAATGCACCTAGAATTCTGACAAAGTAGATGTAATTGTTCCTTTACATACTGTTAAGTGACAAGAGTGAATCACAATTTCATGAGATCTTTGCTCACGTCAGTGGTAATATAAAAGCATAAACACTCCATAATGGGTACAAAGAAGTAAACTCTTACAAGTTGTGGCTGAACCTGGTAGCATTCACGGTCCACAAATACTCTAGGATTGTTACACTTCATTTCTAAAATGATCCCAAGCAAATTCAGGCCTTTAAAAAAGAACTATGGAGTATCAAAGGCCAAAAACTTCATAAGCTATGACAGGTATGTGTATTACAGATTAGAATGAAGACTAATAAGATTTCTTATTAAACATGGTGTGCCAAGACTGGTGCGCCAAGACGTTATATGCTAGACAACATGAAAAAGGCTCAAGAATTGGAGGCACTAGCTAACTCTGAAAGATAGGGTAAGGGCTGGGGCCAACCAAAGGATGCTAACAGGTTTAGCGTTCACATTAGGAGCAGTGAGATGTTGGGTCCTTTTTCTCTAGTCCCTAGGACCAGGCAATTGCCCCTCCATCACCCTTGCAAAAGACAAGTTTTCTGCCTGGATAGGTTCTGCATTTGGGGAAGACAGGCATTATAGAAGAGAGGTGACTGTGCTAAAGTGTGCAGGCTATTAAACAGAGACTCCAGAGAAAGGTGGCTGGCTGCCCTTATATGCTTTCCAGTACTACCGTGTTTCCCTGAAAATAAGACCTAGTGGGACAAGCAGCTCTAATGTGTCCTTTGGAGCAAAAATTAATGTGAGACCTGGTCTCATATTATATTTATTTATTTATTGTAGTAAAATAAGACCGGGTCTCATATTAATTTTTGCTCCAAAAGACATGTTACAGCTGCTTGTCCGGCTAGTTTTTTATTTTCGGGAAAACACGGTATGATTATGAACGGTACTTGAAAGCAAATCTTTCTTCTATTGTTTATTTTATATAGATTATCGTCAAGTGAGTTCTTAACTATACTGGATCCTATAATATATATACTTTAGAGACCTGGTTTTTCCTTTTAAAGCTTTCACGCCATCATACAGGTTCTCAAATAACTGGTCATAAAGTATTCCAAATTACAGATGTACCAAATTTAACTTAACAAATCTCTTAATGTACATTCAGAATATGGCCTTTTTTTCAAAATAGAGTATATAATACAAAATCCTTCACATAAATTTTCTTCAAACTATATATTTTTAGTATCTCAGTGATTATTTGTGTAAGATAAATTTCTAAAAACAAGGGTGAAAACTAAGGATTTTAGTATTCACCACCCATTTATTCTCATTTCTGAAACACATATAATCATTTAATCATGTCTGTATTAAGGTCAAATACAACAGAATTACAGAAAGAATCAAAGTTAAGGATTAATCATTTACAGTCAACTGTTGAAGCATGTGTGAAAATTTTTGTTTATGAATAGAAACAAAGAAAAAGGATTTTAAAAATGTCAGGTGAAAGCCAAAAAGATTACCCAAAACGGTCAAGTCAAACTTACTGGGTTGAGAGTTCCAGGTTGAGCTAACTGTCCATGGTGCTGAAGAGGAGAGGTTTGCCGGGGTCCAATAGGGGGCTGGGGCATACTTATCTGGCCAAATTGATTCAAACCTGTGAGTAAGTGTAAAATATTAGATCTGAACACCTTCATGGAATCAGAGAATAAAAGACGAAGTTCTTATTCCTGGTTCTACATCATTTTATCAGGACAAATACAGGAACCTGCTTTCAACTGTGAATGAATCTGTTTCATAGCCATAGAGGGGGCACTGTTAATTAATATCAAGTCTATCTTGGCCAGTTTTAAATGAATACTCAGTAGTTTATTTAATGTCCCTTGATTTTTGGCCCCTTGACCTGCCAGCCAACCTGTTCTTCACCCTTCCTTCTTCCCTGGGCTCCAACTCCGAAAGGTTTTCAGATTTTTCAAGCAGGTAATTATACTTACTGCTGGCCTCAGGCAAGAATCAAGGTGGCCAGTATAACCATGTAGTATACCAGGGACTCTGTTAAAAAGGCTGTGGTTACACACGTGGATTTCTCCTGTAACTTACCAGGCTGTGGAGTTATCCGCGGCATCATCTGGTTTGGCACACTGCCACGGATCATAGATGGATCAGGTAGAGGGCCATCTAGAGTGAAAGAGAGAAATGGTTAGAAAAGCATCTTTCAGTCAGCTTCCTTTCCTTTAAAAAAAAAAATAAAAATCCACAAAACATTTTTAGTAGTATTTTGAAGAATTCAGTATGAATCACAAAAGAATAAAAGCTATGAACTGGACAAGAACTTGAAGAAAATGATTAGTTCTGGAATATAAGAAAATGCCTCCAAATGGTTTTCATGCATTCCTTTATCAACTAGGACAACAGGAAGATAAGATAAAATCTTAAATTAATAAAAGCTACTTTAGCATTAATGTGCTACTATTTAACTAAGTCCGATTCTTTGGTTAGTATGTGAACACCTCCATAGATAAGAACCACAGATTTTGTCCAGTGACAAATTTGACTGTGTACCCCAGTAATACATTTTTATGAACACAAGCCCACTGTGAACACTGACTTTAATTCACATATTATATTGCACTACATATCATGCATCTCTTAGATGTAACAGAAATCTAAAAATGAGATTAAAATATGAATATATAATTTCTAATGTTTTTTCGGATTATCTGCACATCCTCTAGTGCAGCACTTCCCAACCTTTTTCCCATCATGGTGCAGATAAAACACTACTATTTCTATAGCACCCTGGGAAAAGATAGAATGCTTGTCATGAGCCAGCTCTATCCTGGACAGGCCCCACCCAAAGTGCTGTACACTCAAACCTGAGACTGCTCTAAAGAGAAGCCCACCAATTCAGACAACTCTCTAATTCTGCTGTCACTTCTCTTCATTTAATAAAAAGTTTGGTATACTAAGTAGCAACAAAAATGACCCCACGACTAAGTGGCTTACTGCAATTCAAGTTACTACTAAGTCCATTAGGACTTAGCACTAATATGGTTACTAATAAAACAATACAAATTGAAAACTGAAGAATGCTGGACATTTAGTCATATAATTTTTTATCTGCAAGTGTGCAATCTATGTTCACTACATAAAGATTAGAGAACACAGTAAAAAGAAAGAAACCTCTATTAATCGTTTTAATCCTCCACATATATAGTCACATACACTTTATACAAAACAAGGTTTTGACCTAACATACAAGGAACTTTTTCTCCTGTCAATAATATGGATAGGCATTGCAAGCTAAATGCCAGCAGGGGATGGCAGTTAGTATCAATAAGTAAAAACACTAGGCACCTGAAACAACAGGAAATGGGGAAAACTGGTGAAGTAGAGAAAGCACAACCCATCTAAACAGAAATCCACCACTCGTCATAAAATCGACTGCTGGCCTATTCAGCAGCTCTGAATTGCTCATTTATTGCAAGGAACATCTGATGAACATCTGAAGGAACGTTCTGATGATTATACGTATAGATCAGACAATCAAAAACCTTGTAACACACAACACTAAGTTATCCAGGAATCCTACCACCCCTTCAAGAAGCCAATGTTAATAGATTAGTGTTTATTTCTTCCATAACTGCTTTCTGGGAATATGCTACAGTTTTAAAAAATGAGATTATAACACATGTACTTATCTGTCATCAAATTTCTCTGTTTTTACATTTGCAAAAAAAAATAAAATTGAGTCAGCTCCTTATCCAATCTAATTAACTAGGTTTACCTTTTTCAGACTGTACATACATGTTGCTTACACTCGCTTATTAGTATGAACAACTTTCTGGGCCAACACATACATCTATGACGTAGCCACCCTTTGATTATATAATAAATGTACTATTATACTTCGCCAAAAAATCAAATTTTGTAGAAATACAAAGATGAGAAAGTTCAAGTCTTCCACAATCCTTCCTCTTACCCATAATCATTTTCTCTTCAAATATAAAAATTAGAAATAAATTCACTCCGAACTTAATACATCACATTAAGCAATTAAGTGTGAAAACTATTGTCTACTTTTCTTAGTTCCAGGTGTATGTCAATGATTTAACGTGAAATGATCACAGTAAGTCTAGTTAACATCTGTCACCATATAGAATTACAATTTTTTGTGTGATGAGAATATTTAAGATCTACTCTTGGCAACTTTGCATTGCAAATGTGCAACACAGTTTTATTAACTATGGTCAGCATGCTGTACATTACATTTACATTCCCAGGACTGACTTAGTTTTTAACTAGAAATTTGTACCTGTTGTCCTTTCACCCATTTTGCCACTCCCAATCCCCTCTAACACCCACCAATCTTCTCTGTATCTATGAGCTCTTTCTCTCTTTTTTTTAAAGATCCCACACTTTTTAAAAGTGAGATCACACGTTGTTGTTCTCTGCCTGACTTATTTCACTTAGCATAATGCCTTCAAGGTCAATTCATACTGTTGCAAATGGCAAAATATTCCTTTTTATAGCCAAATAATATTTCACTATGTGTATATACACAAATACACACACCCCATTTTCTTTATCCATTGATCCACCGATGAACATATTCTGGCTATCGTCAATAAAGCTGAAATAAACATGGGGGTGCGTATATATTTATCTTATTAAACTCGTTTCTCCCTTATGACACACTTCAGGCTTTATGCCTAGTCAAAGCTATCATTCCTTTCTTTGTGGTTTGGTTTGATTTCCTGGATGTTCCCTGATTTACTAATACCTGTACATTAAAGCAGAGTGATGAGCTAGGTTTGGTTAGCTGATTCAGTCTTTACTTTCAAGAAAATTTTTAAAAATTACTTTATAACTTTATTATAATTTTGTTTAGTTAACATACTTAATGGCTTAGAGAAGACTGAAGACAGAATGCCTGGGTTTGGTTCTGTCACTCACCAACCCTGACCACGCAAAGTTAGCTAACCTCTCTATGCCTCTCTGTTCCTCATCTATAAAATGGGGATAACAGCATCTACATTAGGATATTGCATCTCTCAAATCTGCTTTCTATAGCTATCATCTCTCTACTAATTTGATTTGTCATTTTTCATTTTGTAAAACAAAGCTGTTCTAAATCCTACCTTCTGTTTTGTTATTCATAATATGGTTTTAAACTCAGTTAACCTCCCAGTTCCTTTTCTTTACCCTGCTGTCTTTTTATCTTAATTTCTCCTGTGTAATCTTTCTTCTGAAAATTTCTTTTATTTTCTTAAATAACTCTTCAAATGTTTTTTCTATTATGCCGATCGTGATATTCCCTTGCAGTTTTTAACTTATCTATTCAAGGACCCCAGGTTGGATCCTTTCTAACTGTTATTTATCTCTATATAGGCAGCAGCCGCTCAGCATATGCAGTTTGCTCAAAAAAAGGGTAGGTGGAATCACCTTACGCTGTCATTCTCAGCCATATGATGACCTTCACTTTTAAATGTAGATGGCTCCTGATGGTTGGTGAAATCTTGTAGAGTCTTTGTATAGCTGTATGGTTACGTTAGCAATGTAAGACTGGATAACTTTTAGGATGTTTCGATAGTATAAATTATGCTACTGTGACTATACTTAAATTCTTACGAACAGTTTATTTCAGTCATGTTGTCACTAATGCACATTTTAACCTTTAGAGACCCTAAAAGGTCTGTACTGATTATATTCTTTCAGTTCCTTTTTCAATTTTTCTTCCCAAATGTTTCACCTTTCTCTCCCCCCTCAATAATATGTTAAGGAAATTAGTACCGTTAATATTCAAAATATTTTCCTTGGTTTGTACATTAATTATGGTTATGGTATCTTCTGTTGTCATAATTTTTCTTTAAAGATTCAAGGTAGTACCTAGTTTAGAAACCTTTCTCATTTTATATTTTCTTCAATATTCTATATAATACTTTCAGCTTTTTGTTTCAAGTTTAAAACTTTTGATTCTTCTACTATTAATTTCTGTATGGGGTAAAAGATAGGGATTTCATTCTACAAAATGTCAGATTCAGTATAAGCTATAGATCAACATATACTTATGGCTATACAGTTCTATTAATATTTGTTCCTGTTTACATTGTAACATACTGTTTTTACTCTAACATATGACTACAAAATTTAATATCTGATAGACTTTAAACTTGGTTCAAATTTCTAAAGAATTCAAGAATTCAAGTAAATGTTACCAAATCCAAGTATCTCACATTTGTCCACTTCTCTCTATACCTTCATTACCGCCCTAGTTTAAACCATTAGCCCTGAAGCTGTCTCAACTCTAGTCTTGATTTGTTTCTGAACATTTGTTCTCCTACCTGCTCAAAAAACACCGGCATTTTCCCTTGCCAGTGGGCCTCTACGTACTATTCCCTCTGCCAGAAATGTGGTTGCTGTTCTCAATCTATTCATATCATGGCCCAGTGAGAAAACACATCTAGCACACAGCAGTTAACAAATGAGGCTGCTAAGGGCCAGTGACAACAAACAGTTCTCCACTTTATTACACCAAGGCCAAGGGGGATGATTTGCTTAGCCCACCTATAATCCACTAATGGCATAAAAGTTGGTACCTGCTGGCTCAGTTGGCACTACCTATAGGTAGTCAGCTTTCCCTGACAAGAAATATAGGAGGGTGGTAGATGAGGGTAAATGGATCCAATATATAGTGACGGAAAGAGAACTGACTCGGTGGTGAGCACACAATGTGATAGACAGATGATGTAATACAGAATTGTACACCTGAAATCTAGGTAACTTTACGAACAATTGTCACCCCAATAAACTTTAAAACAAAAAACTGAAGAGAAATACAGGTTTTTTCTCCTATCATAGCCTCTTCCCACATCATTTAACAGCCTATGTTCTTTGTCACTATTGTGTACCTAACTCCACATTTTACTGCTTGGAACCTACTAATGAGTCAATGAATGAATAAGGAAATGTATAATCTTGGCTATCTGGTTAATTCATTAGGCCAAGAAGGCTGCTATAACCAGAACACTGAAACTGTCAAGATGAATTTTAAATGAAGCTTCTAAAAAATAGTTCTTAGCCTTTGAACATATCGTGTCAATATTAGTAACATGATATTGTGTGGTTAGGATGTATGAAAGCTGGTGGGGTCTTTGAACCTGCTCTGTTGGCTGCCTATCACATGCAAGTCAATGAAAACCTGTGGACTATCATTGTCTAGGTGCCACGATGAGAAAATTATCTTGGGCTCTAAAATTGATGGCAGATTATCAAAATATGTTAAGTGTCACGCCCAGAAATCTTCAGCTGCTTTTACTAGAGGATGAATTATTTTCTTTGCAAAGGTGAAAAATGCTAATTTGATAACTCCAGAATAGTTGCAAAAATTAATGGCTTTGGTGAGAAACCATTTTATTACTTATTTCCCTCAAAGTTACTGTAACAAAAAGCACTTACTAGAAGTCATTCCTGGTTGTGGCTGCCCCATGTTAGGCCCTGGATTCATGGAAACTGGCACCATGCCTGCAGCATTTGGTAGCATGTTTTGTTTTTGTAGTCTAGTCCTTCGTTTTTCTTCTAATTCTTTCTGGATTTTATAGATCTTCTCAGCTAGCAGATGGTAGTATTCCGCCTTTTTGAATTTTGGAAACAAAATAAGAGATCAGAAAAAAAGAACTACCATCAGGTAACAGAAAAAATGAACTAAGAACAGATATGAACTTCATTCAAAGAGGTAAGCAGAAATTAAAAAAGGGAGAAGAATCTAATCTTCTTTCTTAGATCATTCCAAATATGAGTTCGTTTTGGAATGATCATGTGAAAAGCAGCTTCATTATGAACCTACATAGTAAAGCATGACCTCTCAAAGTAAGTTTACAAAACGTGCTGGCAATTTACAGCCCATGGAAAAACTATGCTACATTTGGAAGAAGTGCCAATTTAGAGAAGAAAGTTCAACTAATGTAGAGAAACTGCAATATTACTAGAGATGAAAATACTAAGCAGCTGATTCACCATATTCTAGTGAAAATAGCACAGCACTGGAAACAGCTCAACCACTTTCTCAGATGACAGAAGGACAACCCAGATAAAGTGCCACATGAGTGCACTGTAGCATTAGAGGAAAAATGGAAGATTCTTGATGACATCCACTGGAAGACAATTACTTTGTTATCTTCACTGTGCACAATGAGAATAAGACAGGAGAGATCAAGGGTATCTTCTGAAATACACGTTGCAAACAAGAATAAACTAAGAATAAACAAGAATAAACTAGGCAACCAGAATAGGTCCATTTTTGACTTTATACAGAACTTCGTATAGAAAAACAGGTGCTCACTCGATTATTTGCAGATTCATACATGTCCCCTTCCACTTTCCGGGCATATGCAACCAGGTTTTCCATCCGTCGGTCTTTTAAAGCAGCAGGATCCGGAGTAGGAAATATGGCTTGAACTCTAAGAATAGAAAATCCTATCACTGTTATATCACATTAGCTTTTTGACCTCATCATTGAAATGTACAGTAGTTTAAACTTTTTTCTGATTAGTATTCTCTCATATTTTTTTTACAATGTACACATTAAGTAAAATTAAAAAGTGAAGGGTGGGATGTGCTCAAATATAAAATACTGACCAAAACGAAATTGTGTCTTTGTGGCAAAGGGTTTTTCTGATCAGAATATAAAAAAATGACTCCATAAATATACTCTCTGGCCCCTGTCACTCTCATGTGGAGCAAAAAAATTATACTGTGCAATTTGCATAACAGAAGTGAGAAAACCTGACCTTTGTTACAGTATCAAGTAGCAACAGCCTTCAGATCAAAAACTGAAGTGAAGGGGGCACAATGATTCTGCTAAATTCGGTATCTTTTTCTCTCTAGCCATTCCCAACAAAAGGCTTGGCAGCCGCGTTCCAAAAGACTGACAAATGTGATTTCCAGCCACTAATTTTATCATTTCAACATCTCATGTTCAGTTGTATATAGTACTTGAAGGAATCAGATGGGGAATAAATAAATGGAAGCTTAGAAGAATACTTGTGTTGGTTAAAAAAAAAAAATCCACAACCATACAATAAGCTTTTAACATCAAGTTAGATGATCCACCTCAAATAGTTATCTCTGTTCATTAAATATAAGTTCCTAAACAATTTAATTATCACAAAATACATTTGTTTTGGTTATTCCTTATTAATTCATTTTATGAAAACCTCAGAATTTGGGCTGGCCTGGTGGCTCAGGTAGTTGGAGCACCAGGCTCCTAATGCCGAGGTCACTGGTTTGATGGGCCAGTGAACTGCACCCTCTACAGCTAAGATTGTAAACAATGGCTCTCCTTGGAGCTGGGCTGTCGTGGCTGCTGGAGGTTGGCGTGAGGTGTCGTGGGCTGCCACAAGCTGCTGTGTGCTGCCGTGGGCTACCATGTGCTGCCAGGATCGACCAGTGGCCAGCATGAGAGGCTGGCAGCCAGCGTGAGCAGCCATGGGCTGCTGTGTGCCGCCATGAGTGGCCGACAGCCAGCGAGAGCTGCCGTGAGCTGCCGACCAATGACCGGTGACCGACTGCCTCAGCTAGGTGGAGTGCAAGGCTCATAATACCAGCATGGGCCAGGGAGCTGTGTCCTACACAACTGGACTGAGAAACAACTGCTTGAACAGGAGTTGGGGGGTGGGGTGCGGAACCACATAAAACAAACCTCAGAATTTCCTCCTTGTTGTCAAGTTCCACTTCTAGTGCTATTGTTTTAGAATTCCTAAATGAAACCCAGGTATAATTGGCTAATGTAACAAAAATAAATTAAGAAGATAAAAGATAAGCCACATGGTTCTAAGCCAATAAAAAATATGGACGGAACAAATGAGACCCCTCTATAAAGTGGAGAAGAAATGAAAAAAGACTGCTTTCTCCAAGAATAAAAATGCTGCATGTTGTCTCAAGTGTGAGCTCTGTAATCAATGAGGTCTGAGCTCTATCTTTATGACACCGTGTTTCCCCGAAAGTAAGACCTAGATGGACAATCAGCTCTAATGCATCTTTTGGAGCAAAAATTAATATAAGACCTGATCTTAATATTACGTTAGATAATACCCGGTCTTATATTATAGTAAAGTAAGACCGGGACTTATATTAATTTTTGCTCCAAAAGATGCATTAGAGCTGCTTATCTGGCTAGGTCTTATTTTTGGGGAAACACGGTATTGGGCGCTCCATTTCCCCCCTCTATTCGCCTTTTCCCCTCTTTATTCTGACAAGAGCTCTTTAAATAAGATAGTGTTTGTGAAGCAAAGTGCCTGGGCATATATCAACTTCTCAACAAACAGTGCAAACTATTTCACAAACTATTGATATGTGCACATCAGAGGACCAGAAGCTAGGCCCCAAGATTCAACTTGTCCACATAATAAAACAGCACTGCCACTGCCATATTGTAATGAGCTGAGATGTAGTTCTTTTTTAAAACATGAGTTTTGTAAATAAAGGTAGTGGCACTAAGATGAATAATTTTTAACTAGTGTATGATTACTGTCATTAGGCAGAACAGTTGTCACATACTGTTCAAGTTGAAAGACTCCTAACAAATTATGGTGAAAAAGTTGAGAAGCAGAGAATAGGAAGCAAGAAAGCATCAGAAGCAGAAGCATCATCAGCAACTGCCAAGTTATAGAAACACCAATACAATTCCTCTTGTGGGGAAGTGCCTGGCAGGTTGGAAGTGTGTTGACATGGAAACTCTTTATGAATAAGACATGCCTACAATCTTACAGTTTGTGAACAAGATGATTTCGGAGATCCTGAGTAATGTCTTCATGCCATTGTTTCCGAATTCCAGTGCTGGATGGTTGCGCTGCTGTTGGCATAGGACCCAGGGAGGCCACACTGGCATTTTCACTCATCATTGGGCTTTAAAAAAGGAGTTGTGAAATAGTTTTAGTGAAGAGGGCAGAAGCAAGAAGATCCCATTAGAATCATTTAAGGAAGAGCTGACGGTGATGACTGCAATGGGTCCAACAAACTATGACAAGTCTATTTACATAAAGAAGTCTGGGGGGAATAGTGCATATGTTTGTGCTTGTGAGGGAAAGCGTTACCCCACAACAATTCATTTTGTGGAAGGGAGGGTGAAGACTTGGGTTTAGAAGCTAAGTCTTGTGTTATAAGACTATGTTGTCATTTTGACACAGCTTATCCCAGGGAATCTGTTGGGCAATGAACTAATTTGTAACACTGGGATAGAGCAAACTCATTTTTTAAGTAGCTGCATACCTGCAACTTCCTACCATACCGGTGGAAAGTGTAAGTTACCCTAGATAATTGATATGATTTCAAATAAGTTATAGAAAGCCTATAGTATGGACTCAAACATATTTGTCTTCATTCAAAGATAGGTTCAAATCAAAGAAACTAAAAAACACTAAGAAAACTTAACAAGTGTTTGAAACACAACATAGGGCACAAACCAAGATAAAACTTACTTTTGAGAATTTATGGCTGAATGCAACATCGAGTCAGAAAGAAGATTCGATGTTTGAACCCCTACACCGCCATTTACTCCCATAGGACTAGCATCTAGGTCAAAACAAAAAGCAAGATAGAATTATTTTAAATACCAGTAACAAAAAACAAACAAACAAGAAAAGCAAGGAAAGAAAAAGTACTAGAAAATATCAGAGAACTTTTTATCCTTTCAAGACCCAAAACTCAGAAGCCACAATCAGGACAACATTTAGAAATTTGAGAAATAAATAATCAACATAAAAGAAAGTCAAAAGACAAATGACAAATCAGGGGGAAAAAACTACTGGCAGCATATGTAATAATTATTAGCATTACAACCAGCAACACACATGTAAAGGCTAATCCATGAAGTACCCTTAAAAACCAGGTACTAGAAAAGGATGAACAATCCAATAGAGAAGGAACAGGTAATGTACACAAAAGAGATACAATAGGTTAAAAAAAATGCAAATATGCTCAACTGCACTTCCAGTGATATATTTTTAAAGCGGTATGTTTTTCATGTATGAAATTGTGAAAACTTTTAAAAGTTTGAGAATACCAAGTGTTGAGAAGAGTGTAGCGAAAAAAGCATTTTCAATGAAAATTCATAGATGTGTAAATTCACAGGCCCTTGGGAAGGCTATCTGGCAATTCCTAACAAATAAAAAAATTCATACACATATTCTTTGACTTAAGAATTCCACTTCTGGTATTTTGTCTTACAGTTAGGCTTATATGTGAATGGACAGGTGTTAAGTACAATGATGTTAAAAGGAGCAAACACTTACAACCAAAATTGTTTAGAAAACTGAACTATACATGCATATGCTTTTACAAGCACACACAGTTTATGTAAGGACATAAGGAACCTAAGTATGATGATCCCTAGGGAGGGGAATGAAAGGTGGTTGTTTGAGTTAAAGTTAAACATTTTTAATTGAATACTCCTTCGAACTGGTTTGAATAGCTCTATGTGCACATATTACTTCTTCAATTAGCAATTTTAATGAATTTGTTTTTAAAATAAAAGGCCACCAGCAATATTCACACACCAGATTTTCATGTGGTTAAGCAAAACTTATTTGATATGAAATTCTATTAATGTATCCCTGTATTTTTGTTAAAAACAAGGGGAAAAACACTTCCCACTAAAGTGAAAATAATTTCTCTGTTTAATAAAGAGAACTGTTGTTGCCTCCTTTTGCCGTGCTTCCTAAATGCTTAGGCAGAGCTTTGCTTCCGTCAGAGTATCGGGCCAGCTCTGAAATGTATTTGCTGTAAGTGGTCTTTTTGAACAAAGTTGTGTTTTCTACAATTCTGTATTTGTCACTGAAAATACTCCATGTGTAAATACTCCTTTTTAGAAAAATTATGCACCTTTAACATAGATTTGTTTTATTGGTGGCAATACTGAGGTAAAAGTGATTAAATTATCGATTAATTTGCTTATCTTACTGCCTAATGGCACATGAAAACACAGCAAAAAACATTCCAAAGTCTCCAGGTCCACTTAATTTTCAGCACTCATTTCAAGTAATGGCTAACTCATAACTTGAGAAGGAATACCCTTACAGAAGCTAGTATTTAAGACTAAAGAGCTGAGTATTCACTTGAGAATACAAAAATATAGGAAGTCAGACATTACTGGTACTGCCAGAGAATAAGTCAGAAGGAAAAAATGAACGAAAAGAGAATTCATGGCACCTAAAAATCAATGAAAATATGTTTTTGTTTTCTAAGCCCTAAAAGGAATCTCATATTAAAAAATATCTTTATAGAAGAAGTGAATTCAATAGGATCTAGGAGATTAAGAATGTGGTCATGGAGGGCTTACATTACAAGGAAAAGGCTTTAATTCTGGGTTCCAGAGGGGATTCCCTCTTTCCCTCCCTGCTACAGAATCTCAATAACCTAATATGTAATAGAGATTCTATACTTCTCTCTTTTTTTTTTAGATTCTATACTTCTTAATCACTTACCTGCCCATCTAGACTAGAGATGTTTCAAAGTAAAGACCCTGTCCCTTTAGAATGATTTTCTTTTTTTTAGCACAAAGCACATCTGAATGAACGCCGCTTATCAATCAGTCAAATACCCTTGTCAATCACAGGTACCTAAAATTTATAACTCTGAGAATGTTCCAGCATCACAGCCAGTTCTGCAACAGTGGGAGATACATTTGTAATACCAAGTTGTTACTGTGGACATACTTTTCCCATGGAAGCACCAGTATAAATGTTTGCTTAGGTGCTTCATCCTACCCAGTGGTGCATACCTCTGGTAAAAAATGGTTAGGACATAAACCCATACACATACATGCTACTTTTCTAAAAACCCAATAGCCAGGGAGCATAAAACAGAGATCACATTTATCAAATAAGTTAGCCAGAAAACTTTTAGAAGTGTGTACAAAACTCAAGATGCTTTTGATAGTAATATTTCCAAAATTTACATAAAACAGCTGAAAAGATAGCTAACCAATAATATGAAGATCAGCAATAAAAGAAGCGAATAAGGATACTATAAAGGCCAGTTAAAGGCAAACAAGAGTCCCCCAAAATTTTTATGCTGAAATTATGCCATCACCCATGACATATTCGTCCCCAAAAGGTTTAACCTGAATCTAATTAGTTGACCCTTGAACATAGTGGGGCGATAGGGGTACAGTCAAAAATCCGAATACCTTTTGACTCTCCCCAAACTCAGTCATTCTCTCAATATCCCTAGGGGATTGGTTCCAGTACCCTGTGCAGACACCAAAATCTGTGGATGCTTGTCATAGAACAATGAAATGCATAGCTGGCTCTCTAAATCCTGAGATTCCCGACTGCAAAACAAAAGTACTATTTCTGATCTGCAGCTGGTTGAATCCATGATGCGAAACCTGGGGATTTGGAGTGCCTATTGGATATTTATTGAAAAATATCCGTGTATCAGGGGACCTGAGCAGTTTAAACCAGTGTTGTTCAAGGTTCAACTGTATAAGGAAACAATCAGAAAAATCCAAATTATAGGACATTCTACAGGGCTCATCAAAAGTCAGTATGTGATGAACAAAGAACAGTGAGGTGGCTTCTAGATTAAAAGAGATAAAAGACACTTAACAAAATGAATGTAAAAGCTTTGAATGACTTTGGGGGACAACTGGAAAAATTAAAATATAGACTGTACATTAGATGAGGTTATTGAACAAATGTTAAATTTTGCAGGTGTGAAAAACATATCCGGTCAAAAAGAAGAATGTCACTATTATTAGGAAATTTATGCTGACATAGTTAGCAGTCAAGTCCACACAGAAACAAAGCAGATGTGGCAAAAATGTTGAAAATTAGTAAATCTAGGTAAAGGGAATGTGTATGGTTTTTCCTAAACTATTACAACGTTTAGGTAGGTTTCAAAACTCCAAATTAAAATTCAGGACAGAAAAGAAGTATTCACACAAGGAGAAACGAATCACCAAAATACTACTTTTACCTAAGACCTGCAATGATTATGAAGGAAGAACCCAGAATGTTTTAAATTGTTCTCAGGGAGGATATACAGATATTTTTATGGCTCAAATTTCTTGACAAAGTTTTTCCCTAGATTTTTAATTACATATCCAACCTATCCTCTTGGGAGGGCTCCCAAGAATACTTTAGGTTTTAAAATAATTTTGGTGAGACCTGACAGCACTAACCATTGTAAAAAGATAAAAGATAAACATTTTAGGTTACTGAATAAATAGAAAAATATTCAAGTAAACTGCTTTTGTTCACAAATGGTAGAAAAATCTTACACTGTTGGGGACACAACATAATCCTGTTTGTGGATTTAGGCTACCAGGATCGGGTCTGAACCTTAAGTATCCTAAAACAAAGATCATCGGTAGAAAAAAACAGAAGTGAAAAGAGCTTGGTTTAGTGTTTTAAAATATGAGACATTAAAAGAGTAAGAAAACGTAGTTATCTACACTGGTTTGAGCATATATAACAACTGTATGCTTCTTTATTCTTTCTGATAATACGACACTAGAGTAAGGCAAAGTTGCCATGCCAGAGTCACATTTCTGATCACCACCTAAATTATTCCATTCCTAATTGCGTCTTTTGGAGCAAAAATTAATATAAGACCCGGTCTTATTTTACTATAAGACCGGGTCTTATATAATATAATTTATAGTATTATATAATATATATATAATAATATATATATAATTATTAAATAATTAAATTAAATAATAAGTATATATATAATATAATATAATTAAATTAAATAATAAGTATATATATAATATAATATATAGTATTATATTATATAAGACCGGGTCTTATATAATATAATTTAATGTAATACAATACCGGGCCTTATATTAATTTTTGCTCCAAAAGACGCTTTAGAACTGATTGTCCAGCTAGGTATTATTTTCGGGGAAACATGGTAGAAGCGTTGAAGGATCACTTTACATACGTGAAAAAACCATTTATAGTAAAAAATCCTGGTCCAAACATCACCTAAAAAGTATGTTTTGGTTAAAATGGATAAACTTAAGATTTTGGAGTGAAGTGAAAAGGCAGTCAGCTGTTCATAATATGCAATAAATACTTTCTTAAAACGCCCTTAACGACTGTTTAGAAAACTACATGACCCAGTCATGGTGATTCCATTTTGATATTAATTTTCTTTGTTTATTATTTAGGCTTTAGGAAACTCAAAAAAAAAAAAAAGGAGAAAATATAGAGGACACTCTTCAACATAAACACAAAGGACTAATTATTTTTGAAAGGGCTTTGCTTTAAAAGGAAAAACACTTCCTAAGTTGGCCTTTGCCTATTTGGGTTGTGCCCCACGAATAGAAACCATGAGGATGTGTAGGCGGAAAAGCAGAGCATGTTTTCATACTAGTTTTCAAGATGGGATCCAAACAACAAAGGAAATAAATGAGGTATTCTAGAAGTGTTGGCTTACAATGATGATTATTACTAAAAATTCACCATTAACTAACTGAATAAGACATAGATGGGAACTTAAAACTAACCCTAAAATAACGAAAAACACACTGAGAAATGGGAAAAAAGAAATCCCAAGAAGAAACTTTCAAATAATTTTATGGGTAAACACAAACGTACATACACAGATGATACAAGAGGAGACAAAAAGAGCTAAACTAGTAATTATACACAGAAATTTGAAAAATTAATGGTAAATAACCAATTACGAAAATGAAAGTCTAGGCTGGGGCAGAGAACTACACTTGGTCAGAAACCTGAAACTCAAGGAAGATGCTCTCTCATAACATGGGGGGGGGGGGGAAGAGGGGGGGGGAGAGAGAGAGAAAGAGAGAGAGAGAGAGAGAGAGAAGAAATCCTCAGGTCCCTTTCTATTTCTAACCCTTTTAAATGTACTTTTAATAATACACAAGAGCTTGAAAAAAAGCCTGAAAAGCCAGGAGTGCTCTCCATCCCAGTTTCTTAAATTCCTCACACAATAATTATTTAACAAGTGAGCACTGCTTGTCATGAAATAGGGCACAATTCCTTAAGTTAAAAACTACAAAAAAACAACAAGATTACATTTTTTGCAATAGTAGTGTGCCCCATTTTGTTTCCTCATTTAGAATTAAACAATATGGGCAGAAAGTACAACCTATTGCAAATATTAATAGAAGGATGATGGGATTGCATAGGAAAAAGCATGGTGGATTGTTCAGAATCACACTGTTTTGTAATTATAGAATAACTTCATAACCAAGAACAATTTTAGAAAAAGAGTCAAAGCATTCAGTCAAAAGAAAAAACAAGGTTATTAAAAGTCATGGATTTACCAGTGCTGGATATCTATTTTATACAACGAAGTACTATAAAGGATATATTGGGTATGGAAAGTGCAAGAGTCCACATCCTGTTAAAGAAATAGTTTGTTACAGAGTTAACACATGAGACCCCATTTCTAGAAATATAAACTCACATATACATGAAAGGATTTAGAAAGATATAAACCGGTAGTGGCTGCCTCTGGTATGTGGATTACAAGGGGCCTTTAGAGTGCAATCTTTAACAAATTACTTCAAAAAATAATCATGTAACAAAAATTTGGGGGGGGGGGGAGACAGAGACAGATACACACACAGAAACTAAAATAATCTAAACAATTAATCCTGCATATTACACAACATTTATATACAACCAACATATCACATCTGTCACTAAGAGGCACAAACTTACTCATGCTGCCCATGGACCGCATGCCTTGGGGTGACTGCCCAGACTGCTGGTTCTGCTGGCTCTTTGCTTGTACCTGGGGCTGTGTCGGCATCTGATTTACTTGATACGGTAGTCCAAGAGCTGCATAGGCTCTTTCTATAGAGCTGGGATCAATCTGACTGACAGTGCTTAGGCTGGGGGTAGACTGTTGACCCACCCCTAGAGAGCTAGCATTTCCAAGTCCAACTGGTGCTCCAGTCAGAATGGCTAGAGAAGACAAAAGAAATGGTGTTACATTACTAAAGGTGGTAAGAAAAAAGACTGACATGTTTGAATGAATTAAAAAACCTATGAAATTACTGTATTGTGAAATATCTCAGTTCATCATCTCCCCCATTATTTCCTTGAAAAAATTTCTAGATGCAGAACTGACTGGTCAAAGGGGATCATTGGCATGAAACGGCTTTTGATTCAATACCCAAAAGCCTTCCTGCAGACTGTGTCAACGTTCCTACCAAGTGTGTGAACGCCTTGGAGCCGTACAAATGCCACACCAGGGAGCATCATTTCTGCCAATGTGACGGCAGAGAATTGGTACCTTACTTCATTTCTTACTTTAATAGTGAACTTTTTGGTACTTCCTCCCTCTAGTGAATTGTCTGTTTCCTAGTCTCAATTTCCTACTGGACTATTTATGATTTCTTCATTAATTTATAAAGTTCAACTCCTTTTTCATAAGCAACATGTATTTCCAAATTTTGCTCCATCCTAAACGCTCCCAATGTTTTGTTTCTAGAACAGAGGTGTGGTAGCTGCACTTTAATCTTATTACTTTTGACTTGTCTTTTGTCTAACAGAAGCTCCTCATCATCCCAGGCTTCTAAAAATAATCCCTTTATTTGTCCTTTAAATAATTTCAAATTATCTCAACATTTAGATCACAGGTATAGAAGAGTATCTTGGGCCAGCACGGTGGCTCAGGCAGTTGGAGCTCCGTGCTCCTAACTCCGAAGGCGGCCAGTTCGATTCCCACATGGGCCAGCGGGCTCTCAACCACAAGGCTGCCGGTTCAATTCCTCGAGTCCCTCAAGGGATGGTGGGCATCGCCCCCTGCAACTAAGATTGAACACGGCACCTTGAACTGAGCTGCCGCTGAGCTCCCGGATGGCTCAGTTGGTTGGAGCGTGTCCTCTCAACCACAAGGTTGCCGGTTCGACTCCCGCAAGGGATGGTGGGCTGCGCCCCCTGCAACTAGCAACTGGACCTGGAGCTGAGCTGCGCCCTCCACAACTAAGATTGAAAGGACAACAACTTGACTTGGAAAAAAGTCCTGGAAGTACACACTGTTCCCCAATAAAGTCCTGGTCCCCTTCCCCAATAAAATCTTAAAAAAAAAAAAAAAGAGTATCTCGCCCAATGTCAAAGCAATGATCTTTTAAGTTTTCATGAATTTTAAAATGGCGCATAAATTCACCTATCATTTTTTTATAAAGAATGACTATTTAAGTTTCTGGATCTTATTTTAGGTAATAAGCAGTTCAGTTCTAACTTCATTAGTATGAAGTTAATGGGGTGTGAAAACAACCTAGTATGACAGGCCTAGGCTGTCACAGGAACTTCACATAATCAAGTACTCTAAACACCCCACCCAACCGCATTGGTGAGAGTCTAAGAATGCTTCTGGAATAAAAGCTCCACAAGATTTAATCACTTACACTGTTGATTTCTCTTATCCCCGGCATTTTTAAGGGGCAGACACACAGGACAGTCATGCCTTGTACAATTCTTCCAGTGTGAAATGATTTGTCGAGAAGATGCACAGTGTGCCACTAAAATGAAGAAAAAGGATTTTTTTTTCAAATGCAGGTTTTAGTTTTACAATCGTATCAGCTAACTTATTGATTAGTTAACAAGTCCCACAAATGTTACCAATTCATTTCATCTTCATAACAGCCCTACAGGTTAGCTCTTTTATAGTTGAGAAAATGGGCAAAAGGTGGGTAATGTGCCCAAAGTCACAGTACCCAAAGTGAGATTCAAACTCAAGCAGTCTGGCTCCAGAGCCCGTATTTTTCACCACCCAGATGTGCAATCTACTTTGTTCTATAAAAAAGGATTTCTAATGACTCCATAAATACAGAAATTGTATTAAGTCGCGTAAGTGTTTCAGTACCGGCCTACAGAGTTAGCAAACCCTCGATAATTTTCAAAGCATGTGATGATGGGGCAAATCAAAGTCAATAAGGATGACCACAAAAAGTAAGTCCTTCGAAACGTCCGCCTCCTACCACTCCCAAGGTACTCACTCCTAAAACGATACTGGATTTCACAATATCCTCACATAGAGTAAGACATTCTCAGTAAAGGAGCCTCAAAATAGAGTTGATCACATTTTCTCTCTTCTCTCTGATGTAAATATTAAATGCAGGGCATGCGAGCCCTTTGAGTTCACTCACCTTGGCAGGACTTGCCTGACTGGCAGTGTGTCATGTGGTTTAGGACATTCTTCATTGTCCGACAGTGGGGGAGGTTGCACTGCCTCACCTCCCCGTTGGCCTGCTCCCGACGCTGGCACTTGTGAGCATGCAGGAGGAGAACAAGCTGTTGCTGGATGAGTTTGCGCTTCTCTGGATCAGCTGTGTGCGCTCCAGAACCCATCCCTGGGGCTACCGGCGTCACCAGGCCTTGCTGCTGGACCTGAGGGGCCTGCTGTTGGCCCTACGGTGTCAAACAATGACGAAATGTGTAATGTTAGGTGTCACAGTGTGCTGTCTCTTCAAAAAATAAGGACCTGGATGTTTTCAATTAAACCCTTTAAGGATAGTCTACTATAAGCCAGACTCCATTTTTTGATACAGGAGAGTCCAAAATAAATAGATGGTCCTACTGTCAAAAAGCTCAATTTAGTAAGAAAACAAATTACTGCATTAAAATTCCGGTGGGAGAGGGAAAAACAAGGAATCGGGCGGTAGTGAAGAGCATATCCAAGTACAATTTGGAAGAACAATAAGGAGCTTCTTGGGAAGCAGCGCCTCTTAAAGGTGGGTGAAAAATTAGTTTTTGTAGACTGGAAGAAATTTGGTTTTTCGAATAAAAAAGCAAACATTTCTGGAAACACATATGCCATGTTTTACTCATCTTTGTATCTCCACTGCCGCACTTCCCAAAATATCAAATATAGGTATTCAATGAATATACGACACACAGCAAAACTAAAACATCTGAACAGAGAAACAAAAATTCCTATAGGACAATTTTGTCCAAAAGTGAAGTGGACTACTTGACACATTTACAGCTAGAAAGTTTTACTTTAGAAAAATAGCAATATTAGAAGCTTTGGAGATTTTTCCCATAACAAAAATCACCGTGTAAAACAATGTAACTCTGAGAGGGCAGTGCCTTTTGTGTAGTGGTGTCAGATTCCAATCAGCAGACATGTGCATTAGGAGTTGGAATCCTTTGCCAGAGTGCTTCCCATTGAGAAAGGGGTTAATTTACCTAGCTTACACACATGCCCACGAGCAGAAGCTGCATAATACGCAGACCCCCAAAACTTTCATTGTAGCAGCCCCACTTGCTCCTGTTTGTTTTGGATCAATACCACAAGTGACAAACACCATGTGACACGTAAGGAGGTACTGAGGCCATCTGTTATCTCCTAGCTGTATAGTAGAAGGCATGAAGGTTTAACATAATTCTTTTGTTAAAATGCCAGTTTAAAGACAAATTTGTAGATCGATTACTACCCACCATGTTGGGCATTCCTCCTCCAGGAACTGTCTTTTTGTCCATTGCAAATGGAGATAAGCTATTTGGTAGTACAGACTTTGTCGGAATCTGGAGACCAAGGCCACTGGTTCCAATCTGCTGCCCAGAATTCTGAGTGTATGGTGAACCGTAAGGATTAGGATTGTTCATCATTCCCATCTAAGAAACAAACAAAAAACAACAATTAAATCTTATTCCCCACATTAATAAAACATTGCTATTCCCTTTCCTTTTCCACTTCCTAAATTACAAAGAAGTTTTAAAGGAAACCCTCTGCATATATGAACAGACTGTAGAAGTAGGCTCACGAAAAAATTTAAGATTAAAATTTAGGGGCCTCAGGTACATTAAACTTACAGAGCTATTTTCTGTAAGTATTTGAGATAAACGTGTTTTAGAAAAATGTGTAAGCATATCTGCTATGTCTGCTAAGTAAGGTTTGCCATACATCTCCACTTTTTATGCATTAAATGCACTTTTATTTAATGTACAAAGTATGGGGCTTAATAAATTCAGCTCAGTATAATCCCTAAATATATTAGTTTGATATGTCAAAGCATTTGAATGCTTAATTCCAGGCATTTTGTTTATACAAAAGGTTTTATAAAACTAGTAGTTTACGTCATATGTCCTTTTTATTTAGGGACATAGTGATACAGTGGTTTTAAAACCTTCGGAATCTGAACCTTTAGATAGAGCATGCAAACTTCACAGTCCACACCATTCCTAGCTCTCTTAAATACAGCTGCTTTATTCATTAAGTTACCTCCTTGGCTCTTGAAGTAATTGGATTTTCTTTGCAACCCCTAGGTACTCTAAAATGTAGTTTTCCCCCAGTGTCTATATAAGTCCATCTGGAGCCATCATACTGTATAATGATTAATTGAAATACACTATTAATTATTCAAAGCCAAATGTTTTAGTGGTAAGAGTGATGAAACTTACAATCCTATTGTTCCATATAAGATCCCACCAGTCAATCATTACCTATAGAAACATACAGCAAGCACTCAACAGAAACTAAGGACGCTACAGCTACTCCCCAATTAAAGGGAGTCCTACCAGATTTTTATCCTCCCCAGTCCAATCCAAATCTACCAAAAGGTACTTCAAACTCTACCTCTACGTACCTCTGAATACCCAGTCCTCCCCATGTATCCACGCTCACTGTCACCATCTTAATTCAAGCCCCTCATTGCAGCTTATGTCGACTGTGCCCAACCGAGTCGTCTCGCCTTCTCGTTTATTCAGTTTGGTAAAAAAAAACTATGGGACACCAGAGCCTTCATTGTGTGCATAAGGCCTGCCTTCCTCTCCAGAGTATCCTACTATCTCCCATACCCATTAACTTGCAAATCCGAGAGCATCATCCTTCTTAAATCTCCAGCATTTGCCTTAAGCTTTTCCTTTTCCCTAAAACTAGGCAGTGGCACAACCTTCTTTCCTATTTGACACCTGAAATGCTAACCTATAAAGGAAACAAAATAGTAAGCTCACAAAGAGGCAGTCCCATTTTCACTTTTTTGTTGCTTAGTTGGTACAACTATAACTAAACAGCAGCTGCAGATTCTATTCATTCTTCTTTTTTTTTCTCTTAAGGAAGGTGCAGCTCACAGTGGCCTGTGTGGGGATTGAACTGGCAACCTTGATGCTCCCAGCACCACACTCTAACCAACTGGGCTAACCGGCCACCCCTTTCATTCTTTAAGATACATTTCAAAAGCTGGCTCCTGTGTGAAGCACCTGTTTATTGTGCTAGACAGATAAAGGGCTCTTTTCTATCCTGACGCAAATGTCATGCCTTTATTTATAATACAACATACGTGATAAAATAATTTGTTAAAATGCACGCCTCTATCCCCAGACCATGCACAAAAGGAAAAGAACCTTAGTTAATTTATCTTTGTAGCCCCATCACCCCAAATCTGATCGAAAAAAGAGCTCAATAACTCAGGAAAACAGAAATTCTAAGTCATAAATTACATGCACCTCTGTAAATAAAATTCAGTTCTTTAAATTACATGTAGTATGAATACTCTGTAAAATTACATGAATATGACATGTATCAGTTCAAAGGTTTGCCTGTAAGGGAAAGGCAAAATAATAAAGAAAAAAATTTTAAAGTACATTCCCAATTCCCAGATGAGAGTAGAGATTAGGAGTTAAGTAACTTGCCCAGTGCCCTAATGATCACAGCGGAATGAGTCTGAGGGATGGCATAGTTTGGGTGAAAGCAGAGAGTGGGGCAGCTTGAAAAACATCCAGAGTAAAAAACTTATTGATTCAGTCTCCAATAATTGGAATTTCCTAAGTGTATGGCCATTAAGATTGTAGGGATAATACAGAAATAGGCCTACATTCAAGTTCAGGTTTCCTTTCGTAGTTTCAAATGTGACTGTAAGTGCTGCTGCTACATATGCTTTTAAAGTACTAATATTTATACTAAAATAGTTCAAATAATATGCACTCTTATACCTGGGAGAGTTGTACTTCACTTAATTGTGTTTCCTATTAGCATGGAAATTCATAGACATAAAATAAGAGCCATTCTATCACAGAACCTACATGACAGACCATAAAAGACCAACAGACAATGAACGATGATTTTAAGAGTCCATTATTTACATAACTAAAATGCTAGCATTTGTAAGTTGCCTTAATGTCTCTTGTTAATCAGCATAATGTCTTTATTCAAATACTACATCCCAGTAGAATCTGGTCCTTCACATTTGTTCACATAGACACTGCCTTGCCTGCCTATACCAGCTGAGTTTCAACCAATTCCTGACATTGCTTGTTCCCTCAATCACAGCATGTCACCTAGAAATTCCAAGTTCACTATCTAGCAGACTATGGTCTCAAATACACACACTCCACCAGCTGCTCATCAGTTGGCAGTATCCAGTTCCGACACTTCTGGTCACTCTGACCAACCACAGACTTTCAGGCTTTTGTTTTACCGGGTCCCTCAGAGTTCTGCTGCCAGTGTTAACAAATAAAACACAACCATCTCTCCATCCCTACCCTTTCTAGCACCCCAACCTCTGCTATTCCCTTACCATATGTAACTGGAAGGGAATATACTATTTATTTCTGTTACACTGTAGTTATTTATCTTGTCCCCTTCTCTATAGCTAATGTGACCGGGATGTCCAGCAACACACCACTTATCTGGCCCACAACAACACCTAAACTGAAAAGGCAAAGGCCCAGGAAGCCACAAACAATTCTAAGCAGCTAAAATAAAGACCTGCAGGGGACTATGTCTTCTATTTTTTAAAAAATCTGACTCTACAGGCTGTTTCTAAGTTTTCAATATATTAAAAGCAGAAACTTGGGGGAACACAGGAACACAAAAAAATACACAATAGTGACAATCACTGACAAACAATAAGGGAAAATAAAAAGGCAGTGTCCAAATATAAAGAATACAAGAATTTAGGAACATTTAACACAGGGACAAAAATCCCTTAATAAGACTGTGGGCACCACAGTAACACAAACCAATACGATATTTATGACTCCCAAAATCCAAACAATAAAAACAAAATTAAACTATATTCAGACACTTCCTATTACCTACCGGATTTGATAAACGTCCGTGTTATGTATCTATATCCAACTTACACGCCAGGCTCTACATTAAGCACAGGGTATGCTGATAAACAAGGACAACTAGGGATCTCAGAACCTACACCGAATCCTAAGCACTAGTCTTCAGGCGCATTCGCACTGCCTTCGTCTAGGGGGCCTCCTCACCACAGGAAGGACGATTTCTCTTAAACTGATACTGCATACCTAAAACCACATCCATCTGGATTATAAATCTGGGCATCAGACCCTTCTATTTCAAACCCAATAGAACATGGCACTTAAGACCTGTCTTTCTCTCTCAACATGGATTCTTCCTCCCTGCCCTACACTTAACACACCTCTAATTGGTTCTTCCTTCCTGCTTCATTCCTCGCCTATCCAAGGACAACCGCTCTTGCTTTAAAACTTTAAAGGTTAAATACTCTTTAACATCACATGCCAAAGACTATCAAAAACTGGTGTTAATTTTAAAAGAAGAGCTCCCAAACTGAAAACATTAGCTCCTATCTCCTTGAAAAAAAATTTTTTTTTGAAAATTTTTTAAAGAGAGGAAAAGGAAGAAAGCAAAAAGGAAATAATTCCTAAGGCCAATACTCATTTAAATGAAATTCAGTTTTGTTTTTTTAGCATAAATCTCCTCAGCCACAAAGCACATAAAATTTGGATATGAATCTATCAGATGCCAGGTGACACACATCTCTTCACAGCCTATGAGGTAAGCAGAGACAGGAAAGGGGGCTAGGATTTTTCTTCTTCCCAGATCGAGGACTAGAGTCAATACTGAGAAGTAACACACAAGATGCTCTGAGGTCGTGTCCGTGAGGTCGAGGGAGCACTAAGGCAGGACTGTAGAGAACAGGCCTGGCTCCTGCTCACAGGTCTTAGCAACGAGCATGCATAATCAGGTTACAAGTCAGTCAGGAGATGAATGAATGCTGCTGCAGCAAACATAAAAGCGTTGCATTTATTTTCAGCTGTGTAGGTTTCATCAACATGTGAATCATAATAACAAACGACATTATACTATAGTGATGAACATGGGCTTTTAATTCAGAGAGATAAGAGTTCTCTGTAACACCTCTCCACCGACTGTTTCCTCACCTGTATAATGGAAATAAAATTTTCAATTCACTGGGTTGATGTTAGGATTAATGGCCCTAACATCTATTAAATACCCATTAATAGTCAGGAGATCCTTGGCATTTGGAGCGTAACATTAACTTAGGTACAATTATACTGTCTGATATTGTTATTTAATAGTATTTTGGATCTTGTCACCTTAATCATAATAAGCTATTTCACAGAACAGATTTATTTTACATTTATTTTCTACCAAAAAAACCCACTAAAAACTCCAGAATATTAATGAACACTTCTTGAATAAAAAGTCCCAAAGAAAGTAAACCTTCCTTCAAATTTATACAATATTAACCCGCTAAGCTGCATCCCCATGTGCTCCAGGCAACTGCTGTTCGTGGGTTATATTGATTTGATCTCTCCTGTTATAGCTGAGAGCTACCCCTCTAAACAATAGAGCTTAACCACATAGTGTGGGTTTGATTTCTCTTTTGCCCAATAAAAATGTTTTAACATCACAAAATGGGAACTACAATACTACTAAGCACTTGCAGCTGTGACTCCTATGACGACAACGACAACACTAGTAATAAATGCTTACAATGCGCCGCTCATAAAGAGCCTACTTTTATTAACTCAGTTAGTTCTCCAACAATCCTATGAGGTAGGTTACACCTACTCTTTCTATTATGCTACAGATGGGAAAACGGAGGTACCGCAAACAACCTGCCCAATGTAATATAGTTACCATGTTGCCCCGAAAATAAGACCTAGCTGGACCATCAGCTCTAATGCGTCTTTTGGAGCAGAAATTAACATAAGACCCCGTCTTACTTTACTATAAGACCAGGTCTTATATAATACAATGTAAGACCAGGTCTTATTTTACTTTAAGACCCGGTCTTATATAAGAGTCGAGTCTAGGTCTTATTAGAGGCTAGGTCTTATTTTCGGAGAAACAGGGTATGTGAGTGGCTAAGTCCATTTTTCTACCTGGGCAGTATAGCTCTATACTACACCATTATCTATGATGCTTCTATTAGTTAACTTCATTTCTTCCTTCAAACACAAAGGACAGCTATTAAAAAAAGAATCCCAAATTTTCTCATTTCTTTTGTCACCAGCATTTTTCAGGAGGCAGCTGTATCTTGTGAAGTAACTGGAGAGTAAAATGATTTAACCAAGAAGCTTTGCAAAAAGCAGCTAAAGAGAAGTTTCTAACCCAGGGAGTATATGGTTCAAAATCTGTGCGTTATTCTACCTTTCACTGTCCCCTCAACTAATCAGTCAGAAATAACTGTCACAAATCATTTTGTCTTTGGTTATTTTATGCTGACTCTAAAGTTAAAAGATTAGTGTAATCTTTAATTTTACACTAAAAGGGGGGGTATGATCCACATTTCTTCCCATAAACCACCATTAGTCAGGTTTCAGGAAGACTATTACAACCTGCCTACATTCTGAACCCTAGATTTGTCCATAAAAAGAACTGTGTACAAGTCACTGCCATTTGCCAACAGGATTCAAGTCATCAAGTCTCACTGAAAACTTCTTGTCTTAATTCCTGATTCTTAATTATCACCAAAACTCAGGAGTTTTGGAAGAAATGTAATGAATATGATCAACTGTACGAGATAATTTTAGGACCTGGTACAGTGGAGGAGCAACTGCTAGCCAACCATTTGAACACCTTGAATTCAATGTATTTTAACCTTCAACAGGGAAATACAGAAAAGGTGTTTTTTCTTGTCACAAAGAGAAAACTGTTTTAGAAAAGCACTTGTATATTAATTGGGTATCTCATCCTAAACCTCCGTAAATCCAGAAAACTCATTTATTAAACATTTATACCTCTCCTTATGTGTTATGCACCGCTTTACATGCTTTACAAGTATCGCCTTTCAAAACAAGGAAATATTTTAACAAAAGTTATTATATTTGAATTCCCCTTCCATGAAAATAAAGCTCCACAAGGACAGGGAATTTTGTCTGCTGTGTTCACTGCTGTACATCCAGTTTCTCAATGGTCGCAGCAAGAAACTGCGATTTAGATTATAACCGGAACAGTGCCCTACTCCCCACCTCAGAATTCTCCCAAGGAGCCTTTCCTTACTTTATTTTCATAGCACTTAACTGGAATACTATAAATTTACATCACAAGAGCACACTAGAAAGTAAGTTCCACGAAGTAAGTTTATTCACTGCTCTATCTTCAGCACCAAAGCTCAAACTTAATAATACTTGATCGATTAGTACAGATTTACGGTCATCCCTCCTCTCCCCGGACTCTTCACAACTAAGTCCCTAGAACCCAGAAGAGATACGTAATAAATATTTTACCTCGTTTCTGGTTCTCCCTCCAAGTAGTCTAAGTAAACCACATCAACACAGCAACATAAAAGTGCCAGAAAGGGAGAACCTACAGAGTAGGCAGGGATGCCAAATAGAATCCTTTCTTAAGTTTTAGTCAATATTCTTTATTGTATAATAAAAAAAAATATTTGAGGGCTTTCATACATCTACATGTGACCTCAGTCCCTGCACTCCTGATCCATCCCTGTCTTAATTTCATCCTTGAACTCTCACCATCATGATTCTCAGGAACACAGAAGTCTTAATCTGCTCAAGTTATTCCTCTTATAGAGAGAGCTGCTCCGAAGTCCTCGTGAAAATCTGATCCTTCTCCAATAATACCTTTCAAGCAAAGCCATCTCTTTCATTCGACAAATATTTACTAACTACATGCCAGTCAATGGTAACTATAGTGTGATACCATTTTAAGAAAAAGGTATAAAATATATAGAAAAAATATGGCTGAATAAGCATCAAATATGTGCTTATAATATCTTAATTACCTAAAGATTTACACATTTTAAAGGTTTTTAAAAACACATTTAGCATTCTCTAATTAATAAAGCTAAGAAAGTCAACCTTTTAAAACAGAAAAGACTTTCAAACAATGGCCAAAATCAGGTTAACTGGGACACCTGGAATATTAGTTGAGGTTTCACAGTAAACTAATGAACCTTAATATCCATCAACTAATAGGGAAAAATAACATTTAACAAACCTTTTAGAATAAATAGATATACCTCTTAAACATCAGGGACATTGCAAGCAGTGGGAACAAATGAAGTCTATCTGAAGACAGTATTAATGTCAGCTATCTCAAAACTGTATTTTTATAAGGAGGCTATGAAGGCTAAAGTGGGCTTAGAAATAATATAAAAATATTCTAATATCGTGTTTCCCTGAAAATAAGACCTAACCAGACAATCATCAGCTCTAATGTGTATTTTGGAGCAAAAATTAATGTAAGACTCGGTCTTATTTTACTTTAAGACCGGGTCTTGTATTAATTTTTGCTCCAAAAAGATGCATTAGAGCCGGTTGTCCAGCTAGGTCTTATTTTCGGGGAAACACGGTACTGGAGCTAGAAAGAACAGGAATTAGCTGGCAATCACTTGGAACAAACTGTGAAGGTATACAATACCAGTCAGTTGTACAATAAATGTTTTACTTAAATACGTGGAAAATGCTACACAATGTAAGATTAAATATGAACAGTAAAGAATGTTCCAACATCAGAACACTCAAATACTGATGGTGCATCCAAACTCAAACTGCGCTTACCTTGAGAGGCTGGGGGCCTCTCAATCCTGTTTGTCCGCCCATCTGGGGCGAGCCCTGCTGCAGCGGCTCCGTCAGTAAGTTGCCAGCATTTCCCATGCCTGGGTTCGGGTACTGCATGTTAGGTCGGCCCCGGCCTGCTCCAATCGAACCGTTCATGACTTGATTGGGCATCATCCCCTGTCCATTGCCTGCAGTCAACATTCCAGGATTCATGCCAGCATTCATCCCTGTGTTCATTCCCATGGCAGGTTGATTTACTGGACTGTTCATCATACCTGTTGCAGACGGCGTGGGACCCTGATTTGGTCCACTAGTGCCCATTGCCATGTTGGGGATTGGGCTTTTGACCATGCTATTTATCAAACCTAATCCAGGACTGTTCTGTTGGGCCTGGCTGGCCATGCCTTGGCCTGGGCCACCAACCCCCATATTGAGGTTTGGGGAACTACCAGACCGTAGCAATTCTGACAGTTGTTTATGTTTAGAGGCTGCATCTTGTACTATGCCAAGACTTGTCTGAAGCTGACTAATATCACCACCATTGGTTAGTCCCAATTCTGTAGAGTTGATTAATTCATCTGGTAAATCGTGCTCCAAGTCAAATAGAGAACCAAAATCTAAAAGCAAAAGGAAAGATTATGGTTAAAGTTTGGCAGAATCAAAACACAAATTGCTCTATATTTTGTTCTTGATAAGCATTACATTTCTAAACCTAACTCCATGAAACACTATCTACTTGAAATGCAATTTTTTGTGTTATACTCAAAAACTTATATCTCTATATTTAAAATTGGAGAATGTTTGATTATGTCAGCAAGTGGAAACACAAACTTTATGTAAAATAAGACCAAAGAAAAAAAAGGATTAAGTCTTAGTACAACACCCATCACGAGTTGTCAGAAGTTTGCACTGATAGACATGAAAACAAGGAATTCCTTAGAAGAGGTTAAAATAATTGATCTACACACAAACTAATTTAGGACAAAAGATGTGAACTATTATAATCATAAAGACAACTGACAAGAGAGCAGCCATGTGTAGGACACTCGGTGTGAGCTCCATGAAGCAGGGATCTCTCCATCACTCTTTGCCAAATGCCTGCCACCGTGCCCGCCACAATGTAGGTCCTAGATTCGCTGAGCGAATTTGCTTTCACCTGACCTCAGTCTACAGTTTTCCTTAACCAGAATCTAGCTCGAATAGGACACAAAACCATGCCTCCAGCTTCAACATAAAAACCACCCCGCCCTACCCTGCTCCACCCCCACTAAAAAGAGGATGCGAATTATAGATTAACCCAGGGTTTCTCAATCTTGGCACTAGTAAACATTTTGGGCTGGATAATTCTTTGTTGTGGGGGAAGGGAGGATTGTAAATACGTGGCAGATTCCTGGTCTCACCTCTCAATGCCATAAGTACCCATACCTCATTTGCGACACTCCAAAATGCCTTCAGATATCACCAAATGTCCCCTGAAAGGGCAAAATTGTCCCTGGTAGACCTGTTGACAGTATTAACTCACTATATAGATTTAGGTGTTTGAGTTTCCTTCAATTCTCCAAGTAGTTTTTATATTAAAAAGGAATTACTGGGCATTTAATAATTAAATATACTTGAATTTCCAACTGATTATCCTATTAAAAAATAGTTCATCCCCTGAAGACAAGATAATACTTTAAATGATCTATTTGGTCCAATCAATCTTGGTTCTTAAATACAACTCTTCCCCTATGTGCCCTTCCTGTTCTTATAGCATTCTATCATTGCACCAAAATTATTAGTACCCCTCACCCCACCAGACTGTGTAGCTCTGTGGGAAGGAGGTGTCTTATTACTTACATACCAACTCCTTGCCTAATTTCCAACACAATTAAGCATTCTGGTCATACTTTAATTGAACTGAATTTTATCCCAGGACATCAGGATGGGATTTAGAGTCCAGACTTTTACAGAATTTTCTTTCCTTTAGAAAAATCTTATGTGCCCATCCATCATAAAAACAAAATGTGTCTTATGAATAGTTCTGGAATATGTAAGAAAGTGTCAAATAAAATTTACCTGACATGAATACTCAAAGAAAATTGTTTAATATACTGATATATTTCCTTAATCATTTCTATTTATACAACTCACAAACTGGGATCATACAAACTTTATGAGTGATTTTTGCATTCTACTTTTCCCCTGGAGTATACAAGGAAATATTCCATCATCAGCATATTTTTACTGTTGAACATTTATGGAAAAATAAAACTCTCTACCCATTAAGACATTTAAAAAACATACATATACATAAGTGACAAATTAAAGAGGAAATCATAAAAGCAACTGGGTAATAATAAAAATACCACATTTCAAAACTTAAAGGCTTATGTTAGAAAATAAAACTAAAATTCAGTAAGTATCCAAGTTATTATGTTAGAAAAAGAACAGTAAGAATGATCAAAGATAAAAGCAATTATCAAGAAAAGAGAAAAATAGATACAACTGAGAGGGTATGAAGAAACCAGAAGTTGTTTCTTTGAAGAGAGTAATAAAAGAAACTGGGCAAGTTAGGGAAAAAGAAAATAAAAAGAGAAAGCGATACTACTAATCAACTTCAAAAAAACTGCAAGAAGAAAAAAATGGATAAACTCCTTAGAAAATACTCACCAAACCTTAACCAAAAGAAATTCGGCAGTAAGATGAAATAGGACCATTTGTGACAACATGGATAGATCTTGAGATTATAATGCTTAAGTGAAATAAGTCAGAAAAAGTAGAGAATATGATTTCACTGATATGTCGTGTATAAACCAAAAACAAAAGAACAAAAGACAAGCAAATGAGAGACGAAAACTCACAGACAATAGTTTAGTGGTTACCAGAGGGTAAGTGGGGAGGGGGCTGGAAGATGAGGGTAATTACGGGGGATCAAATATATGGTGATGGAAGGAGAACTGACTCTGGGTGGTGAACACACAATGTGACACATAGAGGATTTAATACAGAATTGTACACCTGAAATCTATGTAACTTTACTAGCAATTGTCACTCCAATAAACTTTAATTTGAAAAAAAAAAAAGGAAAAAAAATATATAGGATAAGTGTCCTAGTTTCTCCAAATAAATGGCATGTAAGAGATTCACCAACCAGGTATACCTGGCTCAAACCAATTGTAAAAACACATTTTTAGAAGAGAAGCAGAAAATATAACTATGGACTGAGTGATTGGCAATATTAAGAAATTATTTTGTTGAGTGTGATATTAGCATAGTCACTATGTTAAAATAAATCATTTAAACTAATAGATACATATTGAAGTATTTCTGATAAAAGAACGTATCTGGGATTGGCTTTAAAATACTCCAGCAAAAAAAAGGGGGTGGAGTGGAGGCACACAAAAATACAGGCAACCTGAATAACAGGTGCATGGGAGTTCTTTATGCTATTAAATTGAAATTTCCCATTTAAAAAAGTTTAAATGGAGACACAGAAAGCCTGAACAATCCTATTACTATTAAAGAAAATAAATCATTGGTTAATCTTTCCATAAAGCAAACACCAGATCTAAATGATTGTACAGGCATGTCCTACTGTACTCTCAAGGAAAGGACAATTCAACCTTAAGCAAACACTTCTAGGAAATAGAAAGAATACTCTAAAAATCACACATTGCCAGTACGAGAAAATCATGAACATAATAACAATAATCCTTTAAAAACACAGAGCAAACCAAATTCATTAGAGCCTTAAAAACGTATTATCATGATCAAATGGGGATAATATCAGGAAGGGGCAGTAGGCAAGGTTTGCATTAGAACCTGGACCATCTATAAATGTCATTCACGATATAACAAAGGGAAAGAAAACCTAAGATTCATTTCAATGACTGTAAGAAAAGCATTGGGGATGGCTGTTTAGCTCAGTTGGTTAGAGCGCAGTGCTCTTAACAACAAGGTTACTGATTCCATCCCCACATGGGCCACTGTGAGCTGCACCCTCCACAACTACTTTGAAACAACTACTTGCCGTGGAGCTGATGGGTCCTGGAAAAACACTTAAATAAAGTTTAAAAAAAGAAAAGAAGAAAAGCATTGGATAAAATTCAATACTGAATTACATTAAAAATAAACTATAGCAATCAAGAAACTGATGGCAACTTCTTTAAATTGGTAAGTTTCTTCCAAAATCTAGACAAAATATGCATAATAGACCAACATTAATAGTCTCTTTAGCATCAGAACAAGACAAAGATACTCATGACAACCACTTCTATTCAACATTGTACTGAAGTACCTAGCCAAAGCAATAATACAAGAAAAATTGTTAAGAGACTGAAAAGGAAGAAACAACTTACTGTATGCAGATGATGTAACTGTCAACATAGAAAATCCAAAGCAAAGAATTGGAAATAGTGAGAGTTAGCAAGGTGACTGAATATACCACAAATATAAACAAATTAAACTGCATTTCTGTACATGAGCCAAAAAATGGTTAGAAATAATTTTTAAAATACAATTTATGATAACATGGGGAACACTCAGAAAAAAATTTTACAATGTTACTATAAAATACATGTAAATTGTGAAAGACTACCCAAATAGATAATACCCGAAACATCTGTGTACAAATCATTGATATATAAAGACATCTATTCTGCCCCAATATCGATCTATAGACTTCATGCAATGCCAACCAAAATCCTAACAAGCTTTTCCAGGACCAGACAAGATGATTCTAAAGTATACACAGAAGAACCTGGTTTCTACCTCTGTATAACAGGAAAGTACCTACTTCACAGGTTATTTGTGAGGATTAACTGAGTTAATACATGTATTTAGATCATTGCCTGGCACATATTGTTCTTTACACCTCAATAATTGCATTATTCTTGTTAATCCTTGCAATATCAGAAACGGGTAATAGCAGAGTGCATTGAGAAATTAACTTCAGTAACACAGAAGTCTTACTGCAGGCCCCAGAATCTTGAGGGTTTTAATTTAACTTATACTACAGAACTTTGCTGCTATTTCATGTTTATGCAAAACATTTAACATCACATTACAAGTTGGGCTCCATTGTGAAGCAGACAGAAGAGTTTACATTGGACCCTGAAAATAAAGGTTATAGGGTTGTTCTTTAAATGGCAATTCTGTAAATTCAACAGACCTAACTATAGTTACTACTCAGGTTTCAACTCAGACAGGTCCTGATACTGCTGTTTCCCAAGATGGCTCCCTTTGTTACATCCACAACTTATCTCTTGTTATAGCTAAATACTCATGTGCATCTCCCTTCTTTACCAAATCATAAGTATCTGAAAGATAAGAGTTTCATTTAATATTTACATTTCAAACAGCACCTAACACATGCTCATGGAATTAATTAGATGTTTCTAGCAATTCTACAACTGCATACTATAATTATTGATATCTGACTGAGTATTATAGTGACTTTATAAAAGTTATCTTACCTCCACTTTAAAACTTTTAAACTATATTGATTAAATCTGGAAGACTATGGGAAAAAAATCTTATATACTGACCCCTGATCAAACAGACCCTATTATTTCATCTGATATCAACTACTGCGATTATTATTCCTACTTTGACTATGCCTGAAAGTTCTGGACATTTTATGGTTCCTAAATGGCACCAGCCATCACTGGTATCTAACTTGGCACTGCTCAAGGAGTCCAAATATCTGGATTTAAACTGAATTTTATAAGCCGACCTCATTTAGCTGTCACTTCCCAACTGTGAGCTCGTTGCCTTTTCTATCAAAAGGTAGTAAAACTTATTCTACCTCCCTCCCTCATGGAATTGTTTCAAAAACCCATGAGATGAATCTTAAAGATTCTAAAAGACAGATTCTAAAGCATATAAATGTGTAATATTAATGTGCAAAAATTTATTAACCCTATTTTAAAAAGTTATAGACCAGGTGGAGCAAAGGATCCTTTGGGATGGTCTTAGTACAGTGTTTACTTGGAAACAAAAACATAAAAAATAAAAAGCAGAACAGTGCTGACCGAAGAGGAATTGGAAGAATGAAGGTCCATCTTTCTCAGTTCTCTTAGAACACTGCCCCTCCCAGGGAGGATCCAGTGTGAAAATCACGGATTCTCTCATTTTGCAGACGCAGTAACAGGCTGACAGTGGCTTTCCTAAGATCACATTGTTCTGCTACTAAACACGGACCCTATCGAAGCCCCTGGGTCCCCCTATGATGCTCTAGGTAAGTAACAGACTTCATTTTTAGCAGTTGTATTAGATTACTGAACATTAAATTATGGCATTTATAATTAAATTATGGCATTTATAATTTAAATAGCATTTCCAGACTTAAGAAAAATTACTCAAATTGTAAATAATCAATTCTATACTGGCAGGGTTAAGAGTACTAAAGCTCAAAAACCTAGTATGCATGTGGATGTCAGTTTAGCCATCAAATTTCAAATCTTTCCCCATTAGATCTTTCTAAAAAGGCTTCCCAGAAAAAAAACTTGGTATCAAATTCATGAGCAGCATATTGTAAAAAGGCTACTAAAATAAGAGATTATTATCTTTAGCCAGTTTGTCATAAATAGCAAAATGAAACCAAGTAGTCTAAAACCAGCAAAAAAGCAAGTCCTAAACTAAATGCAGTATGGATGAAAATACAAGGGGAAACAATTACAATTCTAAATGCCATAATTTAAATAAATCCTATTAAACAGTGGGTTTTAGTACTGACCAGCATGAATTTCATGTAAACTCCTCAGGTTCTTCCTTTTCCGTCAAGGAAAGGGAAAAAAATAAAGGTTTAAATAAATCATCTTCTTAGGCCCCCATCTCAACGTGCCCTTCACAAGGATTAGTTCAGATCAGCTGAATATAATTTAATGTTCAATAAATATAAGAAGCAACCTAAAGAGTCCCTGTAACACAATAGTTTGGGGGTTTTATTCCAGATAAAAAATTGATCTACTGAAGAATTTTAAGCAGAAATATGATAAGAACAAATCTGCGTTTATTAGAGCCCAGTCAGGCAAACAGTATGAAGAATGAAACTTACAGACAAGTCTAGAGTCAGAGAGACTGGTCAGGAGGCTGCTGCTGCAGAAATTAAGGAAAGCTAGGACTTAACCCTGGAGCAGAGTACTAAGGTAACAGAGGCATCAAAGACACCAATCAAAAGAACTTTTTCTGACTATAGGTAGGGGGTTAAGAGAAAAGGAAGAAACCAGGATGACTTGTTTCTGGCTCGGACAACCTAAGAGTACATCACGATGGGCAATCAGAGTACTACATGGCCACGTGACAGAGAACTGTGGAGCTTCAGTCAGCATCAGACAGTAACAGGACCACAGGAAAGGCCAGTATTTAAGGGACAATGAGCTTAACCAGCAAAAGATGCTAGAACCCAACATTTCCCTGCCCATCCACCAGGAATACTGTCCTGGAAACCAGGTTCCAAGAAGGAAATGTTAGTGGTGTCCCATGCTCCAGAGAATTCACTGAATGTAGATAATAGGATATATTTAGTAATTTAGGTAAGAGCAGTTCAGTGGAGTTATAAAGAGCAAACATAAAGAGCAGTGGATTGAGAAGTAGGAGGTAAAGTAAAAGACATCAAGTGTTTTTTTTCTAGATATTAAGGTGAGCTCTTAGACGTGTGACTTGCTTACTCCCATGTCTTTCTCTTTGATTAGAATTTATAAATCTAATTTTATTCCATTACCTTTAAACTATCCTGCGGCAAATATTGCAAAACAGTATCACATACAACTGACGAAATGAATTTACACTATCTCCAGGAAGACATTTCCTGCTTACTTTCTAAAGTATCAATCAATTAACATCATCAGCAGACTACTTCTACCAAATATTTTGTTGTTAAATTCCCAAACACATTTAATGACGCTCAAATACAAAATGGCTTTGAATAAAATGTTTCTTCATCTGAGTGTACATTCAGTCCAAACTGAGTCATGCAAACAAAATGTGAATGACAGGGAAGACTTAAATCTTATTTGAAAAGTTCAGCAGAATACATGAGATTTATTCAATGGACTGTGTATCAGAAATGTGACAATTTAAACAAAAATAAATTTGGATTGAGCAAGTGGGAAAGTAGTGTTGAGTCAAAACATCCTTTCATTATTACATACTGTTTCTGTAGGTCACCTTTGGTGTCTTCTACATTGCTGTGGTCCTCACAGCAGATTTAGTCATATAACCTCCTGTAAAATTCATAGCTCACTTAGCCTTTCCATAAATCAAAAGATCAAGACAATTCCATGAAACATGAAAAACCAGACAATTATTGCCCACTGTGAAATATATAAATGAAGTATAACCTTCAAAATTAGGATTAACAATATAATCCCCAACACTGCATTGTGTGTGAGCATAAATTTTTTTTAATTACTAACTAGAATGCAAAACAACTTAAAATTCAGATAATTTTGGCTCAAAATCTAATTCTACTACACAATAGTATCTCTTCCAGTTTGTTCAACAACGAGGATTATTTTTATATTTCAGGTAAACTGAAGTCAAATAACTCAGTTCTGCTCTTAAACTGTGCACATTAAACAAAATACCCACACAAAGTACTCTAAAGTCAGTCACTTCTCAAGTATCCACTTAGAAGACAGAATCCATCCACTGATTCTCCTCCTACCACTGGTATTGAAATGCTCCTACTTTTCACTGGTATTAAAATGCTTTTTTAAAAATGAACATTCCAGCTCTTGAAACCTTTCTTTCATCTCCCCCCCCCTCCCGTGGTGAGGCCAGAGGATGAGCACAAGGTGGACGGGTGAAGAGTGCGGAGAAAGAGAACAGGATATGAACAGCCTAAAGCTCAGCCAGTCCAGCAACTGAAAAAATTCAAAGTAAGGGGAGCAAAGTGAGTGATGAGGCTGGTAGAGTTCAGACCACACAGATCCCAAGGCCCTCACTTGGAACTAACTACTCCCCTTGCAGTTAGTTCCAACTGAGGGGTTTGGGATTTTTAAAAAATAGGATGGAGATGAAAAGTCAAATCTACATAACGTTAAAAATTCCAGCAACAGCTTGGCTAGACACTGAAACTATCAATCTCACAAAGATCTCTTTCTTATTGGTTTGGGGCACTCTTATATTAACTCAGCTGTTTTGGGAGCTTAGCATGACATTTTAAAACACCTCCGCCTTTAAAATGAGGCAGTTTTGCAAACTTCATCAATTTAGCTCGTAAAACAACTTTCCCAACCTTCATTTAGTGCTTTATTTAAAAATAGTATTTTAATGCTCTGTAGATGGAGCAGAATTAACCTAATCATAAACAACCCACCTGAGAAAAAAGATGCACACTTAAAACTATGCAATTTAACGGAACACAAAATTAAATGAAATATCCACGCTGGAAAGACAAGAAAGATGTAATAATTTCCCAAACAGCTAGAAACAACCCGTGAGTTACATACAAATTTGAATCAGACGATAATCGATATTAAGTTTACAGGATCACATAGCTATGCGTGTTGGCAGCTGCTGAATTTTGAAATCCAATGGAGTCAAAGGGCAAACGTGCAGCAAATTTCAAAATATGCACTCCTAACACTGTCCTCAAATCATGACATCGAAAAGGTATACCTATACTTTGGGATTGACTTGAGGTTGATTTTTAACCTCAATATGTTTAAGATAGCTCTCAAAAGTTAAAGAGAGATGTAGTGCTATAACTGACCGAGAATGTGACCGGGTGCCACTTTTTCAAATTTTATATAAACAACTTGCCTTGCTTTTATCGATTTATTAATATATTGGCACTTTTTGGTGTGAAATTAACTAAAATATGAGGACACTATTATTTATTAAAATCCCATCTTAAGAATCAACTCAGCTGAAGCTGAACAATAATGAATGTCAACTCCAAGTTTATATGTATGTACATATATATATTAGGGTACATAGTTACAAGAAGCGGAGTACAGCATTAGGAATGGAGACAGTGGAAACTGTAATGGCTGTGTGCGATGTCAGAGTGGTAGTGGATGGGGGGAGGGGGGTTGTCACAGTGTGAGGGATATAAATGATACATGTCTAACTATTACATTGTTTTGTGCACCTGAAACTAATAAAAAAAACTGCTAGCAACATATATTTAATACATGTATACACGTATTTATACACGTATATGTCAATATTGATTGATTATACCATGCATCTATCTATCTATAAAATAACTTTAGTTTTTTAATGAAAAAAATCAACTCAATGACATGTTTATAATTAAACCTAAACTGCACGCTAACTACCACTGATCATTTCTTGATTTTTGAGTAGTAACATTTTGTGAGAAGCTTTATGGTTAAGACTAGGATTTGTTTGCTTGACAGGAGTTTATTTGCTCTAAGGGAATACCTACAGTGGATCCTAGATAATGAAACTATCATACTATCTCTTAAAAAACAAAAAAAAGCCTCCTGAAAATTATGTATCTGTAAAGAAAAAGGGGAGAGTGAATGGTTTTTGAATTATCTGCTGTTTTTCTACATTTATGACAACTGGTAAACAAAACCTGGATGTTGAAAAAAAGAAACACCAAACAATTCAGTGTGATAATTACAATCCCAAAAACTTTCAAGGAAAATAAATAAGTGCATTTCAAGAGATAAATGACATACCCTCAGTCTTCCTGCTACTAGGTCCTCTCCCTGCTACTGATCCTGTACAGTGTCACTAGAATTAGGCTTTCCCCTTTCCTGACCGTGTCACTCTCCTGCTCATAAGTTTTTATCCTGATGGTAAAGTAAATGTCAAAATCCTTGGCATATTTGACATCCTTGTCTTTTCCTAACAGGACCCCAACATCCTTTTTCATCTGTCTCCCACGAAAACACTCCACCATACAGTCTGTGTACAAGAACCACCTGTATTTGTTCCACCTGAAATACCCAACTTTCCCCACTTCTGTTAAAAGGTAAGATATGTTTAACTTCTCCAGCTCCCATTCAAATAGACATTTTATTTATAAAGTTTCCCCCTCAACACTCCAAACCCACACTGTCACATATAATTCCTATCCTCTGCCTTTATCCAGAACATTTTTTAAAAACTTAAAAGAGTATAACTGATGGGAAAACTATGTGTACAAGTATACCAACCCCACCAGACCCTAAAGTCTCTGAGAGCAGAAATTGCACCTTAGTTTATCTTTATATTTCAAGTGCCTAAAACTTGGTGGGTAGTCAGTGTTTGTTGGCCGAAACGAGAGAGACACCCCAAGTGAAAACACTCAATTCAGGAGAGTCACATTACTTCCAAACGTCCACACATCCCTTTCCGCATCTATACACAAATACGTTTTTCCTGATTGCTGTTTTAGCGAATGGCACCCTCACCAATCCAGCTGTCCTAACTTGAAACTTGGGAATTATCCCTGATTCCTCCAACACAACATCCTACCTTAACATCTAATTAACCACTAAGTTCTTTAGACTACCACCTTCTCTCTAATCTTTTCACTTCTTTCCATCTACTAATACAGGCCACCCTCACCACAGCTAGAATCCTATTAACAGCCATCTCACTGGTCTCCCAGCTTTATATTTTTCTCTGTTCCTTTCAAAGTAATTCCTCACTTCAGTAAATCATCTAAGGTACAGTTCTGTCCCATCCATTTGAAAGAGCCTAAATGGAAAGCCTAAACTCCAATAAGCATTTTAAACCCTGCGTGACTGGCCCCTTGCTCACCTCTGAGCTCATGTATCTTGCTATATACCCCCAGCCAGATGGAACTTAGAGGTTACCTGAACAGGCCCTACTCTCTTGTTCCCAGCCTGGGCTCACTCTTACTAACCCTGGATCTATCCTTCAGATCCCAAGACAGACAATAATGCCTCAAAGACGGCCACCAGAGTGACAGTAATTACAGGTTTAGTCCCGTTTCTCCCAATATACACTGCACTTCCCACATACAATGCCGGTCACATCAGACTGGGATGCAGCTCTCCTCCCCTTATCTGTAAACTCCAGGAAGGAAGGGTCTATGTCTGTCTGGATTCCCAGAGTATTCCCTGTACTAAAGATTAAAAACTAGCATACAGAAAATGTTAGTCCAATACAACTGCTACCTTGTCAACTCTTCTAAGCCAGTCTTTTCCTAAGTGTGGGTCACAACACAATAGTGGGACATGAACAAGCAGTGAGGGTAAGTGTAAGTACTGTTTGTTCCTCTGCTGAGACAGGGTCTCTGGTTTTCCATGTAAAATGTAGTTACTTGGGTGTGGTCAAAAAAATTTAAAAAGCGCCACACTGTTCCTTCTACTTTCCTTCCTCTTCCTTTATAAGAGTCTTCTTTTAAGACCCAGATAAGCAAATAAAAAATAGAAAGAAGTGTTCAACCACACAATTCTTTAGCAAAAAGCCA